>NC_081288.1:67228710-67528710 GCF_030490865.1 Poecile atricapillus
ATTTGCTTGCCCCTCATGGCTCCAGCCTTGTCAGCTTCTCCCTTGACTTGCCTACAATTGCGCCTACACTTGGTTTGCATTGCAAAGAGCGGTAGGCAAGGCAAAGCAAAGCAAGGAAGGTCTTTCTAGGTCTTGCCAGGCAAGGCACACATAAGCAAGCAAGCAAGCAAAACAAGAGTAGACTAGCCACAGCATCAAAGGCAAGGCAAGGCCAAGTGACTCTGAGTGCCTTTCCTTGGCAAGTAAAAGATATAGTGACAATGTAATAGGGCAGGCGTTAAAGGTACCATGAGGAGGTATAGTCCAGCAAGATATTTATGTCGTAGACCCTTCTGTGCAGGAGCCATTGTTGGACATAGTACAGGACATGGCATACAGTTTGGCTTGGTAAGTTCCTGAAGGAGAATGGCAATGCTTTCTCATGGGAAGGAAAGCACGTAGCCCCAGAGTTGGAGGTGCAGATAAGAAGCTGTGTCGCGCAGCTCAAGGACGACAGCAGCTTCTTGTGCCGGCATATTTGGAAGCACTCCCTCAATTTGTACAGTCATTGAGTCAGTATCCATCTTTGGAAGGCTGTCTGCCTCTAGTAAGAGTGTTCTGACACCATTGTATGGGATCAGTCACTGGATGTTTTGGATTTTGGAGGAGGGGATGCCATTTCTCTTGAAATGAGCTTCTTGTTGTTCTCTTTGGCAAAGAAATTAAGTTTGGATGGGCACTTTGGGTGGTCTCAGTGAATTTAAAGGTTTTTCCCAAGAGGTTTCCCTGTGGGTTAGAGCTGTTGAACTGACAGTGGGAATCTAGACACCAAGTTGTTGAGCTTTTTGTCCTTGTAGTTTAGTGCGTGAGTAGTCCCTGTTGCCATGCTGCTTGGATCTTGACTCTGAGACTGAAAGCTTAGGAGCGTAGAGCTGAAAAGAAAAGTGCCAATAGCAGGGTGTGTGTTCATTGTTTGATGGGTGAAGCTGAAATTGTAGGCAGCAAAGAACTTTCTCTCTCCGCTGGCACATTTGTTGAGCGGATGTCTTTGAGTTTGTTACCGGACTCTGCGAGAGTGAAAATGTTTGTTAGGGCAGAGGATTTCGTGTTGCCCTTTGGGTGTGGTGCAAAAGTGTTTGCACACTTGGAGGGGGAAGATCAGCAAAGTCTTTTTTTCCTGGCACAGTTAATTTGAGAGCAGGGACGTTTCCAACTCGGCTCTGTCCTTTGGAGCTGGCCTCGGTGCGTTTCCTTCTTTTGTTAGTCGACAGCGCCATCGTGTGGTTATTTTGATGAGCGCTGGCAGCCGGTGCCAGGGAAAAAGCCAAGCTGTTTGTGGCTCCGGCCTCATTGGTGTAGGAGCAGCGCAGGGAAGAGCTCCGCTGGGGGTCCTGGCTCTTAGAGACTGAGAGAATGTGATCCTGTATGTAGCACAGAAGGAAGTGGAATTGTTTCATTGTGGGCTGTGCAGTTTATAAGCTGCAAATGAAAAGGCTATTGCAGCGCAGCCTCTTCTTTTCTGTGTGATCAGCTGCTCAACATGTAACTCGCACACACTGAACTGCATCCACCTCCTTGGAGATATAAAATGTGTATATCACTTTCCTCAAACTCTATGTATTACCTTGCACTCTAGCAGATCCCAAACCGCTTCAAAACGTCCAGCAGCTACTCAAAAAGAAAAAGTCCAACAAAAAGCTAGTGCTGGCCTTTATAGTGCCTTTGCAGTCCGTAAAATAGATGAAATGCACTAGGGCTTTGAATGCTTCTTCCCAACTATATAAATTCTCTCCAAGTGGCAAAGTCCATCATTATAGCAAAATTTTTCAGCTGGAGTTCTGACTGAGAGATGTGCCAGGACAGAAGGCATTTGCTGACCTACCCTTTTTCCCTGTGTAACTTGGTATTTGCAGTACAATTATTTTCAGTGTCGCTGTGTCCAAGCAGCTAGAGATTACACAGATAGAAGTGTCAAGAGAGATGCTGCTAAAGTACGCCCTTCTTATAGCAGCATTTAAATGGCACACGACGCCTTGCTGCTTTTTCTTTCCCAGAGAGACCTGCTGTCAATTTTTTCACTCTGGCTTCTTGATCAAAAATGTCCACCTGAAATGTCTTACAGAAATAGGCTCCAGGTGTAAAAACCAGTACGGGGCTACATTTTCTGCGTGCTCCACATAAGTCACATCAAACTCACTCATCAAACTTCACTCTCTCCTTCCATTCTCCACTGCCTCTACCATTGTGTTCTCTGGATCTCAGAGTCTAAAGGCAGGCGCAATAGTTTCCACTGAGGGGTTGGAAGAGGTGTACAAGCAGCACAAATAGCTTCTGCGCTGCGCAGGCCATTTCTCTGCATTTTAGAGCCTAAGGGAAAGCGCTAGTGTTCCTGCGGAGAGCTGCAACAGCTGCAGAATATGTGTTGTCTTGGCACATGTTTGCAATCCACCATGATGGATCCTTAGTGAAACCAAACTGTGGTTCTGCTTCAAACATCTCACCCTGCTTGGCCACAAAGCTTTCGCTGACATGTCCCATTGCCTTTTTATTGCTGCGTTTCATTTTCAGAGTTTGTACGGAATCATTGCACTTTGCTTCTAAGCTGAACGTCGATACTGCTGGAGTCTCATATGTCCATTTTCTTCTCACACAAAAAAACTGCTTCCTTTAAAACATGCTGATGCGACCTGCTTTCTTGCTCAGCTGTAATTTTAGGGGTGTTCTCTGTCCCGCTTACAGTCTGAATCTAAACTAAGAAGTTTATGGGACACAGATGTGCCAAGACAAATAGTTTGCTTGGACCTTGCTACGTGTATTCAAAAGCATCCTTTCACTCCACCATCAAGTCTCTGCTTTACATCCTGCAAACTTCACACACACATACATACATACATACTGGAATGAGGCACTTTCTTTCTTTCTTTCTCAGCTACACTCACCTTTCCCCCACGCTAACTTCTTTACCGCTTTTCTCTTGGCCTTGCTATGCATACTTTTTCTCTTAAGACACCCATTGTCTGGCCTACCCCTTCCCTACATTGCCTTTCCTTTCCTTTCCTATCCAACCTTGCATTTCTTTGTCATTACTGGCCATTGTTTTCCTCTTCCTTCCTGACCCATCCATGTCTTTCCCTTGCCCTTCCTACCAGTCCAGTGCCTTGCACCACCCATCCCCCTTGCCACTTTGTCCAGTTTCCCTTCCCCTTTTTCCAGCTCCAATCTTTCATTTCCTTCTCCTTCTAGGACTCTCATTGCCTTGCTTGCCTCTCCTTTGTCTTGCCTGGCAAAGCCACCACTTTTCTTGGCGTTCCCTTTGAACCTCTCCTCTCCCTTGCCTTGCATTCCCTTGCTCACTCGTCCCCCACCTGGAATTCAATACCCCTCTTTTTGCGGCATTTCTTCATCTTGCCTTGCCCTGCCTGCTTCTCCTAGGACTCTCAAGGCTTTCACGTACCTCCAGCGTTTCAGGAGCATGTGAGAGGAAGCCCAAAAGAGGTTACGTGCAAGCACACCCATCTGTCCTGGCAGCTTGCTTCTGGCACCTATCCTTACATGTCTTGAATTTTGGACATAAAATTCACATTTCACCTTTGCGCTTCAGGACCAGAATGACAGTTCTTTTGTATACCAAGGAAAGCAGGTAATCCAAGTGTTTTAGGTGCAGATTAGAGATGGCCCATGTGAGATCAAGGCCAGCCAGAGAAGTCTGTCCTAGCCCCTTTTGTGTACCAGCAGTCTTTGAATGTACCTCTCATTTGTCTTGCCTTGGTGACCCCAAAGTTTCCTTGCCTTGCCCTGCCTTGCCTCCCTAGCCTTGCACTCCCTCCAGTGCCTACGCCCACACTTGACCTGCCTACTGCTTTCCTCCAGGGAAACCTAGCCTTGCCTAGCCCCTCCTGTTTCTGCCTGGCCTTCCTATGCCCATCCTTGCCTAGAAGTTCTGGGCCTTCTCTCACCTACCACTCCATTTGCTTGCCCCTCATGGCTCCAGCCTTGTCAGCTTCTCCCTTGACTTGCCTACAATTGCGCCTACACTTGGTTTGCATTGCAAAGAGCGGTAGGCAAGGCAAAGCAAAGCAAGGAAGGTCTTTCTAGGTCTTGCCAGGCAAGGCACACATAAGCAAGCAAGCAAGCAAAACAAGAGTAGACTAGCCACAGCATCAAAGGCAAGGCAAGGCCAAGTGACTCTGAGTGCCTTTCCTTGGCAAGTAAAAGATATAGTGACAATGTAATAGGGCAGGCGTTAAAGGTACCATGAGGAGGTATAGTCCAGCAAGATATTTATGTCGTAGACCCTTCTGTGCAGGAGCCATTGTTGGACATAGTACAGGACATGGCATACAGTTTGGCTTGGTAAGTTCCTGAAGGAGAATGGCAATGCTTTCTCATGGGAAGGAAAGCACGTAGCCCCAGAGTTGGAGGTGCAGATAAGAAGCTGTGTCGCGCAGCTCAAGGACGACAGCAGCTTCTTGTGCCGGCATATTTGGAAGCACTCCCTCAATTTGTACAGTCATTGAGTCAGTATCCATCTTTGGAAGGCTGTCTGCCTCTAGTAAGAGTGTTCTGACACCATTGTATGGGATCAGTCACTGGATGTTTTGGATTTTGGAGGAGGGGATGCCATTTCTCTTGAAATGAGCTTCTTGTTGTTCTCTTTGGCAAAGAAATTAAGTTTGGATGGGCACTTTGGGTGGTCTCAGTGAATTTAAAGGTTTTTCCCAAGAGGTTTCCCTGTGGGTTAGAGCTGTTGAACTGACAGTGGGAATCTAGACACCAAGTTGTTGAGCTTTTTGTCCTTGTAGCTTTAGTGTGTGAGTAGTCCCTGTTGCCATGCTGCTTGGATCTTGACTCTGAGACTGAAAGCTTAGGAGCGTAGAGCTAAAAAGAAAAGTGTCAATAGCAGGGTGTGTGTTCATTGTTTGATGGGTGAAGTTGAAATTGTAGGCAGCAAAGAACTTTCTCTCTCCGCTGGCACATTTGTTGAGCGGATGTCTTTGAGTTTGTTACCGGACTCTGCGAGAGTGAAAATGTTTGTTAGGGCAGAGGATTTCGTGTTGCCCTTTGGGTGTGGTGCAAAAGTGTTTGCACACTTGGAGGGGGAAGATCAGCAAAG
Organism: Poecile atricapillus; assembly: GCF_030490865.1. Lineage (NCBI taxonomy): Eukaryota > Metazoa > Chordata > Aves > Passeriformes > Paridae > Poecile > Poecile atricapillus. The sequence goes on from NC_081288.1 coordinate 67,233,803, forward strand.
TCTTTTTTTCCTGGCACAGTTAATTTGAGAGCAGGGACGTTTCCAACTCGGCTCTGTCCTTTGGAGCTGGCCTCGGTGCGTTTCCTTCTTTTGTTAGTCGACAGCGCCATCGTGTGGTTATTTTGATGAGCGCTGGCAGCCGGTGCCAGGGAAAAAGCCAAGCTGTTTGTGGCTCCGGCCTCATTGGTGTAGGAGCAGCGCAGGGAAGAGCTCCGCTGGGGGTCCTGGCTCTTAGAGACTGAGAGAATGTGATCCTGTATGTAGCACAGAAGGAAGTGGAATTGTTTCATTGTGGGCTGTGCAGTTTATAAGCTGCAAATGAAAAGGCTATTGCAGCGCAGCCTCTTCTTTTCTGTGTGATCAGCTGCTCAACATGTAACTCGCACACACTGAACTGCATCCACCTCCTTGGAGATATAAAATGTGTATATCACTTTCCTCAAACTCTATGTATTACCTTGCACTCTAGCAGATCCCAAACCGCTTCAAAACGTCCAGCAGCTACTCAAAAAGAAAAAGTCCAACAAAAAGCTAGTGCTGGCCTTTATAGTGCCTTTGCAGTCCGTAAAATAGATGAAATGCACTAGGGCTTTGAATGCTTCTTCCCAACTATATAAATTCTCTCCAAGTGGCAAAGTCCATCATTATAGCAAAATTTTTCAGCTGGAGTTCTGACTGAGAGATGTGCCAGGACAGAAGGCATTTGCTGACCTACCCTTTTTCCCTGTGTAACTTGGTATTTGCAGTACAATTATTTTCAGTGTCGCTGTGTCCAAGCAGCTAGAGATTACACAGATAGAAGTGTCAAGAGAGATGCTGCTAAAGTACGCCCTTCTTATAGCAGCATTTAAATGGCACACGACGCCTTGCTGCTTTTTCTTTCCCAGAGAGACCTGCTGTCAATTTTTTCACTCTGGCTTCTTGATCAAAAATGTCCACCTGAAATGTCTTACAGAAATAGGCTCCAGGTGTAAAAACCAGTACGGGGCTACATTTTCTGCGTGCTCCACATAAGTCACATCAAACTCACTCATCAAACTTCACTCTCTCCTTCCATTCTCCACTGCCTCTACCATTGTGTTCTCTGGATCTCAGAGTCTAAAGGCAGGCGCAATAGTTTCCACTGAGGGGTTGGAAGAGGTGTACAAGCAGCACAAATAGCTTCTGCGCTGCGCAGGCCATTTCTCTGCATTTTAGAGCCTAAGGGAAAGCGCTAGTGTTCCTGCGGAGAGCTGCAACAGCTGCAGAATATGTGTTGTCTTGGCACATGTTTGCAATCCACCATGATGGATCCTTAGTGAAACCAAACTGTGGTTCTGCTTCAAACATCTCACCCTGCTTGGCCACAAAGCTTTCGCTGACATGTCCCATTGCCTTTTTATTGCTGCGTTTCATTTTCAGAGTTTGTACGGAATCATTGCACTTTGCTTCTAAGCTGAACGTCGATACTGCTGGAGTCTCATATGTCCATTTTCTTCTCACACAAAAAAACTGCTTCCTTTAAAACATGCTGATGCCACCTGCTTTCTTGCTCAGCTGTAATTTTAGGGGTGTTCTCTGTCCCGCTTACAGTCTGAATCTAAACTAAGAAGTTTATGGGACACAGATGTGCCAAGACAAATAGTTTGCTTGGACCTTGCCACGTGTATTCAAAAGCATCCTTTCACTCCACCATCAAGTCTCTGCTTTACATCCTGCAAACTTCACACACACATACATACATACATACTGGAATGAGGCAATTTCTTTCTTTCTTTCTCAGCTACACTCACCTATCCCCCACGCTAACTTCTTTACCGCTTTTCTCTTGGCCTTGCTATGCATACTTTTTCTCTTAAGACACCCATTGTCTGGCCTACCCCTTCCCTACATTGCCTTTCCTTTCCTTTCCTATCCAACCTTGCATTTCTTTGTCATTACTGGCCATTGTTTTCCTCTTCCTTCCTGACCCATCCATGTCTTTCCCTTGCCCTTCCTACCAGTCCAGTGCCTTGCACCACCCATCCCCCTTGCCACTTTGTCCAGTTTCCCTTCCCCTTTTTCCAGCTCCAATCTTTCATTTCCTTCTCCTTCTAGGACTCTCATTGCCTTGCTTGCCTCTCCTTTGTCTTGCCTGGCAAAGCCACCACTTTTCTTGGCGTTACCTTTGAACCTCTCCTCTCCCTTGCCTTGCATTCCCTTGCTCACTCGTCCCCCACCTGGAATTCAATACCCCTCTTTTTGCGGCATTTCTTCATCTTGCCTTGCCCTGCCTGCTTCTCCTAGGACTCTCAAGGCTTTCACGTACCTCCAGCGTTTCAGGAGCATGTGAGAGGAAGCCCAAAAGAGGTTACGTGCAAGCACACCCATCTGTCCTGGCAGCTTGCTTCTGGCACCTATCCTTACATGTCTTGAATTTTGGACATAAAATTCACATTTCACCTTTGCGCTTCAGGACCAGAATGACAGTTCTTTTGTATACCAAGGAAAGCAGGTAATCCAAGTGTTTTAGGTGCAGATTAGAGATGGCCCATGTGAGATCAAGGCCAGCCAGAGAAGTCTGTCCTAGCCCCTTTTGTGTACCAGCAGTCTTTGAATGTACCTCTCATTTGTCTTGCCTTGGTGACCCCAAAGTTTCCTTGCCTTGCCCTGCCTTGCCTCCCTAGCCTTGCACTCCCTCCAGTGCCTACGCCCACACTTGACCTGCCTACTGCTTTCCTCCAGGGAAACCTAGCCTTGCCTAGGCCTTCCTGTTTCTGCCTGGCCTTCCTATGCCCATCCTTGCCTAGAAGTTCTGGGCCTTCTCTCACCTACCACTCCATTTGCTTGCCCCTCATGGCTCCAGCCTTGTCAGCTTCTCCCTTGACTTGCCTACAATTGCGCCTACACTTGGTTTGCATTGCAAAGAGCGGTAGGCAAGGCAAAGCAAAGCAAGGAAGGTCTTTCTAGGTCTTGCCAGGCAAGGCACACATAAGCAAGCAAGCAAGCAAAACAAGAGTAGACTAGCCACAGCATCAAAGGCAAGGCAAGGCCAAGTGACTCTGAGTGCCTTTCCTTGGCAAGTAAAAGATATAGTGACAATGTAATAGGGCAGGCGTTAAAGGTACCATGAGGAGGTATAGTCCAGCAAGATATTTATGTCGTAGACCCTTCTGTGCAGGAGCCATTGTTGGACATAGTACAGGACATGGCATACAGTTTGGCTTGGTAAGTTCCTGAAGGAGAATGGCAATGCTTTCTCATGGGAAGGAAAGCACGTAGCCCCAGAGTTGGAGGTGCAGATAAGAAGCTGTGTCGCGCAGCTCAAGGACGACAGCAGCTTCTTGTGCCGGCATATTTGGAAGCACTCCCTCAATTTGTACAGTCATTGAGTCAGTATCCATCTTTGGAAGGCTGTCTGCCTCTAGTAAGAGTGTTCTGACACCATTGTATGGGATCAGTCACTGGATGTTTTGGATTTTGGAGGAGGGGATGCCATTTCTCTTGAAATGAGCTTCTTGTTGTTCTCTTTGGCAAAGAAATTAAGTTTGGATGGGCACTTTGGGTGGTCTCAGTGAATTTAAAGGTTTTTCCCAAGAGGTTTCCCTGTGGGTTAGAGCTGTTGAACTGACAGTGGGAATCTAGACACCAAGTTGTTGAGCTTTTTGTCCTTGTAGCTTTAGTGTGTGAGTAGTCCCTGTTGCCATGCTGCTTGGATCTTGACTCTGAGACTGAAAGCTTAGGAGCGTAGAGCTAAAAAGAAAAGTGTCAATAGCAGGGTGTGTGTTCATTGTTTGATGGGTGAAGTTGAAATTGTAGGCAGCAAAGAACTTTCTCTCTCCGCTGGCACATTTGTTGAGCGGATGTCTTTGAGTTTGTTACCGGACTCTGCGAGAGTGAAAATGTTTGTTAGGGCAGAGGATTTCGTGTTGCCCTTTGGGTGTGGTGCAAAAGTGTTTGCACACTTGGAGGGGGAAGATCAGCAAAGTCTTTTTTTCCTGGCACAGTTAATTTGAGAGCAGGGACGTTTCCAACTCGGCTCTGTCCTTTGGAGCTGGCCTCGGTGCGTTTCCTTCTTTTGTTAGTCGACAGCGCCATCGTGTGGTTATTTTGATGAGCGCTGGCAGCCGGTGCCAGGGAAAAAGCCAAGCTGTTTGTGGCTCCGGCCTCATTGGTGTAGGAGCAGCGCAGGGAAGAGCTCCGCTGGGGGTCCTGGCTCTTAGAGACTGAGAGAATGTGATCCTGTATGTAGCACAGAAGGAAGTGGAATTGTTTCATTGTGGGCTGTGCAGTTTATAAGCTGCAAATGAAAAGGCAATTGCAGCGCAGCCTCTTCTTTTCTGTGTGATCAGCTGCTCAACATGTAACTCGCACACACTGAACTGCATCCACCTCCTTGGAGATATAAAATGTGTATATCACTTTCCTCAAACTCTATGTATTACCTTGCACTCTAGCAGATCCCAAACCGCTTCAAAACGTCCAGCAGCTACTCAAAAAGAAAAAGTCCAACAAAAAGCTAGTGCTGGCCTTTAGAGTGCCTTTGCAGTTTGTAAAATAGACGAAATGCACTAGGGCTTTGAATGCTTCTTCCCAACTATATAAATTCTCTCCAAGTGGCAAAGTCCATCATTACAGCAAAATTTTTCAGCTGGAGTTCTGACTGAGAGATGTGCCAGGACAGAAGGCATTTGCTGAACTACCCTTTTTCCCTGTGTAACTTGGTATTTGCAGTACAATTATTTTCAGTGTCGCTGTGTCCAAGCAGCTAGAGATTACACAGATAGAAGTGTCAAGAGAGATGCTGCTAAAGTACGCCCTTCTTATAGCAGCATTTAAATGGCACACGACGCCTTGCTGCTTTTTCTTTCCCAGAGAGACCTGCTGTCAATTTTTTCACTCTGGCTTCTTGATCAAAAATGTCCACCTGAAATGTCTTACAGAAATAGGCTCCAGGTGTAAAAACCAGTACGGGGCTACATTTTCTGCGTGCTCCACATAAGTCACATCAAACTCACTCATCAAACTTCACTCTCTCCTTCCATTCTCCACTGCCTCTACCATTGTGTTCTCTGGATCTCAGAGTCTAAAGGCAGGCGCAATAGTTTCCACTGAGGGGTTGGAAGAGGTGTACAAGCAGCACAAATAGCTTCTGCGCTGCGCAGGCCATTTCTCTGCATTTTAGAGCCTAAGGGAAAGCGCTAGTGTTCCTGCGGAGAGCTGCAACAGCTGCAGAATATGTGTTGTCTTGGCACATGTTTGCAATCCACCATGATGGATCCTTAGTGAAACCAAACTGTGGTTCTGCTTCAAACATCTCACCCTGCTTGGCCACAAAGCTTTCGCTGACATGTCCCATTGCCTTTTTATTGCCGCGTTTCATTTTCCCCCCAGCCCCCACGCTCCGCTCACACCCACCCGCACCACCCCCCCTCCCCCAGAGTTTGTACGGAATCATTGCACTTTGCTTCTAAGCTGAACGTCGATACTGCTGGAGTCTCATATGTCCATTTTCTTCTCACACAAAAAAACTGCTTCCTTTAAAACATGCTGATGCGACCTGCTTTCTTGCTCAGCTGTAATTTTAGGGGTGTTCTCTGTCCCGCTTACAGTCTGAATCTAAACTAAGAAGTTTATGGGACACAGATGTGCCAAGACAAATAGTTTGCTTGGACCTTGCCACGTGTATTCAAGAGCATCCTTTCACTCCACCATCAAGTCTCTGCTTTACATCCTGCAAACTTCACACACACATACATACATACATACTGGAATGAGGCAATTTCTTTCTTTCTTTCTCAGCTACACTCACCTATCCCCCACGCTAACTTCTTTACCGCTTTTCTCTTGGCCTTGCTATGCATACTTTTTCTCTTAAGACACCCATTGTCTGGCCTACCCCTTCCCTACATTGCCTTTCCTTTCCTTTCCTATCCAACCTTGCATTTCTTTGTCATTCCTGGCCATTGTTTTCCTCTTCCTTCCTGACCCATCCATGTCTTTCCCTTGCCCTTCCTACCAGTCCAGTGCCTTGCACCACCCATCCCCCTTGCCACTTTGTCCAGTTTCCCTTCCCCTTTTTCCAGCTCCAATCTTTCATTTCCTTCTCCTTCTAGGACTCTCATTGCCTTGCTTGCCTCTCCTTTGTCTTGCCTGGCAAAGCCACCACTTTTCTTGGCGTTACCTTTGAACCTCTCCTCTCCCTTGCCTTGCATTCCCTTGCTCACTCGTCCCCCACCTGGAATTCAATACCCCTCTTTTTGCGGCATTTCTTCATCTTGCCTTGCCCTGCCTGCTTCTCCTAGGACTCTCAAGGCTTTCACGTACCTCCAGCGTTTCAGGAGCATGTGAGAGGAAGCCCAAAAGAGGTTACGTGCAAGCACACCCATCTGTCCTGGCAGCTTGCTTCTGGCACCTATCCTTACATGTCTTGAATTTTGGACATAAAATTCACATTTCACCTTTGCGCTTCAGGACCAGAATGACAGTTCTTTTGTATACCAAGGAAAGCAGGTAATCCAAGTGTTTTAGGTGCAGATTAGAGATGGCCCATGTGAGATCAAGGCCAGCCAGAGAAGTCTGTCCTAGCCCCTTTTGTGTACCAGCAGTCTTTGAATGTACCTCTCATTTGTCTTGCCTTGGTGACCCCAAAGTTTCCTTGCCTTGCCCTGCCTTGCCTCCCTAGCCTTGCACTCCCTCCAGTGCCTACGCCCACACTTGACCTGCCTACTGCTTTCCTCCAGGGAAACCTAGCCTTGCCTAGGCCTTCCTGTTTCTGCCTGGCCTTCCTATGCCCATCCTTGCCTAGAAGTTCTGGGCCTTCTCTCACCTACCACTCCATTTGCTTGCCCCTCATGGCTCCAGCCTTGTCAGCTTCTCCCTTGACTTGCCTACAATTGCGCCTACACTTGGTTTGCATTGCAAAGAGCGGTAGGCAAGGCAAAGCAAAGCAAGGAAGGTCTTTCTAGGTCTTGCCAGGCAAGGCACACATAAGGAAGCAAGCAAGCAAAACAAGAGTAGACTAGCCACAGCATCAAAGGCAAGGCAAGGCCAAGTGACTCTGAGTGCCTTTCCTTGGCAAGTAAAAGATATAGTGACAATGTAATAGGGCAGGCGTTAAAGGTACCATGAGGAGGTATAGTCCAGCAAGATATTTATGTCGTAGACCCTTCTGTGCAGGAGCCATTGTTGGACATAGTACAGGACATGGCATACAGTTTGGCTTGGTAAGTTCCTGAAGGAGAATGGCAATGCTTTCTCATGGGAAGGAAAGCACGTAGCCCCAGAGTTGGAGGTGCAGATAAGAAGCTGTGTCGCGCAGCTCAAGGACGACAGCAGCTTCTTGTGCCGGCATATTTGGAAGCACTCCCTCAATTTGTACAGTCATTGAGTCAGTATCCATCTTTGGAAGGCTGTCTGCCTCTAGTAAGAGTGTTCTGACACCATTGTATGGGATCAGTCACTGGATGTTTTGGATTTTGGAGGAGGGGATGCCATTTCTCTTGAAATGAGCTTCTTGTTCTTCTCTTTGGCAAAGAAATTAAGTTTGGATGGGCACTTTGGGTGGTCTCAGTGAATGTAAAGGTTTTTCCCAAGAGGTTTCCCTGTGGGTTAGAGCTGTTGAACTGACAGTGGGAATCTAGACACCAAGTTGTTGAGCTTTTTCTCCTTGTAGCTTTAGTGTGTGAGTAGTCCCTGTTGCCATGCTGCTTGGATCTTGACTCTGAGACTGAAAGCTTAGGAGCGTAGAGCTGAAAAGAAAAGTGTCAATAGCAGGGTGTGTGTTCATTGTTTGATGGGTGAAGTTTTAATTGTAGGCAGCAAAGAACTTTCTCTCTCAGCTGGCACATTTGTTGAGCGGATGTCTTTGAGTTTGTTACCGGACTCTGCGAGAGTGAAAATGTTTGTTAGGGCAGAGGATTTCGTGTTGCCCTTTGAGTGTGGTGCAAAAGTGTTTGCACACTTGGAAGGGGAAGATCAGCAAAGTCTTTTTTTCCTGGCACAGTTAATTTGAGAGCAGGGACGTTTCCAACTCGGCTCTGTCCTTTGGAGCTGGCCTCGGTGCGTTTCCTTCTTTTGTTAGTCGACAGCGCCATCGTGTGGTTATTTTGATGAGCGCTGGCAGCCGGTGCCAGGGAAAAAGCCAAGCTGTTTGTGGCTCCGGTCTCATTATTGTAGGAGCAGCGCAGGGAAGAGCTCCGCTGGGGGTCCTGGCTCTTAGAGACTGAGAGAATGTGATCCTGTATGTAGCACAGAAGGAAGTGGAATTGTTTCATTGTGGGCTGTGCAGTTTATAAGCTGCAAATGAAAAGGCAATTGCAGCGCAGCCTCTTCTTTTCTGTGTGATCAGCTGCTCAACATGTAACTCGCACACACTGAACTGCATCCACCTCCCTGGAGATATAAAATGTGTATATCACTTTCCTCAAACTCTATGTATTACCTTGCACTCTAGCAGATCCCAAACCGCTTCAAAACGTCCAGCAGCTACTCAAAAAGAAAAAGTCCAACAAAAAGCTAGTGCTGGCCTTTAGAGTGCCTTTGCAGTCCGTAAAATAGACGAAATGCACTAGGGCTTTGAATGCTTCTTCCCAACTATATAAATTCTCTCCAAGTGGCAAAGTCCATCATTACAGCAAAATTTTTCAGCTGGAGTTCTGACTGAGAGATGTGCCAGGACAGAAGGCATTTGCTGACCTACCCTTTTTCCCTGTGTAACTTGGTATTTGCAGTACAATTATTTTCAGTGTCGCTGTGTCCAAGCAGCTAGAGATGACACAGATAGAAGTGTCAAGAGAGATGCTGCTAAAGTACGCCCTTCTTATAGCAGCATTTAAATGGCACACGACGCCTTGCTGCTTTTTCTTTCCCAGAGACACCTGCTGTCAATTTTTTCACTCTGGCTTCTTGATCAAAAATGTCCACCTGAAATGTCTTACAGAAATAGGCTCCAGGTGTAAAAACCAGTACGGGGCTACATTTTCTGCGTGCTCCACATAAGTCACATCAAACTCACTCATCAAACTTCACTCTCTCCTTCCATTCTCCACTGCCTCTACCATTGTGTTCTCTGGATCTCAGAGTCTAAAGGCAGGCACAATAGTTTCCACTGAGGGGTTGGAAGAGGTGTACAAGCAGCACAAATAGCTTCTGCGCTGCGCAGGCCATTTCTCTGCATTTTAGAGTCTAAGGGAAAGCGCTAGTGTTCCTGCGGAGAGCTGCAACAGCTGCAGAATATGTGTTGTCTTGGCACATGTTTGCAATCCACCATGATGGATCCTTAGTGAAACCAAACTGTGGTTCTGCTTCAAACATCTCACCCTGCTTGGCCACAAAGCTTTCGCTGACATGTCCCATTGCCTTTTTATTGCCGCGTTTCATTTTCAGAGTTTGTACGGAATCATTGCACTTTGCTTCTAAGCAGAACGTCGATACTGCTGGAGTCTCATATGTCCATTTTCTTCTCACACAAAAAAACTGCTTCCTTTAAAACATGCTGATGCGACCTGCTTTCTTGCTCAGCTGTAATTTTAGGGGTGTTCTCTGTCCCGCTTACAGTCTGAATCTAAACTAAGAAGTTTATGGGACACAGATGTGCCAAGACAAATAGTTTGCTTGGACCTTGCCACGTGTATTCAAGAGCATCCTTTCACTCCACCATAAAGTCTCTGCTTTACATCCTGCAAACTTCACACACACATACATACATACATACTGGAATGAGGCAATTTCTTTCTTTCTTTCTCAGCTACACTCACCTATCCCCCACGCTAACTTCTTTACCGCTTTTCTCTTGGCCTTGCTATGCATACTTTTTCTCTTAAGACACCCATTGTCTGGCCTACCCCTTCCCTACATTGCCTTTCCTTTCCTTTCCTATCCAACCTTGCATTTCTTTGTCATTCCTGGCCATTGTTTTCCTCTTCCTTCCTGACCCATCCATGTCTTTCCCTTGCCCTTCCTACCAGTCCAGTGCCTTGCACCACCCATCCCCCTTGCCACTTTGTCCAGTTTCCCTTCCCCTTTGTCCAGCTCCAATCTTTCATTTCCTTCTCCTTCTAGGACTCTCATTGCCTTGCTTGCCTCTCCTTTGTCTTGCCTGGCAAAGCCACCACTTTTCTTGGCGTTACCTTTGAACCTCTCCTCTCCCTTGCCTTGCATTCCCTTGCTCACTCGTCCCCCACCTGGAATTCAATACCCCTCTTTTTGCGGCATTTCTTCATCTTGCCTTGCCCTGCCTGCTTCTCCTAGGACTCTCAAGGCTTTCACGTACCTCCAGCGTTTCAGGAGCATGTGAGAGGAAGCCCAAAAGAGGTCACGAGCAAACACACCCATCTGTCCTGGCAGCTTGCTTCTGGCACCTATCCTTACATGTCTTGAATTTTGGACATAAAATTCACATTTCACCTTTGCGCTTCAGGACCAGAATGACAGTTCTTTTGTATACCAAGGAAAGCAGGTAATCCAAGTGTATTAGGTGCAGATTAGAGATGGCCCATGTGAGATCAAGGCCAGACAGAGAAGTCTGTCCTAGCCCCTTTTGTGTACCAGCAGTCTTTGAATGTACCTCTCATTTGTCTTGTTTTGGTGACCCAAAAGTTTCCTTGCCTTGCCGTGCCTTGCCTCCCTAGTCTTGCACTCCCTCCAGTGCCTACGCCCACACTTGACCTGCCTACTGCTTTCCTCCAGGGAAACCTAGCCTTGCCTAGCCCCTCCTGTTTCTGCCTGGCCTTCCTATGCCCATCCTTGCCTAGAAGTTCTGGGCCTTCTCTCACCTACCACTCCATTTGCTTGCCCCTCATGGCTCCAGCCTTGTCAGCTTCTCCCTTGACTTGCCTACAATTGCGCCTACACTTGGTTTGCATTGCAAAGAGCGGTAGGCAAGGCAAAGCAAAGCAAGGAAGGTCTTTCTAGGTCTTGCCAGGCAAGGCACACATAAGGAAGCAAGCAAGCAAAACAAGAGTAGACTAGCCACAGCATCAAAGGCAAGGCAAGGCCAAGTGACTCTGAGTGCCTTTCCTTGGCAAGTAAAAGATATAGTGACAATGTAATAGGGCAGGCGTTAAAGGTACCATGAGGAGGTATAGTCCAGCAAGATATTTATGTCGTAGACCCTTCTGTGCAGGAGCCATTGTTGGACATAGTACAGGACATGGCATACAGTTTGGCTTGGTAAGTTCCTGAAGGAGAATGGCAATGCTTTCTCATGGGAAGGAAAGCACGTAGCCCCAGAGTTGGAGGTGCAGATAAGAAGCTGTGTCACGCAGCTCAAGGACGACAGCAGCTTCTTGTGCCGGCATATTTGGAAGCACTCCCTCAATTTGTACTGTCATTGAGTCAGTATCCATCTTTGGAAGGCTGTCCGCCTCTAGTAAGAGTGTTCTGACACCATTGTATGGGATCAGTCACTGGATGTTTTGGATTTTGGAGGAGGGGATGCCATTTCTCTTGAAATGAGCTTCTTGTTCTTCTCTTTGGCAAAGAAATTAAGTTTGGATGGGCACTTTGGGTGGTCTCAGTGAATGTAAAGGTTTTTCCCAAGAGGTTTCCCTGTGGGTTAGAGCTGTTGAACTGACAGTGGGAATCTAGACACCAAGTTGTTGAGCTTTTTGTCCTTGTAGCTTTAGTGTGTGAGTAGTCCCTGTTGCCATGCTGCTTGGATCTTGACTCTGAGACTGAAAGCTTAGGAGCGTAGAGCTGAAAAGAAAAGTGTCAATAGCAGGGTGTTTGTTCATTGTTTGATGGGTGAAGCTGAAATTGTAGGCAGCAAAGAACTTTCTCTCTCAGCTGGCACATTTGTTGAGCGGATGTCTTTGAGTTTGTTACCGGACTCTGCGAGAGTGAAAATGTTTGTTAGGGCAGAGGATTTCGTGTTGCCCTTTGAGTGTGGTGCAAAAGTGTTTGCACACTTGGAAGGGGAAGATCAGCAAAGTCTTTTTTTCCTGGCACAGTTAATTTGAGAGCAGGGACGTTTCCAACTCGGCTCTGTCCTTTGGAGCTGGCCTCGGTGCATTTCCTTCTTTTGTTAGTCGACAGCGCCATCGTGTGGTTATTTTGATGAGCGCTGGCAGACAGCAGCGCAGGGAAGAGCTCCGCTGGGGGTCCTGGCTCTTAGAGACTGAGAGAATGTGATCCTGTATGTAGCACAGAAGGAAGTGGAATTGTTTCATTGTGGGCTGTGCAGTTTATAAGCTGCAAATGAAAAGGCAATTGCAGCGCAGCCTCTTCTTTTCTGTGTGATCAGCTGCTCAACATGTAACTCGCACACACTGAACTGCATCCACCTCCCTGGAGATATAAAATGTGTATATCACTTTCCTCAAACTCTATGTATTACCTTGCACTCTAGCAGATCCCAAACCGCTTCAAAACGTCCAGCAGCTACTCAAAAAGTCCAACAAAAAGCTAGTGCTGGCCATTAGAGTGCCTTTGCAGTTTGTAAAATAGACGAAATGCACTAGGGCTTTGAATGCTTCTTCCCAACTATATAAATTCTCTCCAGGTGGCAAAGTCCATCATTACAGCAAAATTTTTCAGCTGGAGTTCTGACTGAGAGATGTGCCAGGACAGAAGGCATTTGCTGACCTACCCTTTTTCCCTGTGTAACTTGGTATTTGCAGTACAATTATTTTCAGTGTCGCTGTGTCCAAGCAGCTAGAGATGACACAGATAGAAGTGTCAAGAGAGATGCTGCTAAAGTACGCCCTTCTTATAGCAGCATTTAAATGGCACACGACGCCTTGCTGCTTTTTCTTTCCCAGAGAGACCTGCTGTCAGTTTTTTCACTCTGGCTTCTTGATCAAAAATGTCCACCTGAAATGTCTTACAGAAATAGGCTCCAGGTGTAAAAACCAGTACGGGGCTACATTTTCTGCGTGTTCCACATAAGTCACATCAAACTCACTCATCAAACTTCACTCTCTCCTTCCATTCTCCACTGCCTCTACCATTGTGTTCTCTGGATCTCAGAGTCTAAAGGCAGGCGCAATAGTTTCCACTGAGGGGTTGGAAGAGGTGTACAAGCAGCACAAATAGCTTCTGCGCTGCGCAGGCCATTTCTCTGCATTTTAGAGCCTAAGGGAAAGCGATAGTGTTCCTGCGGAGAGCTGCAACAGCTGCAGAATATGTGTTGTCTTGGCACATGTTTGCAATCCACCATGATGGATCCTTAGTGAAACCAAACTGTGGTTCTGCTTCAAACATCTCACCCTGCTTGGCCACAAAGCTTTCGCTGACATGTCCCATTGCCTTTTTATTGCTGCGTTTCATTTTCAGAGTTTGTACGGAATCATTGCACTTTGCTTCTAAGCAGAACGTCGATACTGCTGGAGTCTCATATGTCCATTTTCTTCTCACACAAAAAAACTGCTTCCTTTAAAACATGCTGATGCGACCTGCTTTCTTGCTCAGCTGTAATTTTAGGGGTGTTCTCTGTCCCGCTTACAGTCTGAATCTAAACTAAGAAGTTTATGGGACACAGATGTGCCAAGACAAATAGTTTGCTTAGACCTTGCCACGTGTATTCAAGAGCATCCTTTCACTCCACCATCAAGTCTCTGCTTTACATCCTGCAAACTTCACACACACATACATACATACATACTGGAATGAGGCACTTTCTTTCTTTCTCAGCTACACTCACCTATCCCCCATGCTAACTTCTTTACCGCTTTTCTCTTGGCCTTGCTATGCATACTTTTCCTCTTAAGACACCCATTGTCTGGCCTACCCCTTCCCTACATTGCCTTGCCTTTCCTTTCCTATCCAACCTTGCATTTCTTTGTCATTCCTGGCCATTGCTTTCCTCTTCCTTCCTGACCCATCCATGTCTTTCCCTTGCCCTTCCTACCAGTCCAGTGCCTTGCACCACCCATCCCCCTTGCCACTTTGTCCAGTTTCCCTTCCCCTTTGTCCAGCTCCAATCTTTCATTTCCTTCTCCTTCTAGGACTCTCATTGCCTTGCTTGCCTCTCCTTTGTCTTGCCTGGCAAAGCCACCACTTTTCTTGGCGTTACCTTTGAACCTCTCCTCTCCCTTGCCTTGCATTCCCTTGCTCACTCGTCCCCCACCTGGAATTCAATACCCCTCTTTTTGCGGCATTTCTTCATCTTGCTTTGCCCTGCCTGCTTCTCCTAGGACTCTCAAGGCTTTCACGTACCTCCAGCGTTTCAGGAGCATGTGAGAGGAAGCCCAAAAGAGGTTACGTGCAAGCACACCCATCTGTCCTGGCAGCTTGCTTCTGGCACCTATCCTTACATGTCTTGAATTTTGGACATAAAATTCACATTTCACCTTTGCGCTTCAGGACCAGAATGACAGTTCTTTTGTATACCAAGGAAAGCAGGTAATCCAAGTGTTTTAGGTGCAGATTAGAGATGGCCCATGTGAGATCAAGGCCAGCCAGAGAAGTCTGTCCTAGCCCCTTTTGTGTACCAGCAGTCTTTGAATGTACCTCTCATTTGTCTTGCCTTGGTGACCCCAAAGTTTCCTTGCCTTGCCCTGCCTTGCCTCCCTAGCATTGCACTCCCTCCAGTGCCTACGCCCACACTTGACCTGCCTACTGCTTTCCTCCAGGGAAACCTAGCCTTGCCTAGGCCTTCCTGTTTCTGCCTGGCCTTCCTATGCCCATCCTTGCCTAGAAGTTCTGGGCCTTCTCTCACCTACCACTCCATTTGCTTGCCCCTCATGGCTCCAGCCTTGTCAGCTTCTCCCTTGACTTGCCTACAATTGCGCCTACACTTGGTTTGCATTGCAAAGAGCGGTAGGCAAGGCAAAGCAAAGCAAGGAAGGTCTTTCTAGGTCTTGCCAGGCAAGGCACACATAAGGAAGCAAGCAAGCAAAACAAGAGTAGACTAGCCACAGCATCAAAGGCAAGGCAAGGCCAAGTGACTCTGAGTGCCTTTCCTTGGCAAGTAAAAGATATAGTGACAATGTAATAGGGCAGGCGTTAAAGGTACCACGAGGAGGTATAGTCCAGCAAGATATTTATGTTGTAGACCCTTCTGTGCAGGAGCCATTGTTGGACATAGTACAGGACATGGCATACAGTTTGGCTTGGTAAGTTCCTGAAGGAGAATGGCAATGCTTTCTCATGGGAAGGAAAGCACGTAGCCCCAGAGTTGGAGGTGCAGATAAGAAGCTGTGTCGCGCAGCTCAAGGACGACAGCAGCTTCTTGTGCCGGCATATTTGGAAGCACTCCCTCAATTTGTACAGTCATTGAGTCAGTATCCATCTTTGGAAGGCTGTCTGCCTCTAGTAAGAGTGTTCTGACACCATTGTATGGGATCAGTCACTGGATGTTTTGGATTTTGGAGGAGGGGATGCCATTTCTCTTGAAATGAGCTTCTTGTTCTTCTCTTTGGCAAAGAAATTAAGTTTGGATGGGCACTTTGGGTGGTCTCAGTGAATGTAAAGGTTTTTCCCAAGAGGTTTCCCTGTGGGTTAGAGCTGTTGAACTGACAGTGGGGATCTAGACACCAAGTTGTTGAGCTTTTTGTCCTTGTAGCTTTAGTGTGTGAGTAGTCCCTGTTGCCACGCTGCTTGGATCTTGACTCTGAGACTGAAAGCTTAGGAGCGTAGAGCTGAAAAGAAAAGTGTCAATAGCAGGGTGTGTGTTCATTGTTTGATGGGTGAAGTTGAAATTGTAGGCAGCAAAGAACTTTCTCTCTCCACTGGCACATTTGTTGAGCGGATGTCTTTGAGTTTGTTACCGGACTCTGCGAGAGTGAAAATGTTTGTTAGGGCAGAGGATTTCGTGTTGCCCTTTGAGTGTGGTGCAAAAGTGTTTGCACACTTGGAGGGGGAAGATCAGCAAAGTCTTTTTTTCCTGGCACAGTTAATTTGAGAGCAGGGACGTTTCCAACTCGGCTCTGTCCTTTGGAGCTGGCCTCAGTGCGTTTCCTTCTTTTGTTAGTCGACAGCGCCATCATGTGGTTATTTTGATGAGCGCTGGCAGCCGGTGCCAGGGAAAAAGCCAAGCTGTTTGCGGCTCCGGCCTCATTGGTGTAGGAGCAGCGCAGGGAAGAGCTCCGCTGGGGGTCCTGGCTCTTAGAGACTGAGAGAATGTGATCCTGTATGTAGCACAGAAGGAAGTGGAATTGTTTCATTGTGGGCTGTGCAGTTTATAAGCTGCAAATGAAAAGGCAATTGCAGCGCAGCCTCTTCTTTTCTGTGTGATCAGCTGCTCAACATGTAACTCACACACACTGAACTGCATCCACCTCCCTGGAGATATAAAATGTGTATATCACTTTCCTCAAACTCTATGTATTACCTTGCACTCTAGCAGATCCCAAACCGCTTCAAAACGTCCAGCAGCTACTCAAAAAGAAAAAGTCCAACAAAAAGCTAGTGCTGGCCTTTAGAGTGCCTTTGCAGTCCGTAAAATAGACGAAATGCACTAGGGCTTTGAATGTTTCTTCCCAACTATATAAATTCTCTCCAAGTGGCAAAGTCCATCATTACAGCAAAATTTTTCAGCTGGAGTTCTGACTGAGAGATGTGCCAGGACAGAAGGCATTTGCTGACCTACCCTTTTTCCCTGTGTAACTTGGTATTTGCAGTACAATTATTTTCAGTGTGGCTGTGTCCAAGCAGCTAGAGATTACACAGATAGAAGTGTCAAGAGAGATGCTGCTAAAGTACGCCCTTCTTATAGCAGCATTTAAATGGCACACGACGCCTTGCTGCTTTTTCTTTCCTAGAGAGACCCGCTGTCAATTTTTTCACTCTGGCTTCTTGATCAAAAATGTCCACCTGAAATGTCTTACAGAAATAGGCTCCAGGTGTAAAAACCAGTACGGGGCTACATTTTCTGCGTGTTCCACATAAGTCACATCAAACTCACTCATCAAACTTCACTCTCTCCTTCCATTCTCCACTGCCTCTACCATTGTGTTCTCTGGATCTCAGAGTCTAAAGGCAGGCGCAATAGTTTCCACTGAGGGGTTGGAAGAGGTGTACAAGCAGCACAAATAGCTTCTGCGCTGCGCAGGCCATTTCTCTGCATTTTAGAGCCTAAGGGAAAGCGCTAGTGTTCCTGCGGAGAGCTGCAACAGCTGCAGAATATGTGTTGTCTTGGCACATGTTTGCAATCCACCATGATGGATCCTTAGTGAAACCAAACTGTGGTTCTGCTTCAAACATCTCACCCTGCTTGGCCACAAAGCTTTCGCTGACATGTCCCATTGCCTTTTTATTGCTGCGTTTCATTTTCAGAGTTTGTACGGAATCATTGCACTTTGCTTCTAAGCAGAACGTCGATACTGCTGGAGTCTCATATGTCCATTTTCTTCTCACACAAAAAAACTGCTTCCTTTAAAACATGCTGATGCGACCTGCTTTCTTGCTCAGCTGTAATTTTAGGGGTGTTCTCTGTCCCGCTTACAGTCTGAATCTAAACTAAGAAGTTTATGGGACACAGATGTGCCAAGACAAATAGTTTGCTTGGACCTTGCCACGTGTATTCAAGAGCATCCTTTCACTCCACCATCAAGTCTCTGCTTTACATCCTGCAAACTTCACACACACATACATACATACATACTGGAATGAGGCACTTTCTTTCTTTCTTTCTTTCTCAGCTACACTCACCTATCCCCCACGCTAACTTCTTTACCGCTTTTCTCTTGGCCTTGCTATGCATACTTTTTCTCTTAAGACACCCATTGTCTGGCCTACCCCTTCCCTACATTGCCTTTCCTTTCCTTTCCTTTCCTTTCCTATCGAACCTTGCATTTCTTTGTCATTCCTGGCCATTGTTTTCCTCTTCCTTCCTGACCCATCCATGTCTTTCCCTTGCCCTTCCTACCAGTCCAGTGCCTTGCACCACCCATCCCCCTTGCCACTTTGTCCAGTTTCCCTTCCCCTTTGTCCAGCTCCAATCTTTCATTTCCTTCTCCTTCTAGGACTCTCATTGCCTTGCTTGCCTCTCCTTTGTCTTGCCTGGCAAAGCCACCACTTTTCTTGGCGTTACCTTTGAACCTCTCCTCTCCCTTGCCTTGCATTCCCTTGCTCACTCGTCCCCCACCTGGAATTCAATACCCCTCTTTTTGCGGCATTTCTTCATCTTGCCTTGCCTTGCCTGCTTCTCCTAGGACTCTCAAGGCTTTCACGTACCTCCAGCGTTTCAGGAGCATGTGAGAGGAAGCCCAAAAGAGGTCACGAGCAAACACACCCATCTGTCCTGGCAGCTTGCTTCTGGCACCTATCCTTACATGTCTTGAATTTTGGACATAAAATTCACATTTCACCTTTGCGCTTCAGGACCAGAATGACAGTTCTTTTGTATACCAAGGAAAGCAGGTAATCCAAGTGTTTTAGGTGCAGATTAGAGATGGCCCATGTGAGATCAAGGCCAGCCAGAGAAGTCTGTCCTAGCCCCTTTTGTGTACCAGCAGTCTTTGAATGTACCTCTCATTTGTCTTGTTTTGGTGACCCAAAAGTTTCCTTGCCTTGCCCTGCCTTGCCTCCCTAGTCTTGCACTCCCTCCAGTGCCTATGCCCACACTTGACCTGCCTACTGCTTTCCTCCAGGGAAACCTAGCCTTGCCTAGGCCTTCCTGTTTCTGCCTGGCCTTCCTATGCCCATCCTTGCCTAGAAGTTCTGGGCCTTCTCTCACCTACCACTCCATTTGCTTGCCCCTCATGGCTCCAGCCTTGTCAGCTTCTCCCTTGACTTGCCTACAATTGCGCCTACACTTGGTTTGCATTGCAAAGAGCGGTAGGCAAGGCAAAGCAAAGCAAGGAAGGTCTTTCTAGGTCTTGCCAGGCAAGGCACACATAAGCAAGCAAGCAAGCAAAACAAGAGTAGACTAGCCACAGCATCAAAGGCAAGGCAAGGCCAAGTGACTCTGAGTGCCTTTCCTTGGCAAGTAAAAGATATAGTGACAATGTAATAGGGCAGGCGTTAAAGGTACCATGAGGAGGTATAGTCCAGCAAGATATTTATGTCGTAGACCCTTCTGTGCAGGAGCCATTGTTGGACATAGTACAGGACATGGCATACAGCTTGGCTTGGTAAGTTCCTGAAGGAGAATGGCAATGCTTTCTCATGGGAAGGAAAGCACGTAGCCCCAGAGTTGGAGGTGCAGATAAGAAGCTGTGTCGCGCAGCTCAAGGACGACAGCAGCTTCTTGTGCCGGCATATTTGGAAGCACTCCCTCAATTTGTACAGTCATTGAGTCAGTATCCATCTTTGGAAGGCTGTCTGCCTCTAGTAAGAGTGTTCTGACACCATTGTATGGGATCAGTCACTGGATGTTTTGGATTTTGGAGGAGGGGATGCCATTTCTCTTGAAATGAGCTTCTTGTTCTTCTCTTTGGCAAAGAAATTAAGTTTGGATGGGCACTTTGGGTGGTCTCAGTGAATTTAAAGGTTTTTCCCAAGAGGTTTCCCTGTGGGTTAGAGCTGTTGAACTGACAGTGGGAATCTAGACACCAAGTTGTTGAGCTTTTTGTCCTTGTAGCTTTAGTGTGTGAGTAGTCCCTGTTGCCATGCTGCTTGGATCTTGACTCTGAGACTGAAAGCTTAGGAGCGTAGAGCTGAAAAGAAAAGTGTCAATAGCAGGGTGTGTGTTCATTGTTTGATGGGTGAAGTTGAAATTGTAGGCAGCAAAGAACTTTCTCTCTCAGCTGGCACATTTGTTGAGCGGATGTCTTTGAGTTTGTTACCGGACTCTGCGAGAGTGAAAATGTTTGTTAGGGCAGAGGATTTCGTGTTGCCCTTTGAGTGTGGTGCAAAAGTGTTTGCACACTTGGAAGGGGAAGATCAGCAAAGTCTTTTTTTCCTGGCACAGTTAATTTGAGAGCAGGGACGTTTCCAACTCGGCTCTGTCCTTTGGAGCTGGCCTCGGTGCGTTTCCTTCTTTTGTTAGTCGACAGCGCCATCGTGTGGTTATTTTGATGAGCGCTGGCAGACGGTGCCAGGGAAAAAGCCAAGCTGTTTGCGGCTCCGGCCTCAATGGTGTAGGAGCAGCGCAGGGAAGAGCTCCGCTGGGGGTCCTGGCTCTTAGAGACTGAGAGAATGTGATCCTGTATGTAGCACAGAAGGAAGTGGAATTGTTTCATTGTGGGCTGTGCAGTTTATAAGCTGCAAATGAAAAGGCAATTGCAGCGCAGCCTCTTCTTTTCTGTGTGATCAGCTGCTCAACATGTAACTCGCACACACTGAACTGCATCCACCTCCCTGGAGATATAAAATGTGTATATCACTTTCCTCAAACTCTATGTATTACCTTGCACTCTAGCAGATCCCAAACCGCTTCAAAACGTCCAGCAGCTACTCAAAAAGTCCAACAAAAAGCTAGTGCTGGCCTTTAGAGTGCCTTTGCAGTCCGTAAAATAGACGAAATGCACTAGGGCTTTGAATGCTTCTTCCCAACTATATAAATTCTCTCCAAGTGGCAAAGTCCATCATTACAGCAAAATTTTTCAGCTGGAGTTCTGACTGAGAGATGTGCCAGGACAGAAGGCATTTGCTGACCTACCCTTTTTCCCTGTGTAACTTGGTATTTGCAGTACAATTATTTTCAGTGTCGCTGTGTCCAAGCAGCTAGAGATTACACAGATAGAAGTGTCAAGAGAGATGCTGCTAAAGTACGCCCTTCTTATAGCAGCATTTAAATGGCACACGACGCCTTGCTGCTTTTTCTTTCCCAGAGACACCTGCTGTCAATTTTTTCACTCTGGCTTCTTGATCAAAAATGTCCACCTGAAATGTCTTACAGAAATAGGCTCCAGGTGTAAAAACCAGTACGGGGCTACATTTTCTGCGTGCTCCACATAAGTCACATCAAACTCACTCATCAAACTTCACTCTCTCCTTCCATTCTCCACTGCCTCTACCATTGTGTTCTCTGGATCTCAGAGTCTAAAGGCAGGCGCAATAGTTTCCACTGAGGGGTTGGAAGAGGTGTACAAGCAGCACAAATAGCTTCTGCGCTGCGCAGGCCATTTCTCTGCATTTTAGAGCCTAAGGGAAAGCGCTAGTGTTCCTGCGGAGAGCTGCAACAGCTGCAGAATATGTGTTGTCTTGGCACATGTTTGCAATCCACCATGATGGATCCTTAGTGAAACCAAACTGTGGTTCTGCTTCAAACATCTCACCCTGCTTGGCCACAAAGCTTTCGCTGACATGTCCCATTGCCTTTTTATTGCTGCGTTTCATTTTCAGAGTTTGTACGGAATCATTGCACTTTGCTTCTAAGCAGAACGTCGATACTGCTGGAGTCTCATATGTCCATTTTCTTCTCACACAAAAAAACTGCTTCCTTTAAAACATGCTGATGCGACCTGCTTTCTTGCTCAGCTGTAATTTTAGGGGTGTTCTCTGTCCCGCTTACAGTCTGAATCTAAACTAAGAAGTTTATGGGACACAGATGTGCCAAGACAAATAGTTTGCTTGGACCTTGCCACGTGTATTCAAGAGCATCCTTTCACTCCACCATCAAGTCTCTGCTTTACATCCTGCAAACTTCACACACACATACATACATACATACTGGAATGAGGCACTTTCTTTCTTTCTTTCTTTCTCAGCTACACTCACCTATCCCCCACGCTAACTTCTTTACCGCTTTTCTCTTGGCCTTGCTATGCATACTTTTTCTCTTAAGACACCCATTGTCTGGCCTACCCCTTCCCTACATTGCCTTTCCTTTCCTTTCCTTTCCTTTCCTATCGAACCTTGCATTTCTTTGTCATTCCTGGCCATTGTTTTCCTCTTCCTTCCTGACCCATCCATGTCTTTCCCTTGCCCTTCCTACCAGTCCAGTGCCTTGCACCACCCATCCCCCTTGCCACTTTGTCCAGTTTCCCTTCCCCTTTGTCCAGCTCCAATCTTTCATTTCCTTCTCCTTCTAGGACTCTCATTGCCTTGCTTGCCTCTCCTTTGTCTTGCCTGGCAAAGCCACCACTTTTCTTGGCGTTACCTTTGAACCTCTCCTCTCCCTTGCCTTGCATTCCCTTGCTCACTCGTCCCCCACCTGGAATTCAATACCCCTCTTTTTGCGGCATTTCTTCATCTTGCCTTGCCTTGCCTGCTTCTCCTAGGACTCTCAAGGCTTTCACGTACCTCCAGCGTTTCAGGAGCATGTGAGAGGAAGCCCAAAAGAGGTCACGAGCAAACACACCCATCTGTCCTGGCAGCTTGCTTCTGGCACCTATCCTTACATGTCTTGAATTTTGGACATAAAATTCACATTTCACCTTTGCGCTTCAGGACCAGAATGACAGTTCTTTTGTATACCAAGGAAAGCAGGTAATCCAAGTGTTTTAGGTGCAGATTAGAGATGGCCCATGTGAGATCAAGGCCAGCCAGAGAAGTCTGTCCTAGCCCCTTTTGTGTACCAGCAGTCTTTGAATGTACCTCTCATTTGTCTTGTTTTGGTGACCCAAAAGTTTCCTTGCCTTGCCCTGCCTTGCCTCCCTAGTCTTGCACTCCCTCCAGTGCCTATGCCCACACTTGACCTGCCTACTGCTTTCCTCCAGGGAAACCTAGCCTTGCCTAGGCCTTCCTGTTTCTGCCTGGCCTTCCTATGCCCATCCTTGCCTAGAAGTTCTGGGCCTTCTCTCACCTACCACTCCATTTGCTTGCCCCTCATGGCTCCAGCCTTGTCAGCTTCTCCCTTGACTTGCCTACAATTGCGCCTACACTTGGTTTGCATTGCAAAGAGCGGTAGGCAAGGCAAAGCAAAGCAAGGAAGGTCTTTCTAGGTCTTGCCAGGCAAGGCACACATAAGCAAGCAAGCAAGCAAAACAAGAGTAGACTAGCCACAGCATCAAAGGCAAGGCAAGGCCAAGTGACTCTGAGTGCCTTTCCTTGGCAAGTAAAAGATATAGTGACAATGTAATAGGGCAGGCGTTAAAGGTACCATGAGGAGGTATAGTCCAGCAAGATATTTATGTCGTAGACCCTTCTGTGCAGGAGCCATTGTTGGACATAGTACAGGACATGGCATACAGCTTGGCTTGGTAAGTTCCTGAAGGAGAATGGCAATGCTTTCTCATGGGAAGGAAAGCACGTAGCCCCAGAGTTGGAGGTGCAGATAAGAAGCTGTGTCGCGCAGCTCAAGGACGACAGCAGCTTCTTGTGCCGGCATATTTGGAAGCACTCCCTCAATTTGTACAGTCATTGAGTCAGTATCCATCTTTGGAAGGCTGTCTGCCTCTAGTAAGAGTGTTCTGACACCATTGTATGGGATCAGTCACTGGATGTTTTGGATTTTGGAGGAGGGGATGCCATTTCTCTTGAAATGAGCTTCTTGTTCTTCTCTTTGGCAAAGAAATTAAGTTTGGATGGGCACTTTGGGTGGTCTCAGTGAATTTAAAGGTTTTTCCCAAGAGGTTTCCCTGTGGGTTAGAGCTGTTGAACTGACAGTGGGAATCTAGACACCAAGTTGTTGAGCTTTTTGTCCTTGTAGCTTTAGTGTGTGAGTAGTCCCTGTTGCCATGCTGCTTGGATCTTGACTCTGAGACTGAAAGCTTAGGAGCGTAGAGCTGAAAAGAAAAGTGTCAATAGCAGGGTGTGTGTTCATTGTTTGATGGGTGAAGTTGAAATTGTAGGCAGCAAAGAACTTTCTCTCTCAGCTGGCACATTTGTTGAGCGGATGTCTTTGAGTTTGTTACCGGACTCTGCGAGAGTGAAAATGTTTGTTAGGGCAGAGGATTTCGTGTTGCCCTTTGAGTGTGGTGCAAAAGTGTTTGCACACTTGGAAGGGGAAGATCAGCAAAGTCTTTTTTTCCTGGCACAGTTAATTTGAGAGCAGGGACGTTTCCAACTCGGCTCTGTCCTTTGGAGCTGGCCTCGGTGCGTTTCCTTCTTTTGTTAGTCGACAGCGCCATCGTGTGGTTATTTTGATGAGCGCTGGCAGACGGTGCCAGGGAAAAAGCCAAGCTGTTTGCGGCTCCGGCCTCAATGGTGTAGGAGCAGCGCAGGGAAGAGCTCCGCTGGGGGTCCTGGCTCTTAGAGACTGAGAGAATGTGATCCTGTATGTAGCACAGAAGGAAGTGGAATTGTTTCATTGTGGGCTGTGCAGTTTATAAGCTGCAAATGAAAAGGCAATTGCAGCGCAGCCTCTTCTTTTCTGTGTGATCAGCTGCTCAACATGTAACTCGCACACACTGAACTGCATCCACCTCCCTGGAGATATAAAATGTGTATATCACTTTCCTCAAACTCTATGTATTACCTTGCACTCTAGCAGATCCCAAACCGCTTCAAAACGTCCAGCAGCTACTCAAAAAGTCCAACAAAAAGCTAGTGCTGGCCTTTAGAGTGCCTTTGCAGTTTGTAAAATAGACGAAATGCACTAGGGCTTTGAATGCTTCTTCCCAACTATATAAATTCTCTCCAAGTGGCAAAGTCCATCATTACAGCAAAATTTTTCAGCTGGAGTTCTGACTGAGAGATGTGCCAGGACAGAAGGCATTTGCTGACCTACCCTTTTTCCCTGTGTAACTTGGTATTTGCAGTACAATTATTTTCAGTGTCGCTGTGTCCAAGCAGCTAGAGATTACACAGATAGAAGTGTCAAGAGAGATGCTGCTAAAGTACGCCCTTCTTATAGCAGCATTTAAATGGCACACGACGCCTTGCTGCTTTTTCTTTCCCAGAGACACCTGCTGTCAATTTTTTCACTCTGGCTTCTTGATCAAAAATGTCCACCTGAAATGTCTTACAGAAATAGGCTCCAGGTGTAAAAACCAGTACGGGGCTACATTTTCTGCGTGCTCCACATAAGTCACATCAAACTCACTCATCAAACTTCACTCTCTCCTTCCATTCTCCACTGCCTCTACCATTGTGTTCTCTGGATCTCAGAGTCTAAAGGCAGGCGCAATAGTTTCCACTGAGGGGTTGGAAGAGGTGTACAAGCAGCACAAATAGCTTCTGCGCTGCGCAGGCCATTTCTCTGCATTTTAGAGCCTAAGGGAAAGCGCTAGTGTTCCTGCGGAGAGCTGCAACAGCTGCAGAATATGTGTTGTCTTGGCACATGTTTGCAATCCACCATGATGGATCCTTAGTGAAACCAAACTGTGGTTCTGCTTCAAACATCTCACCCTGCTTGGCCACAAAGCTTTCGCTGACATGTCCCATTGCCTTTTTATTGCCGCGTTTCATTTTCAGAGTTTGTACGGAATCATTGCACTTTGCTTCTAAGCAGAACGTCGATACTGCTGGAGTCTCATATGTCCATTTTCTTCTCACACAAAAAAACTGCTTCCTTTAAAACATGCTGATGCGACCTGCTTTCTTGCTCAGCTGTAATTTTAGGGGTGTTCTCTGTCCCGCTTACAGTCTGAATCTAAACTAAGAAGGTTATGGGACACAGATGTGCCAAGACAAATAGTTTGCTTGGACCTTGCCACGTGTATTCAAGAGCACCCTTTCACTCCACCATCAAGTCTCTGCTTTACATCCTGCAAACTTCACACATAAATACATACATACATACTGGAATGAGGCAATTTCTTTCTTTCTTTCTCAGCTACACTCACCTATCCCCCACGCTAACTTCTTTACCGCTTTTCTCTTGGCCTTGCTATGCATACTTTTTCTCTTAAGACACCCATTGTCTGGCCTACCCCTTCCCTACATTGCCTTTCCTTTCCTTTCCTATCCAACCTTGCATTTCTTTGTCATTCCTGGCCATTGCTTTCCTCTTCCTTCCTGACCCATCCATGTCTTTCCCTTGACTTTCCTACCAGTCCAGTGCCTTGCACCACCCATCCCCCTTGCAACCTTGTCCAGTTTCCCTTCCCCTTTGTCCAGCTCCAATCTTTCATTTCCTTCTCCTTCTAGGACTCTCATTGCCTTGCTTGCCTCTCCTTTGTCTTGCCTGGCAAAGCCACCACTTTTCTTGGCGTTACCTTTGAACCTCTCCTCTCCCTTGCCTTGCATTCCCTTGCTCACTCGTCCCCCACCTGGAATTCAATACCCCTCTTTTTGCGGCATTTCTTCATCTTGCCTTGCCTTGCCTGCTTCTCCTAGGACTCTCAAGGCTTTCACGTACCTCCAGCGTTTCAGGAGCATGTGAGAGGAAGCCCAAAAGAGGTCACGAGCAAACACACCCATCTGTCCTGGCAGCTTGCTTCTGGCACCTATCCTTACATGTCTTGAATTTTGGACATAAAATTCACATTTCACCTTTGCGCTTCAGGACCAGAATGACAGTTCTTTTGTATACCAAGGAAAGCAGGTAATCCAAGTGTTTTAGGTGCAGATTAGAGATGGCCCATGTGAGATCAAGGCCAGCCAGAGAAGTCTGTCCTAGCCCCTTTTGTGTACCAGCAGTCTTTGAATGTACCTCTCATTTGTCTTGTTTTGGTGACCCAAAAGTTTCCTTGCCTTGCCCTGCCTTGCCTCCCTAGTCTTGCACTCCCTCCAGTGCCTATGCCCACACTTGACCTGCCTACTGCTTTCCTCCAGGGAAACCTAGCCTTGCCTAGGCCTTCCTGTTTCTGCCTGGCCTTCCTATGCCCATCCTTGCCTAGAAGTTCTGGGCCTTCTCTCACCTACCACTCCATTTGCTTGCCCCTCATGGCTCCAGCCTTGTCAGCTTCTCCCTTGACTTGCCTACAATTGCGCCTACACTTGGTTTGCATTGCAAAGAGCGGTAGGCAAGGCAAAGCAAAGCAAGGAAGGTCTTTCTAGGTCTTGACAGGCAAGGCACACATAAGGAAGCAAGCAAGCAAAACAAGAGTAGACTAGCCACAGCATCAAAGGCAAGGCAAGGCCAAGTGACTCTGAGTGCCTTTCCTTGGCAAGTAAAAGATATAGTGACAATGTAATAGGGCAGGCGTTAAAGGTACCATGAGGAGGTATAGTCCAGCAAGATATTTATGTCGTAGACCCTTCTGTGCAGGAGCCATTGTTGGACATAGTACAGGACATGGCATACAGTTTGGCTTGGTAAGTTCCTGAAGGAGAATGGCAATGCTTTCTCATGGGAAGGAAAGCACGTAGCCCCAGAGTTGGAGGTGCAGATAAGAAGCTGTGTCACGCAGCTCAAGGACGACAGCAGCTTCTTGTGCCGGCATATTTGGAAGCACTCCCTCAATTTGTACTGTCATTGAGTCAGTATCCATCTTTGGAAGGCTGTCCGACTCTAGTAAGAGTGTTCTGACACCATTGTATGGGATCAGTCACTGGATGTTTTGGATTTTGGAGGAGGGGATGCCATTTCTCTTGTAATGAGCTTCTTGTTCTTGTCTTTGGCAAAGAAATTAAGTTTGGATGGGCACTTTGGGTGGTCTCAGTGAATGTAAAGGTTTTTCCCAAGAGGTTTCCCTGTGGGTTAGAGCTGTTGAACTGACAGTGGGAATCTAGACACCAAGTTGTTGAGCTTTTTGTCCTTGTAGCTTTAGTGTGTGAGTAGTCCCTGTTGCCACGCTGCTTGGATCTTGACTCTGAGACTGAAAGCTTAGGAGCGTAGAGCTGAAAAGAAAAGTGTCAATAGCAGGGTGTGTGTTCATTGTTTGATGGGTGAAGTTGAAATTGTAGGCAGCAAAGAACTTTCTCTCTCAGCTGGCACATTTGTTGAGCGGATGTCTTTGAGTTTGTTACCGGACTCTGCGAGAGTGAAAATGTTTGTTAGGGCAGAGGATTTCGTGTTGCCCTTTGAGTGTGGTGCAAAAGTGTTTGCACACTTGGAAGGGGAAGATCAGCAAAGTCTTTTTTTCCTGGCACAGTTAATTTGAGAGCAGGGACGTTTCCAACTCGGCTCTGTCCTTTGGAGCTGGCCTCGGTGTGTTTCCTTCTTTTGTTAGTCGACAGCGCCATCGTGTGGTTATTTTGATGAGCGCTGGCAGACGGTGCCAGGGAAAAAGCCAAGCTGTTTTTGGCTCCGGCCTCATCGGTGTAGGAGCAGCGCAGGGAAGAGCTCCGCTGGGGGTCCTGGCTCTTAGAGACTGAGAGAATGTGATCCTGTATGTAGCACAGAAGGAAGTGGAATTGTTTCATTGTGGGCTGTGCAGTTTATAAGCTGCAAATGAAAAGGCAATTGCAGCGCAGCCTCTTCTTTTCTGTGTGATCAGCTGCTCAACATGTAACTCGCACACACTGAACTGCATCCACCTCCCTGGAGATATAAAATGTGTATATCACTTTCCTCAAACTCTATGTATTACCTTGCACTCTAGCAGATCCCAAACCGCTTCAAAACGTCCAGCAGCTACTCAAAAAGTCCAACAAAAAGCTAGTGCTGGCCTTTAGAGTGCCTTTGCAGTCCGTAAAATAGACGAAATGCACTAGGGCTTTGAATGCTTCTTCCCAACTATATAAATTCTCTCCAAGTGGCAAAGTCCATCATTACAGCAAAATTTTTCAGCTGGAGTTCTGACTGAGAGATGTGCCAGGACAGAAGGCATTTGCTGACCTACCCTTTTTCCCTGTGTAACTTGGTATTTGCAGTACAATTATTTTCAGTGTCGCTGTGTCCAAGCAGCTAGAGATTACACAGATAGAAGTGTCAAGAGAGATGCTGCTAAAGTACGCCCTTCTTATAGCAGCATTTAAATGGCACACGACGCCTTGCTGCTTTTTCTTTCCCAGAGACACCTGCTGTCAATTTTTTCACTCTGGCTTCTTGATCAAAAATGTCCACCTGAAATGTCTTACAGAAATAGGCTCCAGGTGTAAAAACCAGTACGGGGCTACATTTTCTGCGTGCTCCACATAAGTCACATCAAACTCACTCATCAAACTTCACTCTCTCCTTCCATTCTCCACTGCCTCTACCATTGTGTTCTCTGGATCTCAGAGTCTAAAGGCAGGCGCAGTAGTTTCCACTGAGGGGTTGGAAGAGGTGTACAAGCAGCACAAATAGCTTCTGCGCTGCGCAGGCCATTTCTCTGCATTTTAGAGTCTAAGGGAAAGCGCTAGTGTTCCTGCGGAGAGCTGCAACAGCTGCAGAATATGTGTTGTCTTGGCACATGTTTGCAATCCACCATGATGGATCCTTAGTGAAGCCAAACTGTGGTTCTGCTTCAAACATCTCACCCTGCTTGGCCACAAAGCTTTCGCTGACATGTCCCATTGCCTTTTTATTGCTGCGTTTCATTTTCAGAGTTTGTACGGAATCATTGCACTTTGCTTCTAAGCTGAACGTCGATACTGCTGGAGTCTCATATGTCCATTTTCTTCTCACACAAAAAAACTGCTTCCTCTAAAACATGCTGATGCCACCTGCTTTCTTGCTCAGCTGTAATTTTAGGGGTGTTCTCTGTCCCGCTTACAGTCTGAATCTAAACTAAGAAGTTTATGGGACACAGATGTGCCAAGACAAATAGTTTGCTTGGACCTTGCCACGTGTATTCAAAAGCATCCTTTCACTCCACCATCAAGTCTCTGCTTTACATCCTGCAAACTTCACACACACATACATACATACATACATACTGGAATGAGGCAATTTCTTTCTTTCTTTCTCAGCTACACTCACCTATCCCCCACGCTAACTTCTTTACCGCTTTTCTCTTGGCCTTGCTATGCATACTTTTTCTCTTAAGACACCCATTGTCTGGCCTACCCCTTCCCTACATTGCCTTTCCTTTCCTTTCCTATCCAACCTTGCATTTCTTTGTCATTCCTGGCCATTGCTTTCCTCTTCCTTCCTGACCCATCCATGTCTTTCCCTTGACTTTCCTACCAGTCCAGTGCCTTGCACCACCCATCCCCCTTGCCACTTTGTCCAGTTTCCCTTCCCCTTTGTCCAGCTCCAATCTTTCATTTCCTTCTCCTTCTAGGACTCTCATTGCCTTGCTTGCCTCTCCTTTGTCTTGCCTGGCAAAGCCACCACTTTTCTTGGCGTTACCTTTGAACCTCTCCTCTCCCTTGCCTTGCATTCCCTTGCTCACTCGTCCCCCACCTGGAATTCAATACCCCTCTTTTTGCGGCATTTCTTCATCTTGCCTTGCCCTGCCTGCTTCTCCTAGGACTCTCAAGGCTTTCACGTACCTCCAGCGTTTCAGGAGCATGTGAGAGGAAGCCCAAAAGAGGTCACGAGCAAACACACCCATCTGTCCTGGCAGCTTGCTTCTGGCACCTATCCTTACATGTCTTGAATTTTGGACATAAAATTCACATTTCACCTTTGCGCTTCAGGACCAGAATGACAGTTCTTTTGTATACCAAGGAAAGCAGGTAATCCAAGTGTTTTAGGTGCAGATTAGAGATGGCCCATGTGAGATCAAGGCCAGCCAGAGAAGTCTGTCCTAGCCCCTTTTATGTACCAGCAGTCTTTGAATGTACCTCTCATTTGTCTTGTTTTGGTGACCCAAAAGTTTCCTTGCCTTGCCCTGCCTTGCCTCCCTAGTCTTGCACTCCCTCCAGTGCCTATGCCCACACTTGACCTGCCTACTGCTTTCCTCCAGGGAAACCTAGCCTTGCCTAGGCCTTCCTGTTTCTGCCTGGCCTTCCTATGCCCATCCTTGCCTAGAAGTTCTGGGCCTTCTCTCACCTACCACTCCATTTGCTTGCCCCTCATGGCTCCAGCCTTGTCAGCTTCTCCCTTGACTTGCCTACAATTGCGCCTACACTTGGTTTGCATTGCAAAGAGCGGTAGGCAAGGCAAAGCAAAGCAAGGAAGGTCTTTCTAGGTCTTGCCAGGCAAGGCACACATAAGGAAGCAAGCAAGCAAAACAAGAGTAGACTAGCCACAGCATCAAAGGCAAGGCAAGGCCAAGTGACTCTGAGTGCCTTTCCTTGGCAAGTAAAAGATATAGTGACAATGTAATAGGGCAGGCGTTAAAGGTACCATGAGGAGGTATAGTCCAGCAAGATATTTATGTCGTAGACCCTTCTGTGCAGGAGCCATTGTTGGACATAGTACAGGACATGGCATACAGTTTGGCTTGGTAAGTTCCTGAAGGAGAATGGCAATGCTTTCTCATGGGAAGGAAAGCACGTAGCCCCAGAGTTGGAGGTGCAGATAAGAAGCTGTGTCACGCAGCTCAAGGACGACAGCAGCTTCTTGTGCCGGCATATTTGGAAGCACTCCCTCAATTTGTACTGTCATTGAGTCAGTATCCATCTTTGGAAGGCTGTCCGACTCTAGTAAGAGTGTTCTGACACCATTGTATAGGATCAGTCACTGGATGTTTTGGATTTTGGAGGAGGGGATGCCATTTCTCTTGTAATGAGCTTCTTGTTCTTGTCTTTGGCAAAGAAATTAAGTTTGGATGGGCACTTTGGGTGGTCTCAGTGAATGTAAAGGTTTTTCCCAAGAGGTTTCCCTGTGGGTTAGAGCTGTTGAACTGACAGTGGGAATCTAGACACCAAGTTGTTGAGCTTTTTGTCCTTGTAGCTTTAGTGTGTGAGTAGTCCCTGTTGCCATGCTGCTTGGATCTTGACTCTGAGACTGAAAGCTTAGGAGCGTAGAGCTGAAAAGAAAAGTGTCAATAGCAGGGTGTGTGTTCATTGTTTGATGGGTGAAGTTGAAATTGTAGGCAGCAAAGAACTTTCTCTCTCAGCTGGCACATTTGTTGAGCGGATGTCTTTGAGTTTGTTACCGGACTCTGCGAGAGTGAAAATGTTTGTTAGGGCAGAGGATTTCGTGTTGCCCTTTGAGTGTGGTGCAAAAGTGTTTGCACACTTGGAGGGGGAAGATCAGCAAAGTCTTTTTTTCCTGGCACAGTTAATTTGAGAGCAGGGACGTTTCCAACTCGGCTCTGTCCTTTGGTGTTGCCGCCCATATTGCTTGGTTTTATTTTGTTCAGAGGTGGTTTACCCCAGTTGCTCCCCGGTCATAAAGAATGGTTTGTCCCCAGTTGCCCATCATTGTAAACCCTTCCCATTTTTCCAGATTGTTCCCCATCCATCACCCCAATCCTGCCCCTAAGCCCTGTCAATCTATGTGAGCCCCCACCTTTTGTTCCAGTTCTTTCCTTGCCTATCATCCCTTCCTCGATGCCCCATTGATTGTACAGTTGCTTTCCCCCCCCCAGGTCCTTACCATTGGTCCTGCATATTGTAATCCCCACCCATAACCCCTCCGTTCCTGTTGTCCCATTGGTCACCATATGAGCCGCCCACGGTCCTTAAAACCTGGCGCATGGGGGTGCCCAGGGTCTCGGCTCAGACCTCTCCCCTGTGATCCCAGCCCTGCACCTGTTGGAATAAACTTGTTCATGGGAAATCGGGAGAGCTTGAGCACTCTTTCTCCCTTCGTCACAACCCGTGTCGCCCTGTGAGCCACGACGCCAGAGCGCAGAGGAGCTCTGGAGGTTCCAGGTTGAGCCTCGCAGTGCTTGCCTGGTTCCCCACTCCTGCCGCTGACATCGGCCACAGCTAGCCGAGGCAAAAGGGGCCGAGCGGGCAGCGACAGTTGGCGCTCAATGCGGGGCCTCTCGTGAGGCGTGGAGTCCTCCGGAGAAGTCGGTGAATCTACGCACTTGTGTGGATTTTACAAAAGACTGTGAGCAGCAGCTACCCCGGTAGAGCAGACTCATTTCTGTCGAGTACCGCTCCCGGGGATCGAGGCGGCAACCGTCGACGTGCCGACGATCGCCTCGGGGTTTGTGGACGTCTCCTGCAGCACCTGTCCGGACTTGGGTGAGTAGCCCCCACGTGGGGGACGAGGGGGTGTGCAAGTGTGTGCAGCTCCCCCTGCTGTGTGTTGGTGTGCAGCTCCCCCTGCTGTGTGTTGAGAATCCCTCGGGGAGGGAGTGTGGGGTAGCCCGTTCGGACCCGTACTTTTACTTTGTTACGTTTGCCTTTAGCTGCAGGGGGTGGTGGGAACTGCTGTGCTGGGGTTAGAAAGATGGGCGCACGTCTGTCAGCACAGCAAAAAAGAGTTTTCTACCAAGTTGTGGGTACCCTTGAGGGAGGGAGTAGACGGTTTTCTCGTGGGAGGGTGAAACAGTTTGTGAGATGGCTGTTCCTGCATTTCCCCAACTTC
The DNA here is from genome assembly GCF_030490865.1 of Poecile atricapillus. Classification (NCBI taxonomy): domain Eukaryota; kingdom Metazoa; phylum Chordata; class Aves; order Passeriformes; family Paridae; genus Poecile; species Poecile atricapillus. The sequence continues at coordinate 67,266,657 of NC_081288.1, forward strand.
ACCCCAGACAGAGCAAACACCGTAGAGTTTTGGAATGAAGTCGGAACAAAGTTAACAGAGTTAGTGAATGAAGGAGATACATCGGCTGACAAATTTGTAACATTGTTTATCTTAATTCAGTCTGCCGTAATAAAAGAAAAAAAAATGCAGGAGCAACAGCCACAAACTGCCCCAGTTTCCCCAGTTTTCCCTTCCCCGTGTTCCTCTCCCCCTGATCCCGAGTTGAGGGAGACCTGCGGAGCGACCTGCAGGGCAAGTTGTCCTGTTCAGGGTTCCCCCAAGGGTAACAGGATCCCTGGCTCCCCACGTCTCTCCCAGAACCCCTGCCCTGGTAGCCCTGGCCAAGCTACCAGAGCACTTTTCCATTCCCCCGTCTCCCCAGTTACAAACCCTCAGCTAAACATTTCCCAGGTTGCAAGTCCCCAGTTTTCACCCTCAGATCCCCGTGCCTCAGTTTCCCCCAGTTTCCAATGTTCCCCTGTGTTCCCCTACCCCTCTCCTAACCCTCAAAAGGGCTCCCGGAGGTCACAAGATGGCGGGGACCACATGGCTGGGACCTTCCCTTGTGCCTCTTCTCCCCATAATCCCTTTCAGACCCCCAAGAACAACCCTTTCCTCCATGGCTCCACCCTTTCTCCCTACCCTAACTCCACCCAGTTCCCCTCGAAAACCTCCTCCTCCTCAGGGGCGGGCCCCTCTGAAGTCATGCACCTAAACCCCGCCTTTTCTGATTGCCGCTCCTCCCCCTTGCCCTCCTCCTCAGTCGGTCCTCCAGTCCCGCCCCCTCCGACTCCTGGTTCTCACGCCCTTTCTTCCGGTTCCCACGGTCCCACATCCAGTTCCCATGCTTTGGGAGCTGGAGATGGTAAGCCTGGAAGCCAGAACCCGGAACAGGTAGAAATCCCTATTGCCGCACCGGTGACTTTTCGTGGAAGGGGTGGGCGGTCCCGGGAATGGGAAGCCCTCTCCTTCCAAACTAAGAAGGAGCTGTGCAAGGCACAGAAGGAGTTCGGGAGGGGTAGCGAATATTTTAAAGGTCTATTAAAAGCTACCTTTTCTGCGAACGAAATGGTGCCCAGTGATCTGAAGGAGTTGTTTTCCTGCCTCCTTTCCACAGCTGACTTCAGGTTGTGGAAACAGGGGTGGAAGAGATCATTAGAGACCATCCTTCCAAGCCTCTTGCACAGTATTGATGGATGTATAGATGGAGTCCCTCTGACTTTAGATCACTTGTGCGGTGAGGGAAATTGGGACAAGCCAGAGGAGCAAGCCAGGGTATTACCCCGGCCTGTCCTGATTAAAGTCATGGAGGCCGCAGAAAAGGTTTTCAATACATTACCTGAGGAGGGACCCCAGATAAATTTAATGAGTATTTTCCAGCTCCCTAATGAACCTTTTAATAAGTTTATCAATAGATTGCAAGCCCAGGCAGAGAAGCAAGTAGAAGAGGCAAATCTACAAGAACAGCTTGTATTAGAAGTGGCGAAAGCCAATGCCAATGACATTTGTAAACAGATAATTTTCAGTTTGCCTCTCTACCCAACCCCGACACTAGACATCCTCATCGAAGCCTGCTCCAAGAAGGTGCCGATGATGGGGATGTCCAGAGCCATCCCACCGCAACAGTTGAGACAAGCGCCTACTGCAGCAGTGACGCAGTTTCCACCATCACCAGCGCGTCAACCACTGTGTTTCCGCTGCAGGCAACCTGGACATCTAGCTAGGGACTGCCCGGCAGGGCATCCTAGCCAAGGGAGCAGTGCGGGGGCGAGGGCAAGCAATACAATAATAAAAAAAAACTAGGGGAGCTGCGCGAGCCTGCCCCGCGCGAAGCAATAAATGGGGCAGGTCTCGCGGGGGAGGGGGGCTTTTTACATCAGGCTTGGACACCCAACCGGACGCGACATCTAACCACCACCAAGGACATCCTCTTTCAAACCCAGCACTGGACAGTAGTTGCTGTGGATCCACTGGAGGGAGGCAAGAAAAATACTGGATGTGACTGTAAGTACATCGCCATCGGGGACACTAAACACACACCCCCAGAGATTGAGATCTCCCCGATCACCTTCCCAGAGGGTCCGGAAGATCTCATCCTCTTAGCGCGCTGCATTCACCCACCATATTTTCTCCCGAAGGGGCAAATCATAGCCCAGTACATTCCTGTCCCGGAGGGAGTCCCAGTGGACGACCACGCACCAGGCGTCTACTGGACAGAAGTAGTGGGTGAGGACAAACCCATCGTCGATTGCAGCATCAAGCAGGGTGCGGAATCTGTCCATCTGAAGGGTCTGCTTGATACGGGGGCAGATGTAACGATCATCCCCCAGAGGAGATGGCTGTCACATTGGGAGCTGCAACCTGTGGCAGGGAAAATTCAGGGTATAGGGGGTACTCAATTAGCGCAAGTATCAAGGAGCGTAGTGCAAATTATGGGGCCGGATGGGCAATTGGCAAACCTGCGCCCATTTGTTGCGGATTTTCAGGTTCCCTTGTGGGGGAGAGACCTTATGTCACAATGGGGGGTAAAGATCGAAATCCCGAAAACCCCTCGGGATTTTTAATAGCGGCCACTGTGGAGCGCCCCTTCCAAAAACTTGATTGGACCACTGATGAAGCAATCTGGATTGATCAGTGGCCGCTTCGAAAAGACAAATTAAGGGCGCTCAACGAGCTCGTGGAGGAGCAATTATTAAAAGGTAATATTGTAGAGACTACCAGCCCTTGGAACTCCCCGGTATTTGTTATCCGGAAGCCGGGGAAAGACAAGTGGCGGCTCCTTCACGACCTTCGTGCCATCAATAAGATCATTGTTGACATGGGGCCCCTCCAACCAGGGATGCCTACCCCAACGATGCTCCCCCGAAATTGGGATCTGGCCGTAATTGATATAAAAGACTGCTTCTTTCAAATTCCCTTGCACCCTGATGACGCCCCACGGTTTGCCTTCTCGGTGCCCACCCTCAACCGAGAAGCCCCAATGAGGAGATTCCACTGGCGGGTGTTGCCACAAGGCATGAAAAATTCACCCACCATCTGCCAGTGGTATGTCTCCTCATTGCTGTCTCCCGTGCGCAAAGAGATGGGGGAGGTCATCATCCATCACTATATGGATGATGTCCTAGTGTGCGCCCCCCATGACGATCTACTCACCCGATCACTTGACCGAGTGGTTAAAGTTTTAACAGCTGCAGGCTTTCAACTCCAGGAGGATAAAGTTCAACGGATGCCACCCTGGAAATATCTGGGTCTGCGGATTGCTGAGAGGACTGTTGTGCCTCAAAAATTAGCAATAAACAGCAATCCGAAAACCTTGTCAGACCTTCACTCGCTGTGTGGGACCTTAAACTGGGTCAGGCCTTGGCTGGGCCTTTCCACTGAAGACCTAGCCCCCCTCTTCACACTTTTGAAGGGGGAGAAGGAGCTGAGTTCTCCCAGGACCCTGACCCCAGAAGCGAGGAAAGCCCTGGAGAAAGTAGAAGAGGCGCTTGTCGAAAGACAGGCGCATCGGTACGAACCGACCCTGCCTTTTGAGTTTATTGTGCTCGGGAGAATGCCACACCTCAGTGGGCTGATTTTTCAGTGGGACCAGGGCTCAAAGGATCCCCTCTTAATCATAGAGTGGGTTTTCTTGAGCCATCAAAGGTCCAAAAGTGTCACCCGGCCAAAGGAGCTGATGGCTCAGCTCATCGGGAGAGCTCGGGCCAGGCTTCGGGAGATGGCTGGGTGCGACTTTGCATGCATTCGGGTACCAGTCAGCTTGTCTCGGGACAAAGAGTCCCCAGATAAGCTGACAAAAGAGATGTTTAATCAGTTACTTCGGGAAAATGAGACACTCCAGATTGCTTTGGATAGTTTTGAGGGCCAAGTCTCTGTTCATGCCCCTGCCCACAAATTTTTCAATTCCAAATTCGAACCAATTCCAAAAGAAGTACGGAGCAGGAAGCCCCTCAAAGCCCTGACTGTGTTCACTGACGCATCCGGGGCATCTCACAAGTCTGTGGTGACTTGGAGAAATCCTGAGACTCAGCAGTGGGAAGCAGATGTTCAATATGTGGAGGGATCTCCACAGGTTGCTGAGTTGGATGCAGTCGTCAGGGCCTTTGAGAGGTTCTCTGAACCTTTCAATTTAGTCACTGATTCGGCCTATGTTGCAGGGGTGGTTGCCAGAGCAGAACACGCTGCCCTGAAGGAGGTCTCTAACCCAAAATTGTTCGAGTTGCTTTCTAAATTAATATATACTGTTTCCCACAGGAAGCAACCATTTTTCGTGATGCATGTGAGGTCGCACACAGATCTCCCCGGCCCAGTAGCCGAGGGAAACCAGATGGCTGATTCCCTCGCTGCCCCTGTTTCCATGGCTCAGCTCCCCGATCGGTTCCAACAAGCTAAGCTGAGCCACCAAATGTTCCATCAGAATGTGCCTGGCCTGGTCCGCCAATTCCACCTGCGGCGGGATCAGGCCAGAGCCATTGTGGCCACATGCCCCCATTGCCAGACCACCGTCATGCCCTCTCTAGGGGCGGGGGTGAACCCTCGAGGCCTGGGGAGCTGTGAGGTGTGGCAGATGGATATAACTCACATTCCCGAATTTGGCGGGCTGAAGTTCGTACATGTATCCATAGACACTTTCTCAGGGGCAGTCTTTGCTTCTGCCCATACAGGAGAGAAAGCCGAGCATGCCTGCAAACACCTCATGCAGGCTTTCTCTGTGCTGGGGGTCCCCAAAGAGCTAAAGACAGATAATGGCCCAGCATACACTTCCAGAAAACTGGAAGAATTCCTGCAGAGTTGGGGAGTGACACATAAGAGAGGCATCCCACACTCCCCCACCGGCCAAGCGATTGTGGAGCGAGCCCACCAGTCGCTCAAACGCGTCCTAAAACGTCAGTGGGATTCAATGAAAGGTTGCGCCCCTCAGGATAGGCTATCAAAGGTGCTGTTTACTATCAATTTTCTGAACTGTACTGATACTAATCCCAATCCTCCGGTGGCACTGCACTTTAACTCCACCAGCAACTACGAGCTCCAACATCGCCCTCCAGTGCTGGTCCGGGACCCAGAAACCCAAAAGATCATGGGTCCATTCGATCTGGTGACCTGGGGGCGAGGTTACGCTTGCGTCTCCTCGCCCCAGGGACTAAGGTGGATCCCACAAAAGTGGGTGAAACCTTATGTCCCAAAACATCCTACCAGGCCACCAGATGAGCAAGAGGATGTCGCTGCGTCCGTGCAGGCCGCCCCAGTAACCCCCGAGGGCGACGAGGAGGGAGAATGTCTCGAACCCCTTTTCTCTATTGATTTTTTGCTCTCCCTTTATGTTAACTGAAGTATTTGTTTTCCTTTATTTTCAGAGAGCCATCAGAAGGATGACCACCCCGAACGTCGCACTGGCCACCGTGCTCCTGCAGGATGGGGTGTCTCCGGATGGCTCTCTTCTGTTATAAGGACCATATTATAGATTGTTTTTGTAATTTTTTATTATTTTAGGTACATTCGCGGTGTTGCGGAAGTGTTTAATTCAATCCATCCTTTCTTTGTTATCCCCCCCACGGCAAGTTAACTATGTTGATGTAAACCCTCTTTCCCCTCCTCCTCCTCCTCCCTCTCCCGCTCCCGAATGGCTTGCTGTACCCTCTGCTCCCCTAGACCCCACGCCTTCCTCTGTTTCTTAAAAGGAAAGGGGGAGATGTTGCCGCCCATATTGCTTGGTTTTATTAAGTTCAGAGGTGGTTTACCCCAGTTGCTCCCCGGTCATAAAGAATGGTTTGTCCCCAGTTGCCCATCATTGTAAACCCTTCCCATTTTTCCAGATTGTTCCCCATCCATCACCCCAATCCTGCCCCTAAGCCCTGTCAATCTATGTGAACCCCCACCTTTTGTTCCAGTTCTTTCCTTGCCTATCATCCCTTCCTCGACGCCCCATTGATTGTACAGTTGCTTTCCCCCCCCCCGGGTCCTTACCATTGGTCCTGCATATTGTAATCCCCACCCATAACCCCTCCGTTGCTGTTGTCCCATTGGTCACCATATGAGCCGCCCACGGTCCTTAAAACCTGGCGCATGGGGGTGCCCAGGGTCTCGGCTCAGACCTCTCCCCTGTGATCCCAGCCCTGCACCTGTTGGAATAAACTTGTTCCTGGGAAATCGGGTGAGCTTGAGCACTCTTTCTCCCTTCGTCACAACCCGTGTCGCCCTGTGAGCCACGACGCCAGAGCGCAGAGGAGCTCTGGAGGTTCCAGGTTGAGCCTCGCAGTGCTTGCCTGGTTCCCCACTCCTGCCGCTGACATCGGCCACAGCTAGCCGAGGCAAAAGGGGCCGAGCGGGCAGCGACACTTTGGAGCTGGCCTCGGTGCGTTTCCTTCTTTTGTTAGTGGACAGCGCCATCGTGTGGTTATTTTGATGAGCGCTGGCAGCCGGTGCCAGGGAAAAAGCCAAGCTGTTTGCGGCTCCGGCCTCATTGGTGTAGGAGCAGCGCAGGGAAGAGCTCCGCTGGGGGTCCTGGCTCTTAGAGACTGAGAGAATGTGATCCTGTATGTAGCACAGAAGGAAGTGGAATTGTTTCATTGTGGGCTGTGCAGTTTATAAGCTGCAAATGAAAAGGCAATTGCAGCGCAGCCTCTTCTTTTCTGTGTGATCAGCTGCTCAACATGTAACTCGCACACACTGAACTGCATCCACCTCCCTGGAGATATAAAATGTGTATATCACTTTCCTCAAACTCTATGTATTACCTTGCACTCTAGCAGATCCCAAACCGCTTCAAAACGTCCAGCAGCTACTCAAAAAGAAAAAGTCCAACAAAAAGCTAGTGCTGGCCTTTAGAGTGCCTTTGCAGTTTGTAAAATAGACGAAATGCACTAGGGCTTTGAATGCTTCTTCCCAACTATATAAATTCTCTCCAAGTGGCAAAGTCCATCATTACAGCAAAATTTTTCAGCTGGAGTTCTGACTGAGAGATGTGCCAGGACAGAAGGCATTTGCTGACCTACCCTTTTTCCCTGTGTAACTTGGTATTTGCAGTACAATTATTTTCAGTGTGGCTGTGTCCAAGCAGCTAGAGATTACACAGATAGAAGTGTCAAGAGAGATGCTGCTAAAGTACGCCCTTCTTATAGCAGCATTTAAATGGCACACGACGCCTTGCTGCTTTTTCTTTCCCAGAGAGACCTGCTGTCAATTTTTTCACTCTGGCTTCTTGATCAAAAATGTCCACCTGAAATGTCTTACAGAAATAGGCTCCAGGTGTAAAAACCAGTACGGGACTACATTTTCTGCGTGCTCCACATAAGTCACATCAAACTCACTCATCAAACTTCACTCTCTCCTTCCATTCTCCACTGCCTCTACCATTGTGTTCTCTGAATCTCAGAGTCTAAAGGCAGGCGCAATAGTTTCCACTGAGGGGCTGGAAGAGGTGTACAAGCAGCACAAATAGCTTCTGCGCTGCACAGGCCATTTCTCTGCATTTTAGAGTCTAAGGGAAAGCGCTAGTGTTCCTGCGGAGAGCTGCAACAGCTGCAGAATATGTGTTGTCTTGGCACATGTTTGCAATCCACCATGATGGATCCTTAGTGAAGCCAAACTGTGGTTCTGCTTCAAACATCTCACCCTGCTTGGCCACAAAGCTTTCGCTGACATGTCCCATTGCCTTTTTATTGCTGCGTTTCATTTTCAGAGTTTGTACGGAATCATTGCACTTTGCTTCTAAGCTGAACGTCGATACTGCTGGAGTCTCATATGTCCATTTTCTTCTCACACAAAAAAACTGCTTCCTTTAAAACATGCTGATGCGACCTGCTTTCTTGCTCAGCTGTAATTTTAGGGGTGTTCTCTGTCCCGCTTACAGTCTGAATCTAAACTAAGAAGTTTATGGGACACAGATGTGCCAAGACAAATAGTTTGCTTGGACCTTGCCACGTGTATTCAAAAGCATCCTTTCACTCCACCATCAAGTCTCTGCTTTACATCCTGCAAACTTCACACACACATACATACATACAAACTGGAATGAGGCACTTTCTTTCTTTCTTTCTTTCTCAGCTACACTCACCTATCCCCCACGCTAACTTCTTTACCGCTTTTCTCTTGGCCTTGCTATGCATACTTTTCCTCTTAAGACACCCATTGTCTGGCCTACCCCTTCCCTACATTGCCTTGCCTTTCCTTTCCTATCCAACCTTGCATTTCTTTGTCATTCCTGGCCATTGTTTTCCTCTTCCTTCCTGACCCATCCATGTCTTTCCCTTGCCCTTCCTACCAGTCCAGTGCCTTGCACCACCCATCCCCCTTGCCACTTTGTCCAGTTTCCCTTCCCCTTTGTCCAGCTCCAATCTTTCATTTCCTTCTCCTTCTAGGACTCTCATTGCCTTGCTTGCCTCTCCTTTGTCTTGCCTGGCAAAGCCACCACTTTTCTTGGCGTTACCTTTGAACCTCTCCTCTCCCTTGCCTTGCATTCCCTTGCTCACTCGTCCCCCACCTGGAATTCAATACCCCTCTTTTTGCTGCATTTCTTCATCTTGCCTTGCCCTGCCTGCTTCTCCTAGGACTCTCAAGGCTTTCACGTACCTCCAGCGTTTCAGGAGCATGTGAGAGGAAGCCCAAAAGAGGTCACGTGCAAGCACACCCATCTGTCCTGGCAGCTTGCTTCTGGCACCTATCCTTACATGTCTTGAATTTTGGACATAAAATTCACATTTCACCTTTGCGCTTCAGGACCAGAATGACAATTCTTTTGTATACCAAGGAAAGCAGGTAATCCAAGTGTTTTAGATGCAGATTAGAGATGGCCCATGTGAGATCAAGGCCAGCCAGAGAAGTCTGTCCTAGCCCCTTTTGTGTACCAGCAGTCTTTGAATGTACCTCTCATTTGTCTTGCCTTGGTGACCCCAAAGTTTCCTTGCCTTGCCCTGCCTTGCCTCCCTAGCCTTGCACTCCCTCCAGTGCCTACGCCCACACTTGACCTGCCTACTGCTTTCCTCCAGGGAAACCTAGCCTTGCCTAGGCCCTCCTGTTTCTGCCTGGCCTTCCTATGCCCATCCTTGCCTAGAAGTTCTGGGCCTTCTCTCACCTACCACTCCATTTGCTTGCCCCTCATGGCTCCAGCCTTGTCAGCTTCTCCCTTGACTTGCCTACAATTGCGCCTACACTTGGTTTGCATTGCAAAGAGCGGTAGGCAAGGCAAAGCAAAGCAAGGAAGGTCTTTCTAGGTCTTGCCAGGCAAGGCACACATAAGGAAGCAAGCAAGCAAAACAAGAGTAGACTAGCCACAGCATCAAAGGCAAGGCAAGGCCAAGTGACTCTGAGTGCCTTTCCTTGGCAAGTAAAATATATAGTGACAATGTAATAGGGCAGGCGTTAAAGGTACCATGAGGAGGTATAGTCCAGCAAGATATTTATGTCGTAGACCCTTCTGTGCAGGAGCCATTGTTGGACATAGTACAGGACATGGCATACAGTTTGGCTTGGTAAGTTCCTGAAGGAGAATGGCAATGCTTTCTCATGGGAAGGAAAGCACGTAGCCCCAGAGTTGGAGGTGCAGATAAGAAGCTGCGTCGCGCAGCTCAAGGACGACAACAGCTTCTTGTGCCGGCATATTTGGAAGCACTCCCTCAATTTGTACAGTCATTGAGTCAGTATCCATCTTTGGAAGGCTGTCTGCCTCTAGTAAGAGTGTTCTGACACCATTGTATGGGATCAGTCACTGGATGTTTTGGATTTTGGAGGAGGGGATGCCATTTCTCTTGAAATGAGCTTCTTGTTCTTCTCTTTGGCAAAGAAATTAAGTTTGGATGGGCACTTTGGGTGGTCTCAGTGAATTTAAAGGTTTTTCCCAAGAGGTTTCCCTGTGGGTTAGAGCTGTTGAACTGACAGTGGGAATCTAGACACCAAGTTGTTGAGCTTTCTGTCCTTGTAGCTTTAGTGTGTGAGTAGTCCCTGTTGCCATGCTGCTTGGATCTTGACTCTGAGACTGAAAGCTTAGGAGCGTAGAGCAGAAAAGAAAAGTGCCAATAGCAGGGTGTGTGTTCATTGTTTGATGGGTGAAGCTGAAATTGTAGGCAGCAAAGAACTTTCTCTCTCCGCTGGCACATTTGTTGAGCGGATGTCTTTGAGTTTGTTACCGGACTCTGCGAGAGTGAAAATGTTTGTTAGGGCAGAGGATTTCGTGTTGCCCTTTGAGTGTGGTGCAAAAGTGTTTGCACACTTGGAGGGGGAAGATCAGCAAAGTCTTTTTTTCCTGGCACAGTTAATTTGAGAGCAGGGACGTTTCCAACTGGGCTCTGTCCTTTGGAGCTGGCCTCGGTGCGTTTCCTTCTTTTGTTAGTCGACAGCGCCATCGTGTGGTTATTTTGATGAGCGCTGGCAGCCGGTGCCAGGGAAAAAGCCAAGCTGTTTGCGGCTCCGGCCTCATTGGTGTAGGAGCAGCGCAGGGAAGAGCTCCGCTGGGGGTCCTGGCTCTTAGAGACTGAGAGAATGTGATCCTGTATGTAGCACAGAAGGAAGTGGAATTGTTTCATTGTGGGCTGTGCAGTTTATAAGCTGCAAATGAAAAGGCAATTGCAGCGCAGCCTCTTCTTTTCTGTGTGATCAGCTGCTCAACATGTAACTCGCACACACTGAACTGCATCCACCTCCCTGGAGATATAAAATGTGTATATCACTTTCCTCAAACTCTATGTATTACCTTGCACTCTAGCAGATCCCAAACCGCTTCAAAACGTCCAGCAGCTACTCAAAAACAAAAAGTCCAACAAAAAGCTAGTGCTGGCCTTTAGAGTGCCTTTGCAGACCGTAAAATAGACGAAACGCACTAGGGCTTTGAATGCTTCTTCCCAACTATATAAATTCTCTCCAAGTGGCAAAGTCCATCATTACAGCAAAATTTTTCAGCTGGAGTTCTGACTGAGAGATGTGCCAGGTCAGAAGGCATTTGCTGACCTACCCTTTTTCCCTGTGTAACTTGGTATTTGCAGTACAATTATTTTCAGTGTGGCTGTGTCCAAGCAGCTAGAGATTACACAGATAGAAGTGTCAAGAGAGATGCTGCTAAAGTACGCCCTTCTTATAGCAGCATTTAAATGGCACACGACGCCTTGCTGCTTTTTCTTTCCCAGAGACACCTGCTGTCAATTTTTTCACTCTGGCTTCTTGATCAAAAATGTCCACCTGAAATGTCTTACAGAAATAGGCTCCTGGTGTAAAAACCAGTACGGGGCTACATTTTCTGCGTGCTCCACATAAGTCACATCAAACTCACTCATCAAACTTCACTCTCTCCTTCCATTCTCCACTGCCTCTACCATTGTGTTCTCTGGATCTCAGAGTCTAAAGGCAGGCGCAATAGTTTCCACTGAGGGGTTGGAAGAGGTGTACAAGCAGCACAAATAGCTTCTGCGCTGCGCAGGCCATTTCTCTGCATTTTAGAGTCTAAGGGAAAGCGCTAGTGTTCCTGCGGAGAGCTGCAACAGCTGCAGAATATGTGTTGTCTTGGCACATGTTTGCAATCCACCATGATGGATCCTTAGTGAAGCCAAACTGTGGTTCTGCTTCAAACATCTCACCCTGCTTGGCCACAAAGCTTTCGCTGACATGTCCCATTGCCTTTTTATTGCTGCGTTTCATTTTCAGAGTTTGTACGGAATCATTGCACTTTGCTTCTAAGCTGAACGTCGATACTGCTGGAGTCTCATATGTCCATTTTCTTCTCACACAAAAAAACTGCTTCCTCTAAAACATGCTGATGCGACCTGCTTTCTTGCTCAGCTGTAATTTTAGGGGTGTTCTCTGTCCCGCTTACAGTCTGAATCTAAACTAAGAAGTTTATGGGACACAGATGTGCCAAGACAAATAGTTTGCTTGGACCTTGCCACGTGTATTCAAAAGCATCCTTTCACTCCACCATCAAGTCTCTGCTTTACATCCTGCAAACTTCACACACACATACATACATACATACTGGAATGAGGCACTTTCTTTCTTTCTTTCTTTCTCAGCTACACTCACCTATCCCCCACGCTAACTTCTTTACCGCTTTTCTCTTGGCCTTGCTATGCATACTTTTCCTCTTAAGACACCCATTGTCTGGCCTACCCCTTCCCTACATTGCCTTGCCTTTCCTTTCCTATCCAACCTTGCATTTCTTTGTCATTCCTGGCCATTGTTTTCCTCTTCCTCCCTGACCCATCCATGTCTTTCCCTTGGCCTTCCTACCAGTCCAGTGCCTTGCACCACCCATCCCCCTTGCCACTTTGTCCAGTTTCCCTTCCCCTTTGTCCAGCTCCAATCTTTCATTTCCTTCTCCTTCTAGGACTCTCATTGCCTTGCTTGCCTCTCCTTTGTCTTGCCTGGCAAAGCCACCACTTTTCTTGGCGTTACCTTTGAACCTCTCCTCTCCCTTGCCTTGCATTCCCTTGCTCACTCGTCCCCCACCTGGAATTCAATACCCCCCTTTTTGCTGCATTTCTTCATCTTGCCTTGCCCTGCCTGCTTCTCCTAGGACTCTCAAGGCTTTCACGTACCTCCAGCGTTTCAGGAGCATGTGAGAGGAAGCCCAAAAGAGGTCACGTGCAAGCACACCCATCTGTCCTGGCAGCTTGCTTCTGGCACCTATCCTTACATGTCTTGAATTTTGGACATAAAATTCACATTTCACCTTTGCGCTTCAGGACCAGAATGACAGTTCTTTTGTATACCAAGGAAAGCAGGTAATCCAAGTGTTTTAGGTGCAGATTAGAGATGGCCCATGTGAGATCAAGGCCAGCCAGAGAAGTCTGTCCTAGCCCCTTTTGTGTACCAGCAGTCTTTGAATGTACCTCTCATTTGTCTTGCCTTGGTGACCCAAAAGTTTCCTTGCCTTGCCCTGCCTTGCCTCCCTAGTCTTGCACTCCCTCCAGTGCCTACGCCCACACTTGACCTGCCTACTGCTTTCCTCCAGGGAAACCTAGCCTTGCCTAGCCCCTCCTGTTTCTGCCTGGCCTTCCTATGCCCATCCTTGCCTAGAAGTTCTGGGCCTTCTCTCACCTACCACTCCATTTGCTTGCCCCTCATGGCTCCAGCCTTGTCAGCTTCTCCCTTGACTTGCCTACAATTGCGCCTACACTTGGTTTGCATTGCAAAGAGCGGTAGGCAAGGCAAAGCAAAGCAAGGAAGGTCTTTCTAGGTCTTGCCAGGCAAGGCACACATAAGCAAGCAAGCAAAACAAGAGTAGACTAGCCACAGCATCAAAGGCAAGGCAAGGCCAAGTGACTCTGAGTGCCTTTCCTTGGCAAGTAAAATATATAGTGACAATGTAATAGGGCAGGCGTTAAAGGTACCATGAGGAGGTGTAGTCCAGAGAGATATTTATGTCGTAGACCCTTCTGTGCAGGAGCCATTGTTGGACATAGTACAGGACATGGCATACAGCTTGGCTTGGTAAGTTCCTGAAGGAGAATGGCAATGCTTTCTCATGGGAAGGAAAGCACGTAGCCCCAGAGTTGGAGGTGCAGATAAGAAGCTGTGTCGCGCAGCTCAAGGACGACAGCAGCTTCTTGTGCCGGCATATTTGGAAGCACTCCCTCAATTTGTACAGTCATTGAGTCAGTATCCATCTTTGGAAGGCTGTCTGCCTCTAGTAAGAGTGTTCTGTCACCATTGTATGGGATCAGTCACTGGATGTTTTGGATTTTGGAGGAGGGGATGCCATTTCTCTTGAAATGAGCTTCTTGTTCTTCTCTTTGGCAAAGAAATTAAGTTTGGATGGGCACTTTGGGTGGTCTCAGTGAATTTAAAGGTTTTTCCCAAGAGGTTTCCCTGTGGGTTAGAGCTGTTGAACTGACAGTGGGAATCTAGACACCAAGTTGTTGAGCTTTTTGTCCTTGTAGCTTTAGTGTGTGAGTAGTCCCTGTTGCCATGCTGCTTGGATCTTGACTCTGAGACTGAAAGCTTAGGAGAGTAGAGCAGAAAAGAAAAGTGCCAATAGCAGGGTGTGTGTTCATTGTTTGATGGGTGAAGCTGAAATTGAAGGCAGCAAAGAACTTTCTCTCTCCGCTGGCACATTTGTTGAGCGGATGTCTTTGAGTTTGTTACCGGACTCTGCGAGAGTGAAAATGTTTGTTAGGGCAGAGGATTTCGTGTTGCCTTTTGAGTGTGGTGCAAAAGTGTTTGCACACTTGGAGGGGGAAGATCAGCAAAGTCTTTTTTTCCTGGCACAGTTAAATTGAGAGCAGGGACGTTTCCAACTCGGCTCTGTCCTTTGGAGCTGGCCTCGGTGCGTTTCCTTCTTTTGTTAGTCGACAGCGCCATCGTGTGGTTATTTTGATGAGTGCTGGCAGACGGTGGCAGGGAAAAAGCCAAGCTGTTTGCGGCTCCAGCCTCATTGGTGTAGGAGCAGCGCAGGGAAGAGCTCCGCTGGGGGTCCTGGCTCTTAGAGACTGAGAGAATGTGATCCTGTATGTAGCACAGAAGGAAGTGGAATTGTTTCATTGTGGGCTGTGCAGTTTATAAGCTGCAAATGAAAAGGCAATTGCAGCACAGCCTCTTCTTTTCTGTGTGATCAGCTGCTCAACATGTAACTCGCACACACTGAACTGCATCCACCTCCCTGGAGATATAAAATGTGTATATCACTTTCCTCAAACTCTATGTATTACCTTGCACTCTAGCAGATCCCAAACCGCTTCAAAACGTCCAGCAGCTACTCAAAAACAAAAAGTCCAACAAAAAGCTAGTGCTGGCCTTTAGAGTGCCTTTGCAGTCCGTAAAATAGACGAAACGCACTAGGGCTTTGAATGCTTCTTCCCAACTATATAAATTCTCTCCAAGTGGCAAAGTCCATCATTACAGCAAAATTTTTCAGCTGGAGTTCTGACTGAGAGATGTGCCAGGACAGAAGGCATTTGCTGACCTACCCTTTTTCCCTGTGTAACTTGGTATTTGCAGTACAATTATTTTCAGTGTCGCTGTGTCCAAGCAGCTAGAGATTACACAGATAGAAGTGTCAAGAGAGATGCTGCTAAAGTACGCCCTTCTTATAGCAGCATTTAAATGGCACATGACGCCTTGCTGCTTTTTCTTTCCCAGAGACACCTGCTGTCAATTTTTTCACTCTGGCTTCTTGATCAAAAATGTCCACCTGAAATGTCTTACAGAAATAGGCTCCAGGTGTAAAAACCAGTACGGGGCTACATTTTCTGCGTGCTCCACATAAGTCACATCAAACTCACTCATCAAACTTCACTCTCTCCTTCCATGCTCCACTGCCTCTACCATTGTGTTCTCTGGATCTCAGAGTCTAAAGGCAGGCGCAATAGTTTCCACTGAGGGGTTGGAAGAGGTGTACAAGCAGCACAAATAGCTTCTGCGCTGCGCAGGCCATTTCTCTGCATTTTAGAGTCTAAGGGAAAGCGCTAGTGTTCCTGCGGAGAGCTGCAACAGCTGCAGAATATGTGTTGTCTTGGCACATGTTTGCAATCCACCATGATGGATCCTTAGTGAAGCCAAACTGTGGTTCTGCTTCAAACATCTCACCCTGCTTGGCCACAAAGCTTTCGCTGACATGTCCCATTGCCTTTTTATTGCTGCGTTTCATTTTCAGAGTTTGTACGGAATCATTGCACTTTGCTTCTAAGCTGAACGTCGATACTGCTGGAGTCTCATATGTCCATTTTCTTCTCACACAAAAAAACTGCTTCCTTTAAAACATGCTGATGCGACCTGCTTTCTTGCTCAGCTGTAATTTTAGGGGTGTTCTCTGTCCCGCTTACAGTCTGAATCTAAACTAAGAAGTTTATGGGACACAGATGTGCCAAGACAAATAGTTTGCTTGGACCTTGCCACGTGTATTCAAAAGCATCCTTTCACTCCACCATCAAGTCTCTGCTTTACATCCTGCAAACTTCACACACACATACATACATACATACTGGAATGAGGCACTTTCTTTCTTTCTTTCTTTCTCAGCTACACTCACCTATCCCCCACGCTAACTTCTTTACCGCTTTTCTCTTGGCCTTGCTATGCATACTTTTCCTCTTAAGACACCCATTGTCTGGCCTACCCCTTCCCTACATTGCCTTGCCTTTCCTTTCCTATCCAACCTTGCATTTCTTTGTCATTCCTGGCCATTGTTTTCCTCTTCCTTCCTGACCCATCCATGTCTTTCCCTTGCCCTTCCTACCAGTTCAGTGCCTTGCACCACCCATCCCCCTTGCCACTTTGTTTGGTTTCCCTTCCCCTTTGTCCAGCTCCAATCTTTCATTTCCTTCTCCTTCTAGGACTCTCATTGCCTTGCTTGCCTCTCCTTTGTCTTGCCTGGCAAAGCCACCACTTTTCTTGGCGTTCCCTTTGAACCTCTCCTCTCCCTTGCCTTGCATTCCCTTGCTCACTCGTCCCCCACCTGGAATTCAATACCCCTCTTTTTGCTGCATTTCTTCATCTTGCCTTGCCCTGCCTGCTTCTCCTAGGACTCTCAAGGCTTTCACGTACCTCCAGCGTTTCAGGAGCATGTGAGAGGAAGCCCAAAAGAGGTCACGTGCAAGCACACCCATCTGTCCTGGCAGCTTGCTTCTGGCACCTATCCTTACATGTCTTGAATTTTGGACATAAAATTCACATTTCACCTTTGCGCTTCAGGACCAGAATGACAGTTCTTTTGTATACCAAGGAAAGCAGGTAATCCAAGTGTTTTAGGTGCAGATTAGAGATGGCCCATGTGAGATCAAGGCCAGCCAGAGAAGTCTGTCCTAGCCCCTTTTGTGTACCAGCAGTCTTTGAATGTACCTCTCATTTGTCTTGCCTTGGTGACCCAAAAGTTTCCTTGCCTTGCCCTGCCTTGCCTCCCTAGCATTGCACTCCCTCCAGTGCCTACGCCCACACTTGACCTGCCTACTGCTTTCCTCCAGGGAAACCTAGCCTTGCCTAGCCCCTCCTGTTTCTGCCTGGCCTTCCTATGCCCATCCTTGCCTAGAAGTTCTGGGCCTTCTCTCACCTACCACTCCATTTGCTTGCCCCTCATGGCTCCAGCCTTGTCAGCTTCTCCCTTGACTTGCCTACAATTGCGCCTACACTTGGTTTGCATTGCAAAGAGCGGTAGGCAAGGCAAAGCAAAGCAAGGAAGGTCTTTCTAGGTCTTGCCAGGCAAGGCACACATAAGCAAGCAAGCAAAACAAGAGTAGACTAGCCACAGCATCAAAGGCAAGGCAAGGCCAAGTGACTCTGAGTGCCTTTCCTTGGCAAGTAAAAGATATAGTGACAATGTAATAGGGCAGGCGTTAAAGGTACCATGAGGAGGTATAGTCCAGCAAGATATTTATGTCGTAGACCCTTCTGTGCAGGAGCCATTGTTGGACATAGTACAGGACATGGCATACAGTTTGGCTTGGTAAGTTCCTGAAGGAGAATGGCAATGCTTTCTCATGGGAAGGAAAGCACGTAGCCCCAGAGTTGGAGGTGCAGATAAGAAGCTGTGTCGCGCAGCTCAAGGACGACAGCAGCTTCTTGTGCCGGCATATTTGGAAGCACTCCCTCAATTTGTACAGTCATTGAGTCAGTATCCATCTTTGGAAGGCTGTCTGCCTCTAGTAAGAGTGTTCTGACACCATTGTATGGGATCAGTCACTGGATGTTTTGGATTTTGGAGGAGGGGATGCCATTTCTCTTGAAATGAGCTTCTTGTTCTTCTCTTTGGCAAAGAAATTAAGTTTGGATGGGCACTTTGGGTGGTCTCAGTGAATTTAAAGGTTTTTCCCAAGAGGTTTCCCTGTGGGTTAGAGCTGTTGAACTGACAGTGGGAATCTAGACACCAAGTTGTTGAGCTTTTTGTCCTTGTAGCTTTAGTGTGTGAGTAGTCCCTGTTGCCATGCTGCTTGGATCTTGACTCTGAGACTGAAAGCTTAGGAGAGTAGAGCAGAAAAGAAAAGTGCCAATAGCAGGGTGTGTGTTCATTGTTTGATGGGTGAAGCTGAAATTGAAGGCAGCAAAGAACTTTCTCTCTCCGCTGGCACATTTGTTGAGCGGATGTCTTTGAGTTTGTTACCGGACTCTGCGAGAGTGAAAATGTTTGTTAGGGCAGAGGATTTCGTGTTGCCTTTTGAGTGTGGTGCAAAAGTGTTTGCACACTTGGAGGGGGAAGATCAGCAAAGTCTTTTTTTCCTGGCACAGTTAAATTGAGAGCAGGGACGTTTCCAACTCGGCTCTGTCCTTTGGAGCTGGCCTCGGTGCGTTTCCTTCTTTTGTTAGTCGACAGCGCCATCGTGTGGTTATTTTGATGAGTGCTGGCAGACGGTGGCAGGGAAAAAGCCAAGCTGTTTGCGGCTCCGGCCTCATTGGTGTAGGAGCAGCGCAGGGAAGAGCTCCGCTGGGGGTCCTGGCTCTTAGAGACTGAGAGAATGTGATCCTGTATGTAGCACAGAAGGAAGTGGAATTGTTTCATTGTGGGCTGTGCAGTTTATAAGCTGCAAATGAAAAGGCAATTGCAGCACAGCCTCTTCTTTTCTGTGTGATCAGCTGCTCAACATGTAACTCGCACACACTGAACTGCATCCACCTCCCTGGAGATATAAAATGTGTATATCACTTTCCTCAAACTCTATGTATTACCTTGCACTCTAGCAGATCCCAAACCGCTTCAAAACGTCCAGCAGCTACTCAAAAAGAAAAAGTCCAACAAAAAGCTAGTGCTGGCCTTTAGAGTGCCTTTGCAGTCCGTAAAATAGACGAAATGCACTAGGGCTTTGAATGCTTCTTCCCAACTATATAAATTCACTCCAAGTGGCAAAGTCCATCATTACAGCAAAATTTTTCAGCTGGAGTTCTGACTGAGAGATGTGCCAGGACAGAAGGCATTTGCTGACCTACCCTTTTTCCCTGTGTAACTTGGTATTTGCAGTACAATTATTTTCAGTGTCGCTGTGTCCAAGCAGCTAGAGATTACACAGATAGAAGTGTCAAGAGAGATGCTGCTAAAGTACGCCCTTCTTATAGCAGCATTTAAATGGCACACGACGCCTTGCTGCTTTTTCTTTCCCAGAGACACCTGCTGTCAATTTTTTCACTCTGGCTTCTTGATCAAAAATGTCCACCTGAAATGTCTTACAGAAATAGGCTCCAGGTGTAAAAACCAGTACGGGGCTACATTTTCTGCGTGCTCCACATAAGTCACATCAAACTCACTCATCAAACTTCACTCTCTCCTTCCATGCTCCACTGCCTCTACCATTGTGTTCTCTGGATCTCAGAGTCTAAAGGCAGGCGCAATAGTTTCCACTGAGGGGTTGGAAGAGGTGTACAAGCAGCACAAATAGCTTCTGCGCTGCGCAGGCCATTTCTCTGCATTTTAGAGTCTAAGGGAAAGCGCTAGTGTTCCTGCGGAGAGCTGCAACAGCTGCAGAATATGTGTTGTCTTGGCACATGTTTGCAATCCACCATGATGGATCCTTAGTGAAGCCAAACTGTGGTTCTGCTTCAAACATCTCACCCTGCTTGGCCACAAAGCTTTCGCTGACATGTCCCATTGCCTTTTTATTGCTGCGTTTCATTTTCAGAGTTTGTACGGAATCATTGCACTTTGCTTCTAAGCTGAACGTCGATACTGCTGGAGTCTCATATGTCCATTTTCTTCTCACACAAAAAAACTGCTTCCTTTAAAACATGCTGATGCGACCTGCTTTCTTGCTCAGCTGTAATTTTAGGGGTGTTCTCTGTCCCGCTTACAGTCTGAATCTAAACTAAGAAGTTTATGGGACACAGATGTGCCAAGACAAATAGTTTGCTTGGACCTTGCCACGTGTATTCAAAAGCATCCTTTCACTCCACCATCAAGTCTCTGCTTTACATCCTGCAAACTTCACACACACATACATACATACATACTGGAATGAGGCACTTTCTTTCTTTCTTTCTTTCTCAGCTACACTCACCTATCCCCCACGCTAACTTCTTTACCGCTTTTCTCTTGGCCTTGCTATGCATACTTTTCCTCTTAAGACACCCATTGTCTGGCCTACCCCTTCCCTACATTGCCTTGCCTTTCCTTTCCTATCCAACCTTGCATTTCTTTGTCATTCCTGGCCATTGTTTTCCTCTTCCTTCCTGACCCATCCATGTCTTTCCCTTGCCCTTCCTACCAGTTCAGTGCCTTGCACCACCCATCCCCCTTGCCACTTTGTTTGGTTTCCCTTCCCCTTTGTCCAGCTCCAATCTTTCATTTCCTTCTCCTTCTAGGACTCTCATTGCCTTGCTTGCCTCTCCTTTGTCTTGCCTGGCAAAGCCACCACTTTTCTTGGCGTTCCCTTTGAACCTCTCCTCTCCCTTGCCTTGCATTCCCTTGCTCACTCGTCCCCCACCTGGAATTCAATACCCCTCTTTTTGCTGCATTTCTTCATCTTGCCTTGCCCTGCCTGCTTCTCCTAGGACTCTCAAGGCTTTCACGTACCTCCAGCGTTTCAGGAGCATGTGAGAGGAAGCCCAAAAGAGGTCACGTGCAAGCACACCCATCTGTCCTGGCAGCTTGCTTCTGGCACCTATCCTTACATGTCTTGAATTTTGGACATAAAATTCACATTTCACCTTTGCGCTTCAGGACCAGAATGACAGTTCTTTTGTATACCAAGGAAAGCAGGTAATCCAAGTGTTTTAGGTGCAGATTAGAGATGGCCCATGTGAGATCAAGGCCAGACAGAGAAGTCTGTCCTAGCCCCTTTTGTGTACCAGCAGTCTTTGAATGTACCTCTCATTTGTCTTGCCTTGGTGACCCAAAAGTTTCCTTGCCTTGCCCTGCCTTGCCTCCCTAGTCTTGCACTCCCTCCAGTGCCTACGCCCACACTTGACCTGCCTACTGCTTTCCTCCAGGGAAACCTAGCCTTGTCTAGGCCTTCCTGTTTCTGCCTGGCCTTCCTATGCCCATCCTTGCCTAGAAGTTCTGGGCCTTCTCTCACCTACCACTCCATTTGCTTGCCCCTCATGGCTCCAGCCTTGTCAGCTTCTCCCTTGACTTGCCTACAATTGCGCCTACACTTGGTTTGCATTGCAAAGAGCGGTAGGCAAGGCAAAGCAAAGCAAGGAAGGTCTTTCTAGGTCTTGCCAGGCAAGGCACACATAAGCAAGCAAGCAAAACAAGAGTAGACTAGCCACAGCATCAAAGGCAAGGCAAGGCCAAGTGACTCTGAGTGCCTTTCCTTGGCAAGTAAAAGATATAGTGACAATGTAATAGGGCAGGCGTTAAAGGTACCATGAGGAGGTATAGTCCAGCAAGATATTTATGTCGTAGACCCTTCTGTGCAGGAGCCATTGTTGGACATAGTACAGGACATGGCATACAGCTTGGCTTGGTAAGTTCCTGAAGGAGAATGGCAATGCTTTCTCATGGGAAGGAAAGCACGTAGCCCCAGAGTTGGAGGTGCAGATAAGAAGCTGTGTCGCGCAGCTCAAGGACGACAGCAGCTTCTTGTGCCGGCATATTTGGAAGCACTCCCTCAATTTGTACAGTCATTGAGTCAGTATCCATCTTTGGAAGGCTGTCTGCCTCTAGTAAGAGTGTTCTGTCACCATTGTATGGGATCAGTCACTGGATGTTTTGGATTTTGGAGGAGGGGATGCCATTTCTCTTGAAATGAGCTTCTTGTTCTTCTCTTTGGCAAAGAAATTAAGTTTGGATGGGCACTTTGGGTGGTCTCAGTGAATTTAAAGGTTTTTCCCAAGAGGTTTCCCTGTGGGTTAGAGCTGTTGAACTGACAGTGGGAATCTAGACACCAAGTTGTTGAGCTTTTTGTCCTTGTAGCTTTAGTGTGTGAGTAGTCCCTGTTGCCATGCTGCTTGGATCTTGACTCTGAGACTGAAAGCTTAGGAGAGTAGAGCAGAAAAGAAAAGTGCCAATAGCAGGGTGTGTGTTCATTGTTTGATGGGTGAAGCTGAAATTGAAGGCAGCAAAGAACTTTCTCTCTCCGCTGGCACATTTGTTGAGCGGATGTCTTTGAGTTTGTTACCGGACTCTGCGAGAGTGAAAATGTTTGTTAGGGCAGAGGATTTCGTGTTGCCTTTTGAGTGTGGTGCAAAAGTGTTTGCACACTTGGAGGGGGAAGATCAGCAAAGTCTTTTTTTCCTGGCACAGTTAATTTGAGAGCAGGGACGTTTCCAACTGGGCTCTGTCCTTTGGAGCTGGCCTCGGTGCGTTTCCTTCTTTTGTTAGTCGACAGCGCCATCGTGTGGTTATTTTGATGAGCGCTGGCAGCCGGTGCCAGGGAAAAAGCCAAGCTGTTTGCGGCTCCGGCCTCATTGGTGTAGGAGCAGCGCAGGGAAGAGCTCCGCTGGGGGTCCTGGCTCTTAGAGACTGAGAGAATGTGATCCTGTATGTAGCACAGAAGGAAGTGGAATTGTTTCATTGTGGGCTGTGCAGTTTATAAGCTGCAAATGAAAAGGCAATTGCAGCACAGCCTCTTCTTTTCTGTGTGATCAGCTGCTCAACATGTAACTCGCACACACTGAACTGCATCCACCTCCCTGGAGATATAAAATGTGTATATCACTTTCCTCAAACTCTATGTATTACCTTGCACTCTAGCAGATCCCAAACCGCTTCAAAACGTCCAGCAGCTACTCAAAAAGAAAAAGTCCAACAAAAAGCTAGTGCTGGCCTTTAGAGTGCCTTTGCAGTCCGTAAAATAGACGAAATGCACTAGGGCTTTGAATGCTTCTTCCCAACTATATAAATTCACTCCAAGTGGCAAAGTCCATCATTACAGCAAAATTTTTCAGCTGGAGTTCTGACTGAGAGATGTGCCAGGACAGAAGGCATTTGCTGACCTACCCTTTTTCCCTGTGTAACTTGGTATTTGCAGTACAATTATTTTCAGTGTCGCTGTGTCCAAGCAGCTAGAGATTACACAGATAGAAGTGTCAAGAGAGATGCTGCTAAAGTACGCCCTTCTTATAGCAGCATTTAAATGGCACACGACGCCTTGCTGCTTTTTCTTTCCCAGAGACACCTGCTGTCAATTTTTTCACTCTGGCTTCTTGATCAAAAATGTCCACCTGAAATGTCTTACAGAAATAGGCTCCAGGTGTAAAAACCAGTACGGGGCTACATTTTCTGCGTGCTCCACATAAGTCACATCAAACTCACTCATCAAACTTCACTCTCTCCTTCCATGCTCCACTGCCTCTACCATTGTGTTCTCTGGATCTCAGAGTCTAAAGGCAGGCGCAATAGTTTCCACTGAGGGGTTGGAAGAGGTGTACAAGCAGCACAAATAGCTTCTGCGCTGCGCAGGCCATTTCTCTGCATTTTAGAGTCTAAGGGAAAGCGCTAGTGTTCCTGCGGAGAGCTGCAACAGCTGCAGAATATGTGTTGTCTTGGCACATGTTTGCAATCCACCATGATGGATCCTTAGTGAAGCCAAACTGTGGTTCTGCTTCAAACATCTCACCCTGCTTGGCCACAAAGCTTTCGCTGACATGTCCCATTGCCTTTTTATTGCTGCGTTTCATTTTCAGAGTTTGTACGGAATCATTGCACTTTGCTTCTAAGCTGAACGTCGATACTGCTGGAGTCTCATATGTCCATTTTCTTCTCACACAAAAAAACTGCTTCCTTTAAAACATGCTGATGCGACCTGCTTTCTTGCTCAGCTGTAATTTTAGGGGTGTTCTCTGTCCCGCTTACAGTCTGAATCTAAACTAAGAAGTTTATGGGACACAGATGTGCCAAGACAAATAGTTTGCTTGGACCTTGCCACGTGTATTCAAAAGCATCCTTTCACTCCACCATCAAGTCTCTGCTTTACATCCTGCAAACTTCACACACACATACATACATACATACTGGAATGAGGCACTTTCTTTCTTTCTTTCTTTCTCAGCTACACTCACCTATCCCCCACGCTAACTTCTTTACCGCTTTTCTCTTGGCCTTGCTATGCATACTTTTCCTCTTAAGACACCCATTGTCTGGCCTACCCCTTCCCTACATTGCCTTGCCTTTCCTTTCCTATCCAACCTTGCATTTCTTTGTCATTCCTGGCCATTGTTTTCCTCTTCCTTCCTGACCCATCCATGTCTTTCCCTTGCCCTTCCTACCAGTTCAGTGCCTTGCACCACCCATCCCCCTTGCCACTTTGTTTGGTTTCCCTTCCCCTTTGTCCAGCTCCAATCTTTCATTTCCTTCTCCTTCTAGGACTCTCATTGCCTTGCTTGCCTCTCCTTTGTCTTGCCTGGCAAAGCCACCACTTTTCTTGGCGTTCCCTTTGAACCTCTCCTCTCCCTTGCCTTGCATTCCCTTGCTCACTCGTCCCCCACCTGGAATTCAATACCCCTCTTTTTGCTGCATTTCTTCATCTTGCCTTGCCCTGCCTGCTTCTCCTAGGACTCTCAAGGCTTTCACGTACCTCCAGCGTTTCAGGAGCATGTGAGAGGAAGCCCAAAAGAGGTCACGTGCAAGCACACCCATCTGTCCTGGCAGCTTGCTTCTGGCACCTATCCTTACATGTCTTGAATTTTGGACATAAAATTCACATTTCACCTTTGCGCTTCAGGACCAGAATGACAGTTCTTTTGTATACCAAGGAAAGCAGGTAATCCAAGTGTTTTAGGTGCAGATTAGAGATGGCCCATGTGAGATCAAGGCCAGACAGAGAAGTCTGTCCTAGCCCCTTTTGTGTACCAGCAGTCTTTGAATGTACCTCTCATTTGTCTTGCCTTGGTGACCCAAAAGTTTCCTTGCCTTGCCCTGCCTTGCCTCCCTAGTCTTGCACTCCCTCCAGTGCCTACGCCCACACTTGACCTGCCTACTGCTTTCCTCCAGGGAAACCTAGCCTTGTCTAGGCCTTCCTGTTTCTGCCTGGCCTTCCTATGCCCATCCTTGCCTAGAAGTTCTGGGCCTTCTCTCACCTACCACTCCATTTGCTTGCCCCTCATGGCTCCAGCCTTGTCAGCTTCTCCCTTGACTTGCCTACAATTGCGCCTACACTTGGTTTGCATTGCAAAGAGCGGTAGGCAAGGCAAAGCAAAGCAAGGAAGGTCTTTCTAGGTCTTGCCAGGCAAGGCACACATAAGCAAGCAAGCAAAACAAGAGTAGACTAGCCACAGCATCAAAGGCAAGGCAAGGCCAAGTGACTCTGAGTGCCTTTCCTTGGCAAGTAAAAGATATAGTGACAATGTAATAGGGCAGGCGTTAAAGGTACCATGAGGAGGTATAGTCCAGCAAGATATTTATGTCGTAGACCCTTCTGTGCAGGAGCCATTGTTGGACATAGTACAGGACATGGCATACAGCTTGGCTTGGTAAGTTCCTGAAGGAGAATGGCAATGCTTTCTCATGGGAAGGAAAGCACGTAGCCCCAGAGTTGGAGGTGCAGATAAGAAGCTGTGTCGCGCAGCTCAAGGACAACAGCAGCTTCTTGTGCCGGCATATTTGGAAGCACTCCCTCAATTTGTACAGTCATTGAGTCAGTATCCATCTTTGGAAGGCTGTCTGCCTCTAGTAAGAGTGTTCTGTCACCATTGTATGGGATCAGTCACTGGATGTTTTGGATTTTGGAGGAGGGGATGCCATTTCTCTTGAAATGAGCTTCTTGTTCTTCTCTTTGGCAAAGAAATTAAGTTTGGATGGGCACTTTGGGTGGTCTCAGTGAATTTAAAGGTTTTTCCCAAGAGGTTTCCCTGTGGGTTAGAGCTGTTGAACTGACAGTGGGAATCTAGACACCAAGTTGTTGAGCTTTTTGTCCTTGTAGCTTTAGTGTGTGAGTAGTCCCTGTTGCCATGCTGCTTGGATCTTGACTCTGAGACTGAAAGCTTAGGAGAGTAGAGCAGAAAAGAAAAGTGCCAATAGCAGGGTGTGTGTTCATTGTTTGATGGGTGAAGCTGAAATTGAAGGCAGCAAAGAACTTTCTCTCTCCGCTGGCACATTTGTTGAGCGGATGTCTTTGAGTTTGTTACCGGACTCTGCGAGAGTGAAAATGTTTGTTAGGGCAGAGGATTTCGTGTTGCCTTTTGAGTGTGGTGCAAAAGTGTTTGCACACTTGGAGGGGGAAGATCAGCAAAGTCTTTTTTTCCTGGCACAGTTAATTTGAGAGCAGGGACGTTTCCAACTCGGCTCTGTCCTTTGGAGCTGGCCTCGGTGCGTTTCCTTCTTTTGTTAGTCGACAGCGCCATCGTGTGGTTATTTTGATGAGCGCTGGCAGACGGTGCCAGGGAAAAAGCCAAGCTGTTTGCGGCTCCGGCCTCATTGGTGTAGGAGCAGCGCAGGGAAGAGCTCCGCTGGGGGTCCTGGCTCTTAGAGACTGAGAGAATGTGATCCTGTATGTAGCACAGAAGGAAGTGGAATTGTTTCATTGTGGGCTGTGCAGTTTATAAGCTGCAAATGAAAAGGCAATTGCAGCACAGCCTCTTCTTTTCTGTGTGATCAGCTGCTCAACATGTAACTCGCACACACTGAACTGCATCCACCTCCCTGGAGATATAAAATGTGTATATCACTTTCCTCAAACTCTATGTATTACCTTGCACTCTAGCAGATCCCAAACCGCTTCAAAACGTCCAGCAGCTACTCAAAAACAAAAAGTCCAACAAAAAGCTAGTGCTGGTCTTTAGAGTGCCTTTGCAGTCCGTAAAATAGACGAAATGCACTAGGGCTTTGAATGCTTCTTCCCAACTATATAAATTCTCTCCAAGTGGCAAAGTCCATCATTACAGCAAAATTTTTCAGCTGGAGTTCTGACTGAGAGATGTGCCAGGACAGAAGGCATTTGCTGACCTAGCCTTTTTCCCTGTGTAACTTGGTATTTGCAGTACAATTATTTTCAGTGTCGCTGTGTCCAAGCAGCTAGAGATTACACAGATAGAAGTGTCAAGAGAGATGCTGCTAAAGTACGCCCTTCTTATAGCAGCATTTAAATGGCACACGACGCCTTGCTGCTTTTTCTTTCCCAGAGACACCTGCTGTCAATTTTTTCACTCTGGCTTCTTGATCAAAAATGTCCACCTGAAATGTCTTACAGAAATAGGCTCCAGGTGTAAAAACCAGTACGGGGCTACATTTTCTGCGTGCTCCACATAAGTCACATCAAACTCACTCATCAAACTTCACTCTCTCCTTCCATGCTCCACTGCCTCTACCATTGTGTTCTCTGGATCTCAGAGTCTAAAGGCAGGCGCAATAGTTTCCACTGAGGGGTTGGAAGAGGTGTACAAGCAGCACAAATAGCTTCTGCGCTGCGCAGGCCATTTCTCTGCATTTTAGAGTCTAAGGGAAAGCGCTAGTGTTCCTGCGGAGAGCTGCAACAGCTGCAGAATATGTGTTGTCTTGGCACATGTTTGCAATCCACCATGATGGATCCTTAGTGAAACCAAACTGTGGTTCTGCTTCAAACATCTCACCCTGCTTGGCCACAAAGCTTTCGCTGACATGTCCCATTGCCTTTTTATTGCTGCGTTTCATTTTCAGAGTTTGTACGGAATCATTGCACTTTGCTTCTAAGCTGAACGTCGATACTGCTGGAGTCTCATATGTCCATTTTCTTCTCACACAAAAAAACTGCTTCCTTTAAAACATGCTGATGCGACCTGCTTTCTTGCTCAGCTGTAATTTTAGGGGTGTTCTCTGTCCCGCTTACAGTCTGAATCTAAACTAAGAAGTTTATGGGACACAGATGTGCCAAGACAAATAGTTTGCTTGGACCTTGCCACGTGTATTCAAAAGCATCCTTTCACTCCACCATCAAGTCTCTGCTTTACATCCTGCAAACTTCACACACACATACATACATACATACTGGAATGAGGCACTTTCTTTCTTTCTTTCTTTCTCAGCTACACTCACCTATCCCCCACGCTAACATCTTTACCGCTTTTCTCTTGGCCTTGCTATGCATACTTTTCCTCTTAAGACACCCATTGTCTGGCCTACCCCTTCCCTACATTGCCTTGCCTTTCCTTTCCTATCCAACCTTGCATTTCTTTGTCATTTTATGGCCATTGCTTTCCTCTTCCTTCCTGACCCATCCATGTCTTTCCCTTGCCCTTCCTACCAGTCCAGTGCCTTGCACCACCCATCCCCCTTGCCACTTTGTTTGGTTTCCCTTCCCCTTTGTCCAGCTCCAATCTTTCATTTCCTTCTCCTTCTAGGACTCTCATTGCCTTGCTTGCCTCTCCTTTGTCTTGCCTGGCAAAGCCACCACTTTTCTTGGCGTTCCCTTTGAACCTCTCCTCTCCCTTGCCTTGCATTCCCTTGCTCACTCGTCCCCCACCTGGAATTCAATACCCCTCTTTTTGCTGCATTTCTTCATCTTGCCTTGCCCTGCCTGCTTCTCCTAGGACTCTCAAGGCTTTCACGTACCTCCAGCGTTTCAGGAGCATGTGAGAGGAAGCCCAAAAGAGGTCACGTGCAAGCACACCCATCTGTCCTGGCAGCTTGCTTCTGGCACCTATCCTTACATGTCTTGAATTTTGGACATAAAATTCACATTTCACCTTTGCGCTTCAGGACCAGAATGACAGTTCTTTTGTATACCAAGGAAAGCAGGTAATCCAAGTGTTTTAGGTGCAGATTAGAGATGGCCCATGTGAGATCAAGGCCAGCCAGAGAAGTCTGTCCTAGCCCCTTTTGTGTACCAGCAGTTTTTGAATGTACCTCTCATTTGTCTTGCCTTGGTGACCCAAAAGTTTCCTTGCCTTGCCCTGCCTTGCCTCCCTAGCCTTGCACTCCCTCCAGTGCCTACGCCCACACTTGACCTGCCTACTGCTTTCCTCCAGGGAAACCTAGCCTTGCCTAGGCCTTCCTGTTTCTGCCTGGCCTTCCTATGCCCATCCTTGCCTAGAAGTTCTGGGCCTTCTCTCACCTACCACTCCATTTGCTTGCCCCTCATGGCTCCAGCCTTGTCAGCTTCTCCCTTGACTTGCCTACAATTGCGCCTACACTTGGTTTGCATTGCAAAGAGCGGTAGGCAAGGCAAAGCAAAGCAAGGAAGGTCTTTCTAGGTCTTGCCAGGCAAGGCACACATAAGCAAGCAAGCAAAACAAGAGTAGACTAGCCACAGCATCAAAGGCAAGGCAAGGCCAAGTGACTCTGAGTGCCTTTCCTTGGCAAGTAAAAGATATAGTGACAATGTAATAGGGCAGGCGTTAAAGGTACCATGAGGAGGTATAGTCCAGCGAGATATTTATGTCGTAGACCCTTCTGTGCAGGAGCCATTGTTGGACATAGTACAGGACATGGCATACAGTTTGGCTTGGTAAGTTCCTGAAGGAGAATGGCAATGCTTTCTCATGGGAAGGAAAGCACGTAGCCCCAGAGTTGGAGGTGCAGATAAGAAGCTGTGTCGCGCAGCTCAAGGACGACAGCAGCTTCTTGTGCCGGCATATTTGGAAGCACTCCCTCAATTTGTACAGTCATTGAGTCAGTATCCATCTTTGGAAGGCTGTCTGCCTCTAGTAAGAGTGTTCTGACACCATTGTATGGGATCAGTCACTGGATGTTTTGGATTTTGGAGGAGGGGATGCCATTTCTCTTGAAATGAGCTTCTTGTTGTTCTCTTTGGCAAAGAAATTAAGTTTGGATGGGCACTTTGGGTGGTCTCAGTGAATTTAAAGGTTTTTCCCAAGAGGTTTCCCTGTGGGTTAGAGCTGTTGAACTGACAGTGGGAATCTAGACACCAAGTTGTTGAGCTTTTTGTCCTTGTAGCTTTAGTGTGTGAGTAGTCCCTGTTGCCATGCTGCTTGGATCTTGATTCTGAGACTGAAAGCTTAGGAGCGCAGAGCTGAAAAGAAAAGTGCCAATAGCAGGGTGTGTGTTCATTGTTTGATGGGTGAAGTTGAAATTGTAGGCAGCAAAGAACTTTCTCTCTCCGCTGGCACATTTGTTGAGCGGATGTCTTTGAGTTTGTTACCAGACTCTGCGAGAGTGAAAATGTTTGTTAGGGCAGAGGATTTCGTGTTGCCCTTTGAGTGTGGTGCAAAAGTGTTTGCACACTTGGAGGGGGAAGATCAGCAAAGTCTTTTTTTCCTGGCACAGTTAATTTGAGAGCAGGGACGTTTCCAACTCGGCTCTGTCCTTTGGAGCTGGCCTCGGTGCGTTTCCTTCTTTTGTTAGTCGACAGCGCCATCGTGTGGTTATTTTGATGAGCGCTGGCAGACGGTGCCAGGGAAAAAGCCAAGCTGTTTGCGGCTCCGGCCTCATTGGTGTAGGAGCAGCGCAGGGAAGAGCTCCGCTGGGGGTCCTGGCTCTTAGAGACTGAGAGAATGTGATCCTGTATGTAGCACAGAAGGAAGTGGAATTGTTTCATTGTGGGCTGTGCAGTTTATAAGCTGCAAATGAAAAGGCAATTGCAGCGCAGCCTCTTCTTTTCTGTGTGATCAGCTGCTCAACATGTAACTCACACATACTGAACTGCATCCACCTCCCTGGAGATATAAAATGTGTATATCACTTTCCTCAAACTCTATGTATTACCTTGCACTCTAGCAGATCCCAAACCGCTTCAAAACGTCCAGCAGCTACTCAAAAAGAAAAAGTCCAACAAAAAGCTAGTGCTGGCCTTTATAGTGCCTTTGCAGTCCGTAAAATAGACGAAATGCACTAGGGCTTTGAATGCTTCTTCCCAACTATATAAATTCTCTCCAAGTGGCAAAGTCCATCATTACAGCAAAATTTTTCAGCTGGAGTTCTGACTGAGAGATGTGCCAGGACAGAAGGCATTTGCTGACCTAGCCTTTTTCCCTGTGTAACTTGGTATTTGCAGTACAATTATTTTCAGTGTCGCTGTGTCCAAGCAGCTAGAGATTACACAGATAGAAGTGTCAAGAGAGATGCTGCTAAAGTACGCCCTTCTTATAGCAGCATTTAAATGGCACACGACGCCTTGCTGCTTTTTCTTTCCCAGAGACACCTGCTGTCAATTTTTTCACTCTGGCTTCTTGATCAAAAATGTCCACCTGAAATGTCTTACAGAAATAGGCTCCAGGTGTAAAAACCAGTACGGGGCTACATTTTCTGCGTGCTCCACATAAGTCACATCAAACTCACTCGTCAAACTTCACTCTCTCCTTCCATTCTCCACTGCCTCTACCATTGTGTTCTCTGGATCTCAGAGTCTAAAGGCAGGCGCAATAGTTTCCACTGAGGGGTTGGAAGAGGTGTACAAGCAGCACAAATAGCTTCTGCGCTGCGCAGGCCATTTCTCTGCATTTTAGAGTCTAAGGGAAAGCGCTAGTGTTCCTGCGGAGAGCTGCAACAGCTGCAGAATATGTGTTGTCTTGGCACATGTTTGCAATCCACCATGATGGATCCTTAGTGAAACCAAACTGTGGTTCTGCTTCAAACATCTCACCCTGCTTGGCCACAAAGCTTTCGCTGACATGTCCCATTGCCTTTTTATTGCCGCGTTTCATTTTCAGAGTTTGTACGGAATCATTGCACTTTGCTTCTAAGCTGAACGTCGTTACTGCTGGATACTGCTAATGTCTCATATGTCCATTTTCTTCTCACACAAAAAAACTGCTTCCTTTAAAACCTGCTGATGCGACCTGCTTTCTTGCTCAGCTGTAATTTTAGGGGTGTTCTCTGTCCCGCTTACAGTCTGAATCTAAACTAAGAAGTTTATGGGACACAGATGTGCCAAGACAAATAGTTTGCTTGGACCTTGCCACGTGTATTCAAAAGCATCCTTTCACTCCACCATCAAGTCTCTGCTTTACATCCTGCAAACTTCACACACACATACATACATACAAACTGGAATGAGGCACTTTCTTTCTTTCTTTCTCAGCTACACTCACCTATCCCCCACGCTAACTTCTTTACCGCTTTTCTCTTGGCCTTGCTATGCATACTTTTCCTCTTAAGACACCCATTGTCTGGCCTACCCCTTCCCTATGTCGTTCTAATTAGGAAAGGCGGAAAGAACGACACGGACTCTCAAAGGAGTCAGAACAGGAGAGAATCTCTCAGTTTATTGCTCCAGGCCTGTTTTATAGACAGATACGTGGAAAGTACAGAAAGGAAACTCTTATTGGTTAGTAAACTACTACATCACCATCATTGGTCAGTGGGGCTCACCATCCCCCTGCCCTTCTCCTGCAAGGAAAACAAGGAGACCAAAACAACACCTGCAAGACTGTTTTGTTTCCTTGAGGATTGTTTTAATTCTTTCTCATGTTTTTCCCAGGCTACTTTCTCAGGCAAGCCTGAGGAGCTATGCGGCCTGTAATTTGTACAGGCACTCTGATTCAGATTTAGCATCCATAATTCACCCCTTTTGTTAAAAAAAAAATAAAAGGGCAGTGTTTGTCACGTCCTGCTGGGCCCTTGCAGGAGAGAGAACAAACACAGCACAAGAGGTTTATTTCAATAGAACTTGGAATGGATGCTGATTTAGAATCTTGACTTATGTTTTGATGTTTAAGGATTGTTCTCCTTGCAAGGATCTGATGGCTGACTCTAACAGAACCGGTTCAGTGAACTAACACACACGCACACACAACAAAAACTATTGTTAGTCTGTTCCAACTGACGGTCTAACTTATCGACAAGTAAGAATGTTCAGTCTCTGCTTGTAGAAGGACCATCTGAGTGATGATCGGTATCTTGGTCATCATCTGAGGGTCGCCTGTTGATTGCTTTCTGCCTTTGGTGTCGCAGATCAGGGCGGACGCACCTTGCGGGTACCCACCGTACCCCAGTGTCTGTGGAAATGCATGCATACCCGCGACCCCAAGCGATGAGTTCACACGGGCCTTGCCACTTGTTGGTGGTTAGGTCTTTCACCCAGACTTTCGCTCGGGGCAGGTGCACCTGGCCTGAGGACTGCAATGAAAGAAAATGATTCAAAATGACAGGGTTATCAGAATTTTTTTGCACTGTGAGGTGATTGATTGTATACAAGGCTTTCTCCAGCCGGCTGTGTGGAGTTTCTCCAACCATCCCCGTTTTTTGTTTTTCTAGAACACGTTTTAGGGTACCATGAGCGCGTTCGACAATAGCCTGCCCAGTGGGAGAATGTGGAATACCGAATGTGTGTGAAACTCCCCATAACTGTCTTCTGTGAGGTGTAGGCAGGGCCATTGTCAGTTTTCACAGAAGAAGGTATGCCCAAGACTGCAAATGCAATTTTCCAATGGGCAATAACATCACGACCTTTTTCCCCGGTGTGAGCAGATGCCCACATAGCAGATGAAAAGGTGTCAACAGACACATGCACATACTTAAGTCTGCCAAATTCCGCAATGTGAGTAACATCTGTCTGCCAAAGCTGTAGGGCTTTCAACCCTCTGGGGTTCACCCCCGCTGGCAGAGGTGCTGCAAGTCCATGACAGTCAGCACAAGAACTGACAATGTCACGAGCTTCGGTCGGTGTCAGGTGAAACTGTTTTTGCAAAGTATGTGCACTTTGGTGGAAAAAATCATGCGATGCCTTGGCTTGTGCAATTTTGTCAGGCTGAGGTGCTACCCATGCAGGGTTAGCTAACCTATCAGCCCTGGCATTACCTTCTGCTATGAAACCTGGTAGATTGGTATGACTCCGAATATGCAGGATATAATATGGGTGAACTCGAGCTTGGATTACACACCACAAAGACTTCAGCAGCTGAAATAGATGCTCATTATCAACTTCTTTCAGGAGCACACAATCTAAACGCTTAGCAAGATCTGCTACATAAGCAGAATCAGTAACTAGATTCAATGGTACCTGAGAAAACCGCTGGAATGCCATGGTTGCAGCCCTTAGTTCGACTAACTGGGCTGAGCCTGACTCATGGCCTTCCAGCACTTGCCACTCAGACTCATCCTTCCATGTAACAATGGCTTTTCCCGTCCTTCCTGAACCATCAGTGAAGACGGTGGGTCCCTGCACCGGCACCCGACTACTCTTTTGTCGAAAGGACAATTCAGCTGACCCTGCTAATTGCAACAGTTTGTGGCTGGGCAGATGATAAGCAACCTGCCCTGAAAAGTTTTGCAGCGCACTCTGTAAGGAGGCACTGTTAGTCAGACTCCATTCAAATTCCTCCCGCCGTATTGGGAGGATAATTTTCCCAGGGTCGGCTGCCATCAGCTGCAAACACCATTGACGGCATTTAATTATCAATTGAGCAACCAATTCAAATACCGTGGGCGCCGTCTTTTTCGGTTGATGGGGCAGAAAAATCCATTCCAAAATGTGCAAAGGATCAGACCATTGTTCACTCCATTGGCCAATGATACCTGTAGGATGAGACTCTGGACAAGTAATAAAAACAGTGATATCAATGGATGGATCCACCCGGTAAACCTGCCGAGCAGAAACAGCCTGTTGAACATCCTCCAGCGCTCGCTGCGCTTCAGGAGTCAGCTCCCGAGGGGAGTTCAGATCAGGGTCCCCCTTCAAAAGATTGAACAATGGGGACAACTGTGCCGTGGTCAGCCCTAAGTAAGGACGCAACCACGTGATGATACCCATCAATTTTTGGGCATCATTCAGAGTTTTGATAGAATCCACAAATTGCACCTCTTGATGGCAAATGGTTCGATCTAAGATTTTGACCCCTAGATATTTCCAAGGAGGATGCTGCTGAACCTTTTCCGGAGCTACCTGCAGGCCATGAGAACGCAGAGCTCCGAACAGCTGGGGCTGTATCCTCAGCAGTTCATCCTGGGTGGATGCTGCCACCAGGATGTCATCCATGTAATAACAATAAGCTTCAGGAAACTGCTCACGGACTCCTGATAAGGCCTGAGCCACATACCACTGACAAATAGTCGGGCTGTTCTTGCAGCCCTGTGGCAAAACCTTCCATTGATACCTCTGCACGGGTTCAGCGTTGTTGATCGCAGGCACTGTGAAAGCAAACTTGCATTTGTCCTCAGCATGCAACGGAATAGTAAAAAAACAATCCTTTAGATCAAGGATCAGGATTTTCCACCCCGTGGGAAGCATGGTAGGTGACGGCATGCCAGGCTGCAGTGCCCCCATGCTTTCCATGACTGCATTGATCTTGCGGAGATCCTGCAACAATCTCCATTTCCCAGACTTTTTCCTGATCACAAAAACGGGACTGTTCCAGGGACTAGTGGAAGGCTCAATGTGTCCCTGCTGTAACTGTTCTTGGACTAATTCACGAAGGGCAACCAATTTCTCTTTAGCCAGGGGCCACTGGTTTTCCCAGATGGGTTTGGTCACCAGCCACCGCAAAGGCAGCGTGGAAAACTGTGTGCCCTTCGTCACAGTGGCCCCTATCAAAAATGTGTCCCAATCCGCACTCCCCATGCTGCCAAGACATCCCGCCCCCAGAGGTTAAGTGGAGCTGCAGTGACATAAGGCCGGACCGTAGCTGTTTGCCCTTCTGGGTTTTTGATCAGCACGGGCCGCTGGCTCACAAATGTCTGCGTGGTACCTCCCAGTCCCTCAATGGCCGAACCCATAGGAGTCAAGGGCCAGGATGGAGGCCACGCAGAGAAGGAGACGATCGTCACATCTGCCCCGGTGTCGATGAGACCTCGAAGCTGAATTTGCGGCGGGCTGGCAGTCGGCAGACTCAGGGTGCACGTCATTTGAGGACGCTGAGTAGAGATACAGGCAGACCAAAGGACTTGGGGCAATCCGGTAGATCCAAAGCCACCATCCCCACGGGTCCGATCAGCAGTCCTAGGAACACAGGACTTAAAAGGCACAAGTTGAGCAATGCGAGTCTTCTCAGGGATGGTAACAGGGGGGGAAGGAGTAGAAACCAGGGCACAAATCTGTCCCATAAAGTCAGCATCAATGACTCCCGGGTGTACAAAAATTCCTTGTAGGGTCGCACTAGATCTTCCCACAAGCAGTGCACTCAAACCGTGACCCAGAGGACCAAAAGCATCCAGGGGAACCTTATGCACATGACTAGAATCTAATGTAACTGTTGTTGCGGTGTATACATCCACTCCTGCCGCCCCCTGGGTGCTGCCTCTAAGCTGGCTGAGTAGGCCTGTGGGGGGGCTGTGCCCTGGGAACTCACTTGTGTCAGAGCGCAGGTCCCCTGTGCGCTCCTGTACACGTTTCCCGAATCCCCCAAAGGCTGACCATTGGCATGATATCTAGATCTACATTGATCAGCAAAATGACCTGGCTTGTGACATCTAGCACACAAGAACTTTCCTTTCCCTTTATTATTCTGCTGCACCTGCCGAGCCTTGCCCTGAGCATTCTTTTGCTTCCTGGAACCACCCTGGCAGCCTGGTTGTTTTGATGCTAGAGCTGCTGCCAGAGCAGACATTTTGTGCCCGACAGAGCCCACCTTGGCACAGGCTCGGACCATTTCTGGTATGGAGGGGTCCCCTGGAAGAGCTTCTATGATCTTCCTACAGTCCTCATTAGCATTATCCCTTGCCAGCTGTTTACACAAGAGCTGTCTCAGGTTATCATCTTCAACCTGCTTCTCCAAGGCTGCAGCAATTTTTTCAACAAAGGGTAAGAAAGGTTCCTTTAGACCATGAGTAATCGTTACATATCGTGCCCTGGGAGCAGCCGCTTCTATAGTTTTTAGCAATGCTCCCATACCAATCTTCTGCCCTTGCTCAAGGACTCTGATGTCCCAACGGGCCTGGAGGTCAGGATTGGAAAAGTCACCAATACCCATAAGGGCCTCTACTCTGACCCCCTGTCAGACATCATGTGCAGGCAGACGCGCATTCCCGTCTGCAGCCCTTTGAGCCATCTGCCTCCAATTGTCTTCAAAAACTTTAAACTGCACAGGCTGAAACAAGACTTGAGCCAGGTGCCTAATATCAAACGGAGCAAGCACATCAGTGTCTAACACCCTAATAATCTGCATAACCTCGGGAGATCCGAGCCCGTATTGTGCCACCTTACTCTGTATATCCTGCACCACTCTCCATGCTATCACATTATGCTTGTCGGCCTGTCCCGTATTCGGGGCGGCCTTAAACACAGGGAAGGCTTGGGCCGCCCCTTGGGGCGCCCCTTGGACGTCCCATCCCAGCTGGACCCAGTCATCAGGAGCCGAAGCGGTTTCCAGTCCTCCCGCCGTCTCCCCCGCTCCAGCCCCTACGGTGTTAAAAATCCCGGTTCCGGGTGTCCCCAGCCTCTCGAGCAACTCCCAATCCCCCACTTCCAAAGCTTGCTGTTTCACCACGTCCCAAAAATGCCCCCGATGCATCGGAGACGCGGTCACCGGACAGGGTGGGGATGGGCCGAGACGGTCCCAGGGCGGGCTCGCTGCCGGGTCGTTCCGGGCAGCAGAAGAGGTGGACGGGCCGGCCACGTCAGGCGGTGCAGATCTTCGCTCGGAGGCCAAAGCAGGTACAACAGCAGAACAGCCGCACCGGGCTCGAGGGAGGGGCGGCGCCGGCCCCGGCACGGGCCCCGCCGAAGGCAGCGGGGGGGCGGGAGAAGCACCCGCCGCCGCTGGCGGCAGAGCCCGCAGCGGCGGTCCTGGGGGGGGGATTTCTGGCACGCAGCCCGCCTCCGCCCGTGGCCCAAATCTTCGGGGGACCCGGGCCGCTCCGAGGAAGCCCTACGCCACTCATCTTCCACCCTGGCCTCACTGTCCTCAGACTGGCTCCGTTCCAGCGCCTTAAAAAGCGCCCCCCAGGTGACTGCCAGGCTGCTCACACTGGTATCCCCATCAGTCAGTTCAGACCATAGACGGTCTCCTACCGACAGCCAAACCTCAAGATCAAAGGCATTATCCATAGTCACAGCAAAATCTTGCTCTTTTATCCACTGAAATAAGGCACGCATGGCATCTTCAGAAACACAGAGTCCCATACGGGGCAGGGCATCCTGCCAAGCGAGGTAGGCAAGCTGTTCATCAGCTGAATTACAGTTCCCCATTATGAGAACTTTATCTTGGTGGCTCCGCGAATGTAATTACACAACCGCTA
This sequence comes from Poecile atricapillus, assembly GCF_030490865.1. Lineage (NCBI taxonomy): Eukaryota > Metazoa > Chordata > Aves > Passeriformes > Paridae > Poecile > Poecile atricapillus. The sequence continues at coordinate 67,304,479 of NC_081288.1, forward strand.
TCGGCTTGGACCCGGGATTTCAAGCTCTGCTTCACCAAGATAGGCCGTTCCAAGCCCGCTCTCTGGCAGGCTCCACTATCCCGTTGGTTAGAAACCAGCTTCCACTTGGGAAGCCCGGGAGAATTCCACTTTCCCCTCTAGGGGGAAGGGCTGGTGTTTTTCCCGCTCGCTGCTTACCCTCAGGGGTTCAGCGTCACGTCGGTTGTCTTCAGACCTCGGGGGTCAGTAGATACAGTTCACGTCGGGTTACCAGACTTCGGAGGGTCGGTTCATCCTCACGCGGGGTCACCAGATGTCGTTCTAATTAGGAACGGCGGAAAGAACGACACGGACTCTCAAAGGAGTCAGAACAGGAGAGAATCTCTCAGTTTATTGCTCCAGGCCTGTTTTATAGACAGATACGTGGAAAGTACAGAAAGGAAACTCTTATTGGTTAGTAAACTACTACATCACCATCATTGGTCAGTGGGGCTCACCATCCCCCTGACCTTCTCCTGCAAGGAAAACAAGGAGAGAAAAACAACACCTGCAAGACTGTTTTGTTTCCCTGAGGATTGTTTTAATTCTTTCTCATGTTTTTCCCAGGCTACTTTCTCAGGCAAGCCTGAGGAGCTATGCAGCCTGTAATTTGTACAGGCACTCTGATTCAGATTTAGCATCCATATCCCTACATTGCCTTGCCTTTCCTTTCCTATCCAACCTTGCATTTCTTTGTCATTCCTGGCCATTGCTTTCCTCTTCCTTCCTGACCCATCCATGTCTTTCCCTTGCCCTTCCTACCAGTCCAGTGCCTTGCACCACCCATCCCCCTTGCCACTTTGTCCAGTTTCCCTTCCCCTTTGTCCAGCTCCAATCTTTCATTTCCTTCTCCTTCTAGGACTCTCATTGCCTTGCTTGCCTCTCCTTTGTCTTGCCTGGCAAAGCCACCACTTTTCTTGGCGTTACCTTTGAACCTCTCCTCTCCCTTGCCTTGCATTCCCTTGCTCACTCGTCCCCCACCTGGAATTCAATACCCCTCTTTTTGCTGCATTTCTTCATCTTGCCTTGCCCTGCCTGCTTCTCCTAGGACTCTCAAGGCTTTCACGTACCTCCAGCGTTTCAGGAGCATGTGAGAGGAAGCCCAAAAGAGGTCACGTGCAAGCACACCCATCTGTCCTGGCAGCTTGCTTCTGGCACCTATCCTTACATGTCTTGAATTTTGGACATAAAATTCACATTTCACCTTTGCGCTTCAGGACCAGAATGACAGTTCTTTTGTATACCAAGGAAAGCAGGTAATCCAAGTGTTTTAGGTGCCGATTAGAGATGGCCCATGTGAGATCAAGGCCAGCCAGAGAAGTCTGTCCTAGCCCCTTTTGTGTACCAGCAGTCTTTGAATGTACCTCTCATTTGTCTTGCCTTGGTGACCCAAAAGTTTCCTTGCCTTGCCCTGCCTTGCCTCCCTAGCCTTGCACTCCCTCCAGTGCCTACACCCACACTTGACCTGCCTACTGCTTTCCTCCAGGGAAACCTAGCCTTGCCTAGGCCTTCCTGTTTCTGCCTGGCCTTCCTATGCCCATCCTTGCCTAGAAGTTCTGGGCCTTCTCTCACCTACCACTCCATTTGCTTGCCCCTCATGGCTCCAGCCTTGTCAGCTTCTCCCTTGACTCGCCTACAATTGCGCCTACACTTGGTTTGCATTGCAAAGAGCGGTAGGCAAGGCAAAGCAAAGCAAGAAAGGTCTTTCTAGGTCTTGCCAGGCAAGGCACACATAAGCAAGCAAGCAAAACAAGAGTAGACTAGCCACAGCATCAAAGGCAAGGCAAGGCCAAGTGACTCTGAGTGCCTTTCCTTGGCAAGTAAAAGATATAGTGACAATGTAATAGGGCAGGCGTTAAAGATACCATGAGGAGGTGTAGTCCAGAGAGATATTTATGTCGTAGACCCTTCTGTGCAGGAGCCATTGTTGGACATAGAACAGGACATGGCATACAGCTTGGCTTGGTAAGTTCCTGAAGGAGAATGGCAATGCTTTCTCATGGGAAAGAAAGCATGTAGCCCCAGAGTTGGAGGTGCAGATAAGAAGCTGTGTCGCGCAGCTCAAGGATGACAGCAGCTTCTTGTGCCGGCATATTTGGAAGCACTGCCTCAATTTGTACAGTCATTGAGTCAGTATCCATCTTTGGAAGGCTGTCTGCCTCTAGTAAGAGTGTTCTGACACCATTGTATGGGATCAGTCACTGGATGTTTTGGATTTTGGAGGAGGGGATGCCCTTTCTCTTGAAATGAGCTTCTTGTTCTTCTCTTTGGCAAAGAAATTAAGTTTGGATGGGCACTTTGGGTGGTCTCAGTGAATTTAAAGGTTTTTCCCAAGAGGTTTCCCTGTGGGTTAGAGCTGTTGAACTGACAGTGGGAATCTAGACACCAAGTTGTTGAGCTTTTTGTCCTTGTAGCTTTAGTGTGTGAGTAGTCCCTGTTGCCATGCTGCTTGGATCTTGACTCTGAGACTGAAAGCTTAGGAGCGTAGAGCTGAAAAGAAAAGTGCCAATAGCAGGGTGTGTGTTCATTGTTTGATGGGTGAAGCTGAAATTGTAGGCAGCAAAGAACTTTCTCTCTCCGCTGGCACATTTGTTGAGCGGATGTCTTTGAGTTTGTTACCGGACTCTGCGAGAGTGAAAATGTTTGTTAGGGCAGAGGATTTCGTGTTGCCCTTTGAGTGTGGTGCAAAAGTGTTTGCACACTTGGAGGGGGAAGATCAGCAAAGTCTTTTTTTCCTGGCACAGTTAAATTGAGAGCAGGGACGTTTCCAACTCGGCTCTGTCCTTTGGAGCTGGCCTCGGTGCGTTTCCTTCTTTTGTTAGTCGACAGCGCCATCGTGTGGTTATTTTGATGAGCGCTGGCAGATGGTGCCAGGGAAAAAGCCAAGCTGTTTGCGGCTCCAGCCTCATTGGTGTAGGAGCAGCGCAGGGAAGAGCTCCGCTGGGGGTCCTGGCTCTTAGAGACTGAGAGAATGTGATCCTGTATGTAGCACAGAAGGAAGTGGAATTGTTTCATTGTGGGCTGTGCAGTTTATAAGCTGCAAATGAAAAGGCAATTGCAGCGCAGCCTCTTCTTTTCTGTGTGATCAGCTGCTCAACATGTAACTCGCACACACTGAACTGCATCCACCTCCCTGGAGATATAAAATGTGTATATCACTTTCCTCAAACTCTATGTATTACCTTGCACTCTAGCAGATCCCAAACCGCTTCAAAACGTCCAGCAGCTACTCAAAAAGAAAAAGTCCAACAAAAAGCTAGTGCTGGCCGTTATAGTGCCTTTGCAGTCCGTAAAATAGATGAAATGCACTAGGGCTTTGAATGTTTCTTCCCAACTATATAAATTCTCTCCAAGTGGCAAAGTCCATCATTACAGCAAAATTTTTCAGCTGGAGTTCTGACTGAGAGATGTGCCAGGACAGAAGGCATTTGCTGACCTACCCTTTTTCCCTGTGTAACTTGGTATTTGCAGTACAATTATTTTCAGTGTCTCTGTGTCCAAGCAGCTAGAGATTACACAGATAGAAGTGTCAAGAAAGATGCTGCTAAAGTACGCCCTTCTTATAGCAGCATTTAAATGGCACACGACGCCTTGCTGCTTTTTCTTTCCCAGAGAGACCTGCTGTCAATTTTTTCACTCTGGCTTCTTGATCAAAAATGTCCACCTGAAATGTCTTACAGAAATAGGCTCCAGGTGTAAAAACCAGTACGGGGCTACATTTTCTGCGTGCTCCACATAAGTCACATCAATCTCACTCATCAAACTTCACTCTCTCCTTCCATTCTCCACTGCCTCTACCATTGTGTTCTCTGGATCTCAGAGTCTAAAGGCAGGCGCAATAGTTTCCACTGAGGGGTTGGAAGAGGTGTACAAGCAGCACAAATAGCTTCTGCGCTGCGCAGGCCATTTCTCTGCATTTTAGAGTCTAAGGGAAAGCGCTAGTGTTCCTGCGGAGAGCTGCAACAGCTGCAGAATATGTGTTGTCTTGGCACATGTTTGCAATCCACCATGATGGATCCTTAGTGAAACCAAACTGTGGTTCTGCTTCAAACATCTCACCCTGCTTGGCCACAAAGCTTTCGCTGACATGTCCCATTGCCTTTTTATTGCTGCGTTTCATTTTCAGAGTTTGTACGGAATCATTGCACTTTGCTTCTAAGCTGAACGTCGATACTGCTGGAGTCTCATATGTCCATTTTCTTCTCACACAAAAAAACTGCTTCCTTTAAAACATGCTGATGCGACCTGCTTTCTTGCTCAGCTGTAATTTTAGGGGTGTTCTCTGTCCCGCTTACAGTCTGAATCTAAACTAAGAAGTTTATGGGACACAGATGTGCCAAGACAAATAGTTTGCTTGGACCTTGCCACGTGTATTCAAAAGCATCCATTCACTCCACCATCAAGTCACTGCTTTCTTCTGCTTTACATCCTGCAAACTTCACACACACATACATACATACAAACTGGAATGAGGCATTTTCTTTCTTTCTCAGCTACACTCACCTATCCCCCACGCTAACATCTTTACCGCTTTTCTCTTGGCCTTGCTATGCATACTTTTCCTCTTAAGACACCCATTGTCTGGCCTACCCCTTCCCTACATTGCCTTGCCTTTCCTTTCCTATCCAACCTTGCATTTCTTTGTCATTCCTGGCCATTGTTTTCCTCTTCCTTCCTGACCCATCCATGTCTTTCCCTTGCCCTTCCTACCAGTCCAGTGCCTTGCACCACCCATCCCCCTTGCCACTTTGTCCAGTTTCCCTTCCCCTTTGTCCAGCTCCAATCTTTCATTTCCTTCTCCTTCTAGGATTCTCATTGCCTTGCTTGCCTCTCCTTTGTCTTGCCTGGCAAAGCCACCACTTTTCTTGGCGTTCCCTTTGAACCTCTCCTCTCCCTTGCCTTGCATTCCCTTGCTCACTCGTCCCCCACCTGGAATTCAATACCCCTCTTTTTGCTGCATTTCTTCATCTTGCCTTGCCCTGCCTGCTTCTCCTAGGACTCTCAAGGCTTTCACGTACCTCCAGCGTTTCAGGAGCATGTGAGAGGAAGCCCAAAAGAGGTCACGTGCAAGCACACCCATCTGTCCTGGCAGCTTGCTTCTGGCACCTATCCTTACATGTCTTGAATTTTGGACATAAAATTCACATTTCACCTTTGCGCTTCAGGACCAGAATGACAGTTCTTTTGTATACCAAGGAAAGCAGGTAATCCAAGTGTATTAGGTGCAGATTAGAGATGGCCCATATGAGATCAAGGCCAGACAGAGAAGTCTGTCCTAGCCCCTTTTGTGTACCAGCAGTCTTTGAATGTACCTCTCATTTGTCTCGCCTTGGTGACCCCAAAGTTTCCTTGCCTTGCCCTGCCTTGCCTCCCTAGCCTTGCACTCCCTCCAGTGCCTACGCCCACACTTGACCTGCCCACACTTGACTACTTTCCTCCAGGGAAACCTAGCCTTGTCTAGGCCTTCCTGTTTCTGCCTGGCCTTCCTATGCCCATCCTTGCCTAGAAGTTCTGGGCCTTCTCTCACCTACCACTCCATTTGCTTGCCCCTCATGGCTCCAGCCTTGTCAGTTTCTCCCTTGACTCGCCTACAATTGCGCCTACACTTGGTTTGCATTGCAAAGAGCGGTAGGCAAGGCAAAGCAAAGCAAGGAAGGTCTTTCTAGGTCTTGCCAGGCAAGGCACACATAAGCAAGCAAGCAAAACAAGAGTAGACTAGCCACAGCATCAAAGGCAAGGCAAGGCCAAGTGACTCTGAGTGCCTTTCCTTGGCAAGTAAAAGATATAGTGACAATGTAATAGGGCAGGCGTTAAAGGTACCATGAGGAGGTATAGTCCAGCAAGATATTTATGTCGTAGACCCTTCTGTGCAGGAGCCATTGTTGGACATAGTACAGGACATGGCATACAGCTTGGCTTGGTAAGTTCCTGAAGGAGAATGGCAATGCTTTCTCATGGGAAGGAAAGCACGTAGCCCCAGAGTTGGAGGTGCAGATAAGAAGCTGTGTCGCGCAGCTCAAGGACGACAGCAGCTTCTTGTGCCGGCATATTTGGAAGCACTCCCTCAATTTGTACAGTCATTGAGTCAGTATCCATCTTTGGAAGGCTGTCTGCCTCTAGTAAGAGTGTTCTGACACCATTGTATGGGATCAGTCACTGGATGTTTTGGATTTTGGAGGAGGGGATGCCATTTCTCTTGAAATGAGCTTCTTGTTATTCGCTTTGGCAAAGAAATTAAGTTTGGATGGGCACTTTGGGTGGTCTCAGTGAATTTAAAGGTTTTTCCCAAGAGGTTTCCCTGTGGGTTAGAGCTGTTGAACTGACAGTGGGAATCTAGACACCAAGTTGTTGAGCTTTTTGTCCTTGTAGCTTTAGTGTGTGAGTAGTCCCTGTTGCCATGCTGCTTGGATCTTGACTCTGAGACTGAAAGCTTAGGAGCGTAGAGCAGAAAAGAAAAGTGCTAATAGCAGGGTGTGTGTTCATTGTTTGATGGGTGAAGTTGAAATTGTAGGCAGCAAAGAACTTTCTCTCTCAGCTGGCACATTTGTTGAGCGGATGTCTTTGAGTTTGTTACCGGACTCTGCGAGAGTGAAAATGTTTGTTAGGGCAGAGGATTTCGTGTTGCCCTTTGAGTGTGGTGCAAAAGTGTTTGCACACTTGGAGGGGGAAGATCAGCAAAGTCTTTTTTTCCTGGCACCGTTAATTTGAGAGCAGGGACGTTTCCAACTCGGCTCTGTCCTTTGGAGCTGGCCTCGGTGCGTTTCCTTCTTTTGTTAGTCGACAGCGCCATCATGTGGTTATTTTGATGAGCGCTGGCAGACGGTGCCAGGGAAAAAGCCAAGCTGTTTGCGGCTCCGGCCTCATTGGTGTAGGAGCAGCGCAGGGAAGAGCTCCGCTGGGGGTCCTGGCTCTTAGAGACTGAGAGAATGTGATCCTGTATGTAGCACAGAAGGAAGTGGAATTGTTTCATTGTGGGCTGTGCAGTTTATAAGCTGCAAATGAAAAGGCAATTGCAGCGCAGCCTCTTCTTTTCTGTGTGATCAGCTGCTCAACATGTAACTCGCACACACTGAACTGCATCCACCTCCCTGGAGATATAAAATGTGTATATCACTTTCCTCAAACTCTATGTATTACCTTGCACTCTAGCAGATCCCAAACCGCTTCAAAACGTCCAGCAGCTACTCAAAAAGAAAAAGTCCAACAAAAAGCTAGTGCTGGCCTTCATAGTGCCTTTGCAGTCCGTAAACTAGACGAAATGCACTAGGGCTTTGAATGTTTCTTCCCAACTATATAAATTCTCTCCAAGTGGCAAAGTCCATCATTACAGCAAAATTTTTCAGCTGGAGTTCTGACTGAGAGATGTGCCAGGACAGAAGGCATTTGCTGACCTAGCCTTTTTCCCTGTGTAACTTGGTATTTGCAGTACAATTATTTTCAGTGTCGCTGTGTCCAAGCAGCTAGAGATTACACAGATAGAAGTGTCAAGAGAGATGCTGCTAAAGTATGCCCTTCTTATAGCAGCATTTAAATGGCACACGACGCCTTGCTGCTTTTTCTTTCCCAGAGAGACCTGCTGTCAATTTTTTCACTCTGGCTTCTTGATCAAAAATGTCCACCTGAAATGTCTTACAGAAATAGGCTCCAGGTGTAAAAACCAGTACGGGGCTACATTTTCTGCGTGCTCCACATAAGTCACATCAAACTCACTCATCAAACTTCACTCTCTCCTTCCATTCTCCACTGCCTCTACCATTGTGTTCTCTGGATCTCAGAGTCTAAAGGCAGGCGCAATAGTTTCCACTGAGGGGTTGGAAGAGGTGTACAAGCAGCACAAATAGCTTCTGCGCTGCGCAGGCCATTTCTCTGCATTTTAGAGTCTAAGGGAAAGCGCTAGTGTTCCTGCGGAGAGCTGCAACAGCTGCAGAATATGTGTTGTCTTGGCACATGTTTGCAATCCACCATGATGGATCCTTAGTGAAACCAAACTGTGGTTCTGCTTCAAACATCTCACCCTGCTTGGCCACAAAGCTTTCGCTGACATGTCCCATTGCCTTTTTATTGCTGCGTTTCATTTTCAGAGTTTGTACGGAATCATTGCACTTTGCTTCTAAGCTGAACGTCGATACTGCTGGAGTCTCATATGTCCATTTTCTTCTCACACAAAAAAACTGCTTCCTTTAAAACATGCTGATGCGACCTGCTTTCTTGCTCAGCTGTAATTTTAGGGGTGTTCTCTGTCCCGCTTACAGTCTGAATCTAAACCAAGAAGTTTATGGGACACAGATGTGCCAAGACAAATAGTTTGCTTGGACCTTGCCACGTGTATTCAAAAGCATCCATTCACTCCACCATCAAGTCACTGCTTTCTTCTGCTTTACATCCTGCAAACTTCACACACACATACATACATACAAACTGGAATGAGGCATTTTCTTTCTTTCTCAGCTACACTCACCTATCCCCCACGCTAACTTCTTTACCGCTTTTCTCTTGGCCTTGCTATGCATACTTTTCCTCTTAAGACACCCATTGTCTGGCCTACCCCTTCCCTACATTGCCTTGCCTTTCCTTTCCTATCCAACCTTGCATTTCTTTGTCATTCCTGGCCATTGTTTTTCTCTTCCTTCCTGACCCATCCATGTCTTTCCCTTGCCCTTCCTACCAGTCCAGTGCCTTGCACCACCCATCCCCCTTGCCACTTTGTCCAGTTTCCCTTCCCCTTTGTCCAGCTCCAATCTTTCATTTCCTTCTCCTTCTAGGACTCTCATTGCCTTGCTTGCCTCTCCTTTGTCTTGCCTGGCAAAGCCACCACTTTTCTTGGCGTTACCTTTGAACCTCTCCTCTCCCTTGCCTTGCATTCCCTTGCTCACTCGTCCCCCACCTGGAATTCAATACCCCTCTTTTTGCTGCATTTCTTCATCTTGCCTTGCCTTGCCTGCTTCTCCTAGGACTCTCAAGGCTTTCACGTACCTCCAGCGTTTCAGGAGCATGTGAGAGGAAGCCCAAAAGAGGTCACGTGCAAGCACACCCATCTGTCCTGGCAGCTTGCTTCTGGCACCTATCCTTACATGTCTTGAATTTTGGACATAAAATTCACATTTCACCTTTGCGCTTCAGGACCAGAATGACAGTTCTTTTGTATACCAAGGAAAGCAGGTAATCCAAGTGTTTTAGGTGCCGATTAGAGATGGCCCATGTGAGATCAAGGCCAGCCAGAGAAGTCTGTCCTAGCCCCTTTTGTGTACCAGCAGTCTTTGAATGTACCTCTCATTTGTCTCGCCTTGGTGACCCCAAAGTTTCCTTGCCTTGCCCTGCCTTGCCTCCCTAGCCTTGCACTCCCTCCAGTGCCTACGCCCACACTTGACCTGCCCACACTTGACTACTTTCCTCCAGGGAAACCTAGCCTTGTCTAGGCCTTCCTGTTTCTGCCTGGCCTTCCTATGCCCATCCTTGCCTAGAAGTTCTGGGCCTTCTCTCACCTACCACTCCATTTGCTTGCCCCTCATGGCTCCAGCCTTGTCAGTTTCTCCCTTGACTCGCCTACAATTGCGCCTACACTTGGTTTGCATTGCAAAGAGCGGTAGGCAAGGCAAAGCAAAGCAAGGAAGGTCTTTCTAGGTCTTGCCAGGCAAGGCACACATAAGCAAGCAAGCAAAACAAGAGTAGACTAGCCACAGCATCAAAGGCAAGGCAAGGCCAAGTGACTCTGAGTGCCTTTCCTTGGCAAGTAAAAGATATAGTGACAATGTAATAGGGCAGGCGTTAAAGGTACCATGAGGAGGTATAGTCCAGCAAGATATTTATGTCGTAGACCCTTCTGTGCAGGAGCCATTGTTGGACATAGTACAGGACATGGCATACAGCTTGGCTTGGTAAGTTCCTGAAGGAGAATGGCAATGCTTTCTCATGGGAAGGAAAGCACGTAGCCCCAGAGTTGGAGGTGCAGATAAGAAGCTGTGTCGCGCAGCTCAAGGACGACAGCAGCTTCTTGTGCCGGCATATTTGGAAGCACTCCCTCAATTTGTACAGTCATTGAGTCAGTATCCATCTTTGGAAGGCTGTCTGCCTCTAGTAAGAGTGTTCTGACACCATTGTATGGGATCAGTCACTGGATGTTTTGGATTTTGGAGGAGGGGATGCCATTTCTCTTGAAATGAGCTTCTTGTTATTCGCTTTGGCAAAGAAATTAAGTTTGGATGGGCACTTTGGGTGGTCTCAGTGAATTTAAAGGTTTTTCCCAAGAGGTTTCCCTGTGGGTTAGAGCTGTTGAACTGACAGTGGGAATCTAGACACCAAGTTGTTGAGCTTTTTGTCCTTGTAGCTTTAGTGTGTGAGTAGTCCCTGTTGCCATGCTGCTTGGATCTTGACTCTGAGACTGAAAGCTTAGGAGCGTAGAGCAGAAAAGAAAAGTGCTAATAGCAGGGTGTGTGTTCATTGTTTGATGGGTGAAGTTGAAATTGTAGGCAGCAAAGAACTTTCTCTCTCAGCTGGCACATTTGTTGAGCGGATGTCTTTGAGTTTGTTACCGGACTCTGCGAGAGTGAAAATGTTTGTTAGGGCAGAGGATTTCGTGTTGCCCTTTGAGTGTGGTGCAAAAGTGTTTGCACACTTGGAGGGGGAAGATCAGCAAAGTCTTTTTTTCCTGGCACCGTTAATTTGAGAGCAGGGACGTTTCCAACTCGGCTCTGTCCTTTGGAGCTGGCCTCGGTGCGTTTCCTTCTTTTGTTAGTCGACAGCGCCATCGTGTGGTTATTTTGATGAGCGCTGGCAGACGGTGCCAGGGAAAAAGCCAAGCTGTTTGCGGCTCCGGCCTCATTGGTGTAGGAGCAGCGCAGGGAAGAGCTCCGCTGGGGGTCCTGGCTCTTAGAGACTGAGAGAATGTGATCCTGTATGTAGCACAGAAGGAAGTGGAATTGTTTCATTGTGGGCTGTGCAGTTTATAAGCTGCAAATGAAAAGGCAATTGCAGCGCAGCCTCTTCTTTTCTGTGTGATCAGCTGCTCAACATGTAACTCGCACACACTGAACTGCATCCACCTCCCTGGAGATATAAAATGTGTATATCACTTTCCTCAAACTCTATGTATTACCTTGCACTCTAGCAGATCCCAAACCGCTTCAAAACGTCCAGCAGCTACTCAAAAAGAAAAAGTCCAACAAAAAGCTAGTGCTGGCCTTCATAGTGCCTTTGCAGTCCGTAAACTAGACGAAATGCACTAGGGCTTTGAATGTTTCTTCCCAACTATATAAATTCTCTCCAAGTGGCAAAGTCCATCATTACAGCAAAATTTTTCAGCTGGAGTTCTGACTGAGAGATGTGCCAGGACAGAAGGCATTTGCTGACCTAGCCTTTTTCCCTGTGTAACTTGGTATTTGCAGTACAATTATTTTCAGTGTCGCTGTGTCCAAGCAGCTAGAGATTACACAGATAGAAGTGTCAAGAGAGATGCTGCTAAAGTATGCCCTTCTTATAGCAGCATTTAAATGGCACACGACGCCTTGCTGCTTTTTCTTTCCCAGAGAGACCTGCTGTCAATTTTTTCACTCTGGCTTCTTGATCAAAAATGTCCACCTGAAATGTCTTACAGAAATAGGCTCCAGGTGTAAAAACCAGTACGGGGCTACATTTTCTGCGTCCTCCACATAAGTCACATCAAACTCACTCATCAAACTTCACTCTCTCCTTCCATTCTCCACTGCCTCTACCATTGTGTTCTCTGGATCTCAGAGTCTAAAGGCAGGCGCAATAGTTTCCACTGAGGGGTTGGAAGAGGTGTACAAGCAGCACAAATAGCTTCTGCGCTGCGCAGGCCATTTCTCTGCATTTTAGAGTCTAAGGGAAAGCGCTAGTGTTCCTGCGGAGAGCTGCAACAGCTGCAGAATATGTGTTGTCTTGGCACATGTTTGCAATCCACCATGATGGATCCTTAGTGAAACCAAACTGTGGTTCTGCTTCAAACATCTCACCCTGCTTGGCCACAAAGCTTTCGCTGACATGTCCCATTGCCTTTTTATTGCTGCGTTTCATTTTCAGAGTTTGTACGGAATCATTGCACTTTGCTTCTAAGCTGAACGTCGATACTGCTGGAGTCTCATATGTCCATTTTCTTCTCACACAAAAAAACTGCTTCCTTTAAAACATGCTGATGCGACCTGCTTTCTTGCTCAGCTGTAATTTTAGGGGTGTTCTCTGTCCCGCTTACAGTCTGAATCTAAACCAAGAAGTTTATGGGACACAGATGTGCCAAGACAAATAGTTTGCTTGGACCTTGCCACGTGTATTCAAAAGCATCCATTCACTCCACCATCAAGTCACTGCTTTCTTCTGCTTTACATCCTGCAAACTTCACACACACATACATACATACAAACTGGAATGAGGCATTTTCTTTCTTTCTCAGCTACACTCACCTATCCCCCACGCTAACTTCTTTACCGCTTTTCTCTTGGCCTTGCTATGCATACTTTTCCTCTTAAGACACCCATTGTCTGGCCTACCCCTTCCCTACATTGCCTTGCCTTTCCTTTCCTATCCAACCTTGCATTTCTTTGTCATTCCTGGCCATTGTTTTTCTCTTCCTTCCTGACCCATCCATGTCTTTCCCTTGCCCTTCCTACCAGTCCAGTGCCTTGCACCACCCATCCCCCTTGCCACTTTGTCCAGTTTCCCTTCCCCTTTGTCCAGCTCCAATCTTTCATTTCCTTCTCCTTCTAGGACTCTCATTGCCTTGCTTGCCTCTCCTTTGTCTTGCCTGGCAAAGCCACCACTTTTCTTGGCGTTCCCTTTGAACCTCTCCTCTCCCTTGCCTTGCATTCCCTTGCTCACTCGTCCCCCACCTGGAATTCAATACCCCTCTTTTTGCTGCATTTCTTCATCTTGCCTTGCCCTGCCTGCTTCTCCTAGGACTCTCAAGGCTTTCACGTACCTCCAGCGTTTCAGGAGCATGTGAGAGGAAGCCCAAAAGAGGTCACGTGCAAGCACACCCATCTGTCCTGGCAGCTTGCTTCTGGCACCTATCCTTACATGTCTTGAATTTTGGACATAAAATTCACATTTCACCTTTGCGCTTCAGGACCAGAATGACAGTTCTTTTGTATACCAAGGAAAGCAGGTAATCCAAGTGTTTTAGGTGCCGATTAGAGATGGCCCATGTGAGATCAAGGCCAGCCAGAGAAGTCTGTCCTAGCCCCTTTTGTGTACCAGCAGTCTTTGAATGTACCTCTCATTTGTCTTGCCTTGGTGACCCAAAAGTTTCCTTGCCTTGCCCTGCCTTGCCTCCCTAGCCTTGCACTCCCTCCAGTGCCTACGCCCACACTTGACCTGCCTACTGCTTTCCTCTGGGGAAACCTAGCCTTGCCTAGGCCTTCCTGTTTCTGCCTGGCCTTCCTATGCCCATCCTTGCCTAGAAGTTCTGGGCCTTCTCTCACCTACCACTCCATTTGCTTGCCCCTCATGGCTCCAGCCTTGTCAGTTTCTCCCTTGACTTGCCTACAATTGCGCCTACACTTGGTTTGCATTGCAAAGAGCGGTAGGCAAGGCAAAGCAAAGCAAGGAAGGTCTTTCTAGGTCTTGCCAGGCAAGGCACACATAAGCAAGCAAGCAAAACAAGAGTAGACTAGCCACAGCATCAAAGGCAAGGCAAGGCCAAGTGACTCTGAGTGCCTTTCCTTGGCAAGTAAAAGATATAGTGACAATGTAATAGGGCAGGCGTTAAAGGTACCATGAGGAGGTATAGTCCAGCAAGATATTTATGTCGTAGACCCTTCTGTGCAGGAGCCATTGTTGGACATAGTACAGGACATGGCATACAGCTTGGCTTGGTAAGTTCCTGAAGGAGAATGGCAATGCTTTCTCATGGGAAGGAAAGCACGTAGCCCCAGAGTTGGAGGTGCAGATAAGAAGCTGTGTCGCGCAGCTCAAGGACGACAGCAGCTTCTTGTGCCGGCATATTTGGAAGCACTCCCTCAATTTGTACAGTCATTGAGTCAGTATCCATCTTTGGAAGGCTGTCTGCCTCTAGTAAGAGTGTTCTGACACCATTGTATGGGATCAGTCACTGGATGTTTTGGATTTTGGAGGAGGGGACTCCATTTCTCCTGAAATGAGCTTCTTGTTCTTCTCTTTGGCAAAGAAATTAAGTTTGGATGGGCACTTTGGGTGGTCTCAGTGAATTTAAAGGTTTTTCCCAAGAGGTTTCCCTGTGGGTTAGAGCTGTTGAACTGACAGTGGGAATCTAGACACCAAGTTGTTGAGCTTTTTGTCCTTGAGGCTTTAGTGTGTGAGTAGTCCCTGTTGCCGTGCTGCTTGGATCTTGACTCTGAGACTGAAAGCTTAGGAGCGCAGAGCTGAAAAGAAAAGTGCTAATAGCAGGGTGTGTGTTCATTGTTTGATGGGTGAAGTTGAAATTGTAGGCAGCAAAGAACTTTCTCAGCTGGCACATTTGTTGAGCGGATGTCTTTGAGTTTGTTACCGGACTCTGCGAGAGTGAAAATGTTTGTTAGGGCAGAGGATTTCGTGTTGCCCTTTGAGTGTGGTGCAAAAGTGTTTGCACACTTGGAGGGGGAAGATCAGCAAAGTCTTTTTTTCCTGGCACAGTTAAATTGAGAGCAGGGACGTTTCCAACTCGGCTCTGTCCTTTGGAGCTGGCCTCGGTGCGTTTCCTTCTTTTGTTAGTCGACAGCGCCATCGTGTGGTTATTTTGATGAGCGCTGGCAGACGGTGCCAGGGAAAAAGCCAAGCTGTTTGCGGCTCCGGCCTCATTGGTGTAGGAGCAGCGCAGGGAAGAGCTCCGCTGGGGGTCCTGGCTCTTAGAGACTGAGAGAATGGGATCCTGTATGTAGCACAGAAGGAAGTGGAATTGTTTCATTGTGGGCTGTGCAGTTTATAAGCTGCAAATGAAAAGGCAATTGCAGCGCAGCCTCTTCTTTTCTGTGTGATCAGCTGCTCAACATGTAACTCGCACACACTGAACTGCATCCACCTCCCTGGAGATATAAAATGTGTATATCACTTTCCTCAAACTCTATGTATTACCTTGCACTCTAGCAGATCCCAAACCGCTTCAAAACGTCCAGCAGCTACTCAAAAAGAAAAAGTCCAACAAAAAGCTAGGGCTGGCCTTCATAGTGCCTTTGCAGTCCGTAAAATAGACGAAATGCACTAGGGCTTTGAATGTTTCTTCCCAACTATATAAATTCTCTCCAAGTGGCAAAGTCCATCATTACAGCAAAATTTTTCAGCTGGAGTTCTGACTGAGAGATGTGCCAGGACAGAAGGCATTTGCTGACCTAGCCTTTTTCCCTGTGTAACTTGGTATTTGCAGTACAATGATTTTCAGTGTCGCTGTGTCCAAGCAGCTAGAGATTACACAGATAGAAGTGTCAAGAGAGATGCTGCTAAAGTACGCCCTTCTTATAGCAGCATTTAAATGGCACACGACGCCTTGCTGCTTTTTCTTTCCCAGAGAGACCTGCTGTCAATTTTTTCACTCTGGCTTCTTGATCAAAAATGTCCACCTGAAATGTCTTACAGAAATAGGCTCCAGGTGTAAAAACCAGTACGGGGCTACATTTTCTGCGTGCTCCACATAAGTCACATCAATCTCACTCATCAAACTTCACTCTCTCCTTCCATTCTCCACTGCCTCTACCATTGTGTTCTCTGGATCTCAGAGTCTAAAGGCAGGCGCAATAGTTTCCACTGAGGGGTTGGAAGAGGTGTACAAGCAGCACAAATAGCTTCTGCGCTGCGCAGGCCATTTCTCTGCATTTTAGAGTCTAAGGGAAAGCGCTAGTGTTCCTGCGGAGAGCTGCAACAGCTGCAGAATATGTGTTGTCTTGGCACATGTTTGCAATCCACCATGATGGATCCTTAGTGAAGCCAAACTGTGGTTCTGCTTCAAACATCTCACCCTGCTTGGCCACAAAGCTTTCGCTGACATGTCCCATTGCCTTTTTATTGCTGCGTTTCATTTTCAGAGTTTGTACGGAATCATTGCACTTTGCTTCTAAGCTGAACGTCGATACTGCTGGAGTCTCATATGTCCATTTTCTTCTCACACAAAAAAACTGCTTCCTTTAAAACATGCTGATGCGACCTGCTTTCTTGCTCAGCTGTAATTTTAGGGGTGTTCTCTGTCCCGCTTACAGTCTGAATCTAAACTAAGAAGTTTATGGGACACAGATGTGCCAAGACAAATAGTTTGCTTGGACCTTGCCACGTGTATTCAAAAGCATCCTTTCACTCCACCATCAAGTCTCTGCTTTACATCCTGCAAACTTCACACACACATACATACATACAAACTGGAATGAGGCATTTTCTTTCTTTCTCAGCTACACTCACCTATCCCCCACGCTAACTTCTTTACCGCTTTTCTCTTGGCCTTGCTATGCATACTTTTCCTCTTAAGACACCCATTGTCTGGCCTACCCCTTCCCTACATTGCCTTGCCTTTCCTTTCCTATCCAACCTTGCATTTCTTTGTCATTCCTGGCCATTGTTTTCCTCTTCCTTCCTGACCTATAAATGTCTTTCCCTTGCCCTTCCTACCAGTCCAGTGCCTTGCACCACCCATCCCCCTTGCCACTTTGTCCAGTTTCCCTTCCCCTTTGTCCAGCTCCAATCTTTCATTTCCTTCTCCTTCTAGGACTCTCATTGCCTTGCTTGCCTCTCCTTTGTCTTGCCTGGCAAAGCCACCACTTTTCTTGGCGTTCCCTTTGAACCTCTCCTCTCCCTTGCCTTGCATTCCCTTGCTCACTCGTCCCCCACCTGGAATTCAATACCCCTCTTTTTGCTGCATTTCTTCATCTTGCCTTGCCCTGCCTGCTTCTCCTAGGACTCTCAAGGCTTTCACGTACCTCCAGCGTTTCAGGAGCATGTGAGAGGAAGCCCAAAAGAGGTCACGTGCAAGCACACCCATCTGTCCTGGCAGCTTGCTTCTGGCACCTATCCTTACATGTCTTGAATTTTGGACATAAAATTCACATTTCACCTTTGCGCTTCAGGACCAGAATGACAGTTCTTTTGTATACCAAGGAAAGCAGGTAATCCAAGTGTTTTAGGTGCCGATTAGAGATGGCCCATGTGAGATCAAGGCCAGCCAGAGAAGTCTGTCCTAGCCCCTTTTGTGTACCAGCAGTCTTTGAATGTACCTCTCATTTGTCTTGCCTTGGTGACCCAAAAGTTTCCTTGCCTTGCCCTGCCTTGCCTCCCTAGCCTTGCACTCCCTCCAGTGCCTACGCCCACACTTGACCTGCCTACTGCTTTCCTCTGGGGAAACCTAGCCTTGCCTAGGCCTTCCTGTTTCTGCCTGGCCTTCCTATGCCCATCCTTGCCTAGAAGTTCTGGGCCTTCTCTCACCTACCACTCCATTTGCTTGCCCCTCATGGCTCCAGCCTTGTCAGTTTCTCCCTTGACTTGCCTACAATTGCGCCTACACTTGGTTTGCATTGCAAAGAGCGGTAGGCAAGGCAAAGCAAAGCAAGGAAGGTCTTTCTAGGTCTTGCCAGGCAAGGCACACATAAGCAAGCAAGCAAAACAAGAGTAGACTAGCCACAGCATCAAAGGCAAGGCAAGGCCAAGTGACTCTGAGTGCCTTTCCTTGGCAAGTAAAAGATATAGTGACAATGTAATAGGGCAGGCGTTAAAGGTACCATGAGGAGGTATAGTCCAGCAAGATATTTATGTCGTAGACCCTTCTGTGCAGGAGCCATTGTTGGACATAGTACAGGACATGGCATACAGCTTGGCTTGGTAAGTTCCTGAAGGAGAATGGCAATGCTTTCTCATGGGAAGGAAAGCACGTAGCCCCAGAGTTGGAGGTGCAGATAAGAAGCTGTGTCGCGCAGCTCAAGGACGACAGCAGCTTCTTGTGCCGGCATATTTGGAAGCACTCCCTCAATTTGTACAGTCATTGAGTCAGTATCCATCTTTGGAAGGCTGTCTGCCTCTAGTAAGAGTGTTCTGACACCATTGTATGGGATCAGTCACTGGATGTTTTGGATTTTGGAGGAGGGGACTCCATTTCTCCTGAAATGAGCTTCTTGTTCTTCTCTTTGGCAAAGAAATTAAGTTTGGATGGGCACTTTGGGTGGTCTCAGTGAATTTAAAGGTTTTTCCCAAGAGGTTTCCCTGTGGGTTAGAGCTGTTGAACTGACAGTGGGAATCTAGACACCAAGTTGTTGAGCTTTTTGTCCTTGAGGCTTTAGTGTGTGAGTAGTCCCTGTTGCCGTGCTGCTTGGATCTTGACTCTGAGACTGAAAGCTTAGGAGCGCAGAGCTGAAAAGAAAAGTGCTAATAGCAGGGTGTGTGTTCATTGTTTGATGGGTGAAGTTGAAATTGTAGGCAGCAAAGAACTTTCTCAGCTGGCACATTTGTTGAGCGGATGTCTTTGAGTTTGTTACCGGACTATGCGAGAGTGAAAATGTTTGTTAGGGCAGAGGATTTCGTGTTGCCCTTTGAGTGTGGTGCAAAAGTGTTTGCACACTTGGAGGGGGAAGATCAGCAAAGTCTTTTTTTCCTGGCACAGTTAAATTGAGAGCAGGGACGTTTCCAACTCGGCTCTGTCCTTTGGAGCTGGCCTCGGTGCGTTTCCTTCTTTTGTTAGTCGACAGCGCCATCGTGTGGTTATTTTGATGAGCGCTGGCAGACGGTGCCAGGGAAAAAGCCAAGCTGTTTGCGGCTCCGGCCTCATTGGTGTAGGAGCAGCGCAGGGAAGAGCTCCGCTGGGGGTCCTGGCTCTTAGAGACTGAGAGAATGGGATCCTGTATGTAGCACAGAAGGAAGTGGAATTGTTTCATTGTGGGCTGTGCAGTTTATAAGCTGCAAATGAAAAGGCAATTGCAGCGCAGCCTCTTCTTTTCTGTGTGATCAGCTGCTCAACATGTAACTCGCACACACTGAACTGCATCCACCTCCCTGGAGATATAAAATGTGTATATCACTTTCCTCAAACTCTATGTATTACCTTGCACTCTAGCAGATCCCAAACCGCTTCAAAACGTCCAGCAGCTACTCAAAAAGAAAAAGTCCAACAAAAAGCTAGGGCTGGCCTTCATAGTGCCTTTGCAGTCCGTAAAATAGACGAAATGCACTAGGGCTTTGAATGTTTCTTCCCAACTATATAAATTCTCTCCAAGTGGCAAAGTCCATCATTACAGCAAAATTTTTCAGCTGGAGTTCTGACTGAGAGATGTGCCAGGACAGAAGGCATTTGCTGACCTAGCCTTTTTCCCTGTGTAACTTGGTATTTGCAGTACAATTATTTTCAGTGTCGCTGTGTCCAAGCAGCTAGAGATTACACAGATAGAAGTGTCAAGAGAGATGCTGCTAAAGTACGCCCTTCTTATAGCAGCATTTAAATGGCACACGACGCCTTGCTGCTTTTTCTTTCCCAGAGAGACCTGCTGTCAATTTTTTCACTCTGGCTTCTTGATCAAAAATGTCCACCTGAAATGTCTTACAGAAATAGGCTCCAGGTGTAAAAACCAGTACGGGGCTACATTTTCTGCGTGCTCCACATAAGTCACATCAATCTCACTCATCAAACTTCACTCTCTCCTTCCATTCTCCACTGCCTCTACCATTGTGTTCTCTGGATCTCAGAGTCTAAAGGCAGGCACAATAGTTTCCACTGAGGGGTTGGAAGAGGTGTACAAGCAGCACAAATAGCTTCTGCGCTGCGCAGGCCATTTCTCTGCATTTTAGAGTCTAAGGGAAAGCGCTAGTGTTCCTGCGGAGAGCTGCAACAGCTGCAGAATATGTGTTGTCTTGGCACATGTTTGCAATCCACCATGATGGATCCTTAGTGAAGCCAAACTGTGGTTCTGCTTCAAACATCTCACCCTGCTTGGCCACAAAGCTTTCGCTGACATGTCCCATTGCCTTTTTATTGCTGCGTTTCATTTTCAGAGTTTGTACGGAATCATTGCACTTTGCTTCTAAGCTGAACGTCGATACTGCTGGAGTCTCATATGTCCATTTTCTTCTCACACAAAAAAACTGCTTCCTTTAAAACATGCTGATGCGACCTGCTTTCTTGCTCAGCTGTAATTTTAGGGGTGTTCTCTGTCCCGCTTACAGTCTGAATCTAAACTAAGAAGTTTATGGGACACAGATGTGCCAAGACAAATAGTTTGCTTGGACCTTGCCACGTGTATTCAAAAGCATCCTTTCACTCCACCATCAAGTCTCTGCTTTACATCCTGCAAACTTCACACACACATACATACATACATACTGGAATGAGGCACTTTCTTTCTTTCTTTCTTTCTCAGCTACACTCACCTATCCCCCACGCTAACTTCTTTACCGCTTTTCTCTTGGCCTTGCTATGCATACTTTTCCTCTTAAGACACCCATTGTCTGGCCTACCCCTTCCCTACATTGCCTTGCCTTTCCTTTCCTATCCAACCTTGCATTTCTTTGTCATTTTATGGCCATTGCTTTCCTCTTCCTTACTGACCCATCCATGTCTTTCCCTTGCCCTTCCTACCAGTCCAGTGCCTTGCACCACCCATCCCCCTTGCCACTTTGTCCAGTTTCCCTTCCCCTTTGTCCAGCTCCAATCTTTCATTTCCTTCTCCTTCTAGGACTCTCATTGCCTTGCTTGCCTCTCCTTTGTCTTGCCTGGCAAAGCCACCACTTTTCTTGGTGTTCCCTTTGAACCTCTCCTCTCCCTTGCCTTGCATTCCCTTGCTCACTCGTCCCCCACCTGGAATTCAATACCCCTCTTTTTGCTGCATTTCTTCATCTTGCCTTGCCCTGCCTGCTTCTCCTAGGACTCTCAAGGCTTTCACGTACCTCCAGCGTTTCAGGAGCATGTGAGAGGAAGCCCAAAAGAGGTCACGTGCAAGCACACCCATCTGTCCTGGCAGCTTGCTTCTGGCACCTATCCTTACATGTCTTGAATTTTGGACATAAAATTCACATTTCACCTTTGCGCTTCAGGACCAGAATGACAGTTCTTTTGTATACCAAGGAAAGCAGGTAATCCAAGTGTTTTAGGTGCCGATTAGAGATGGCCCATGTGAGATCAAGGCCAGCCAGAGAAGTCTGTCCTAGCCCCTTTTGTGTACCAGCAGTCTTTGAATGTACCTCTCATTTGTCTTGCCTTGGTGACCCAAAAGTTTCCTTGCCTTGCCCTGCCTTGCCTCCCTAGTCTTGCACTCCCTCCAGTGCCTACGCCCACACTTGACCTGCCTACTGCTTTCCTCCAGGGAAACCTAGCCTTGCCTAGCCCCTCCTGTTTCTGCCTGGCCTTCCTCTGCCCATCCTTGCGTAGAAGTTCTGGGCCTTCTCTCACCTACCACTCCATTTGCTTGCCCTTCATGGCTCCAGCCTTGTCAGCTTCTCCCTTGACTTGCCTACAATTGCGCCTACACTTGGTTTGCATTGCAAAGAGCGGTAGGCAAGGCAAAGGAAAGCAAAGGAGGTCTTTCTAGGTCTTGCCAGGCAAGGCACACATAAGCAAGCAAGCAAGCAAAACAAGAGTAGACTAGCCACAGCATCAAAGGCAAGGCAAGGCCAAGTGACTCTGAGTGCCTTTCCTTGGCAAGTAAAAGATATAGTGACAATGTAATAGGGCAGGCGTTAAAGGTACCATGAGGAGGTATAGTCCAGCAAGATATTTATGTCGTAGACCCTTCTGTGCAGGAGCCATTGTTGGACATAGTACAGGACATGGCATACAGCTTGGCTTGGTAAGTTCCTGAAGGAGAATGGCAATGCTTTCTCATGGGAAGGAAAGCACGTAGCCCCAGAGTTGGAGGTGCAGATAAGAAGCTGTGTCGCGCAGCTCAAGGACGACAGCAGCTTCTTGTGCCGGCATATTTGGAAGCACTCCCTCAATTTGTACAGTCATTGAGTCAGTATCCATCTTTGGAAGGCTGTCTGCCTCTAGTAAGAGTGTTCTATCACCATTGTATGGGATCAGTCACTGGATGTTTTGGATTTTGGAGGAGGGGATGCCATTTCTCTTGAAATGAGCTTCTTGTTGTTCTCTTTGGCAAAGAAATTAAGTTTGGATGGGCACTTTGGGTGGTCTCAGTGAATTTAAAGGTTTTTCCCAAGAGGTTTCCCTGTGGGTTAGAGCTGTTGAACTGACAGTGGGAATCTAGACACCAAGTTGTTGAGCTTTTTGTCCTTGTAGCTTTAGTGTGTGAGTAGTCCCTGTTGCCATGCTGCTTGGATCTTGACTCTGAGACTGAAAGCTTATGAGAGTAGAGAAGAAAAGTGCCAATAGCAGGGTGTGTGTTCATTGTTTGATGGGTGAAGTTGAAATTGTAAGCAGCAAAGAACTTTCTCTCTCAGCTGGCACATTTGTTGAGCGGATGTCTTTGAGTTTGTTACCGGACTCTGCGAGAGTGAAAATGTTTGTTAGGGCAGAGGATTTCGTGTTGCCCTTTGAGTGTGGTGCAAAAGTGTTTGCACACTTGGAGGGGGAAGATCAGCAAAGTCTTTTTTTCCTGGCACAGTTAATTTGAGAGCAGGGACGTTTCCAACTCGGCTCTGTCCTTTGGAGCTGGCCTCGGTGCGTTTCCTTCTTTTGTTAGTCGACAGCGCCATCGTGTGGTTATTTTGATGAGCGCTGGCAGACGGTGCCAGGGAAAAAGCCAAGCTGTTTGCGGCTCCGGCCTCATTGGTGTAGGAGCAGCGCAGGGAAGAGCTCCGCTGGGGGTCCTGGCTCTTAGAGACTGAGAGAATGTGATCCTGTATGTAGCACAGAAGGAAGTGGAATTGTTTCATTGTGGGCTGTGCAGTTTTTAAGCTGCAAATGAAAAGGCAATTGCAGCGCAGCCTCTTCTTTTCTGTGTGATCAGCAGCTCAACATGTAACTCGCACACACTGAACTGCATCCACCTCCCTGGAGTCATAAAATGTGTATATCACTTTCCTCAAACTCTATGTATTACCTTGCACTCTAGCAGATCCCAAACCGCTTCAAAACGTCCAGCAGCTACTCAAAAAGAAAAAGTCCAACAAAAAGCTAGGGCTGGCCTTCATAGTGCCTTTGCAGACCGTAAAATAGACGAAATGCACTAGGGCTTTGAATGCTTCTTCCCAACTATATAAATTCTCTCCAAGTGGCAAAGTCCATCATTACAGCAAAATTTTTCAGCTGGAGTTCTGACTGAGAGATGTGCCAGGACAGAAGGCATTTGCTGACCTAGCCTTTTTCCCTGTGTAACTTGGTATTTGCAGTACAATTATTTTCAGTGTCGCTGTGTCCAAGCAGCTAGAGATTACACAGATAGAAGTGTCAAGAGAGATGCTGCTAAAGTACGCCCTTCTTATAGCAGCATTTAAATGGCACACGACGCCTTGCTGCTTTTTCTTTCCCAGAGAGACCTGCTGTCAATTTTTTCACTCTGGCTTCTGGATCAAAAATGTCCACCTGAAATGTCTTACAGAAATAGGCTCCAGGTGTAAAAACCAGTACAGGGCTACATTTTCTGCGTGCTCCACATAAGTCACATCAATCTCACTCATCAAACTTCACTCTCTCCTTCCATTCTCCACTGCCTCTACCATTGTGTTCTCTGGATCTCAGAGTCTAAAGGCAGGCGCAATAGTTTCCACTGAGGGGTTGGAAGAGGTGTACAAGCAGCACAAATAGCTTCTGCGCTGCGCAGGCCATTTCTCTGCATTTTAGAGTCTAAGGGAAAGCGCTAGTGTTCCTGCGGAGAGCTGCAACAGCTGCAGAATATGTGTTGTCTTGGCACATGTTTGCAATCCACCATGATGGATCCTTAGTGAAACCAAACTGTGGTTCTGCTTCAAACATCTCACCCTGCTTGGCCACAAAGCTTTCGCTGACATGTCCCATTGCCTTTTTATTGCTGCGTTTCATTTTCAGAGTTTGTACGGAATCATTGCACTTTGCTTCTAAGCTGAACGTTGATACTGCTGGAGTCTCATATGTCCATTTTCTTCTCACACAAAAAAACTGCTTCCTTTAAAACATGCTGATGCGACCTGCTTTCTTGCTCAGCTGTAATTTTAGGGGTGTTCTCTGTCCCGCTTACAGTCTGAATCTAAACCAAGAAGTTTATGGGACACAGATGTGCCAAGACAAATAGTTTGCTTGGACCTTGCCACGTGTATTCAAAAGCATCCATTCACTCCACCATCAAGTCACTGCTTTCTTCTGCTTTACATCCTGCAAACTTCACACACACATACATACATACAAACTGGAATGAGGCATTTTCTTTCTTTCTCAGCTACACTCACCTATCCCCCACGCTAACTTCTTTACCGCTTTTCTCTTGGCCTTGCTATGCATACTTTTCCTCTTAAGACACCCATTGTCTGGCCTACCCCTTCCCTACATTGCCTTGCCTTTCCTTTCCTATCCAACCTTGCATTTCTTTGTCATTCCTGGCCATTGTTTTCCTCTTCCTTCCTGACCCATCCATGTCTTTCCCTTGCCCTTCCTACCAGTCCAGTGCCTTGCACCACCCATCCCCCTTGCCACTTTGTCTAGTTTCCCTTCCCCTTTGTCCAGCTCCAATCTTTCATTTCCTTCTCCTTCTAGGACTCTCATTGCCTTGCTTGCCTCTCCTTTGTCTTGCCTGGCAAAGCCACCACTTTTCTTGGCGTTACCTTTGAACCTCTCCTCTCCCTTGCCTTGCATTCCCTTGCTCACTCGTCCCCCACCTGGAATTCAATACCCCTCTTTTTACCGAAATTTCTTCATCTTGCCTTGCCCTGCCTGCTTCTCCTAGGACTCTCAAGGCTTTCACGTACCTCCAGCGTTTCAGGAGCATGTGAGAGGAAGCCCAAAAGAGGTCACGTGCAAGCACACCCATCTGTCCTGGCAGCTTGCTTCTGGCACCTATCCTTACATGTCTTGAATTTTGGACATAAAATTCACATTTCACCTTTGCGCTTCAGGACCAGAATGACAGTTCTTTTGTATACCAAGGAAAGCAGGTAATCCAAGTGTATTAGGTGCAGATTAGAGATGGCCCATATGAGATCAAGGCCAGACAGAGAAGTCTGTCCTAGCCCCTTTTGTGTACCAGCAGTCTTTGAATGTACCTCTCATTTGTCTTGCCTTGGTGACCCCAAAGTTTCCTTGCCTTGCCCTGCCTTGCCTCCCTAGCCTTGCACTCCCTCCAGTGCCTACGCCCACACTTGACCTGCCCACACTTGACTGCTTTCCTCCAGGGAAACCTAGCCTTGCCTAGGCCTTCCTGTTTCTGCCTGGCCTTCCTATGCCCATCCTTGCCTAGAAGTTCTGGGCCTTCTCTCACCTACCACTCCATTTTCTTGCCCCTCATGGCTCCAGCCTTGTCAGTTTCTCCCTTGACTCGCCTACAATTGCGCCTACACTTGGTTTGCATTGCAAAGAGCGGTAGGCAAGGCAAAGCAAAGCAAGGAAGGTCTTTCTAGGTCTTGCCAGGCAAGGCACACATAAGCAAGCAAGCAAAACAAGAGTAGACTAGCCACAGCATCAAAGGCAAGGCAAGGCCAAGTGACTCTGAGTGCCTTTCCTTGGCAAGTAAAAGATATAGTGACAATGTAATAGGGCAGGCGTTAAAGGTACCATGAGGAGGTATAGTCCAGAGAGATATTTATGTCGTAGACCCTTCTGTGCAGGAGCCATTGTTGGACATAGTACAGGACATGGCGTACAGTTTGGCTTGGTAAGTTCCTGAAGGAGAATGGCAATGCTTTCTCATGGGAAGGAAAGCACGTAGCCCCAGAGTTGGAGGTGCAGATAAGAAGCTGTGTCGCGCAGCTCAAGGACGACAGCAGCTTCTTGTGCCGGCATATTTGGAAGCACTCCCTCAATTTGTACAGTCATTGAGTCAGTATCCATCTTTGGAAGGCTGTCTGCCTCTAGTAAGAGTGTTCTGACACCATTGTATGGGATCAGTCACTGGATGTTTTGGATTTTGGAGGAGGGGATGCCATTTCTCTTGAAATGAGCTTCTTGTTATTCGCTTTGGCAAAGAAATTAAGTTTGGATGGGCACTTTGGGTGGTCTCAGTGAATTTAAAGGTTTTTCCCAAGAGGTTTCCCTGTGGGTTAGAGCTGTTGAACTGACAGTGGGAATCTAGACACCAAGTTGTTGAGCTTTTTGTCCTTGTAGCTTTAGTGTGTGAGTAGTCCCTGTTGCCATGCTGCTTGGATCTTGACTCTGAGACTGAAAGCTTAGGAGCGTAGAGCAGAAAAGAAAAGTGCTAATAGCAGGGTGTGTGTTCATTGTTTGATGGGTGAAGTTGAAATTGTAGGCAGCAAAGAACTTTCTCTCTCAGCTGGCACATTTGTTGAGCGGATGTCTTTGAGTTTGTTACCGGACTCTGCGAGAGTGAAAATGTTTGTTAGGGCAGAGGATTTCGTGTTGCCCTTTGAGTGTGGTGCAAAAGTGTTTGCACACTTGGAGGGGGAAGATCAGCAAAGTCTTTTTTTCCTGGCACAGTTAATTTGAGAGCAGGGACGTTTCCAACTCGGCTCTGTCCTTTGGAGCTGGCCTCGGTGCGTTTCCTTCTTTTGTTAGTCGACATCGCCATCGTGTGGTTATTTTGATGAGCGCTGGCAGCCGGTGCCAGGGAAAAAGCCAAGCTGTTTGCGGCTCCGGCCTCATTGGTGTAGGAGCAGCGCAGGGAAGAGCTCCGCTGGGGGTCCTGGCTCTTAGAGACTGAGAGAATGTGATCCTGTATGTAGCACAGAAGGAAGTGGAATTGTTTCATTGTGGGCTGTGCAGTTTATAAGCTGCAAATGAAAAGGCAATTGCAGCGCAGCCTCTTCTTTTCTGTGTGATCAGCTGCTCAACATGTAACTCGCACACACTGAACTGCATCCACCTCCCTGGAGATATAAAATGTGTATATCACTTTCCTCAAACTCTATGTATTACCTTGCACTCTAGCAGATCCCAAACCGCTTCAAAACGTCCAGCAGCTACTCAAAAAGAAAAAGTCCAACAAAAAGCTAGGGCTGGCCTTCATAGTGCCTTTGCAGTCCGTAAAATAGACGAAATGCACTAGGGCTTTGAATGTTTCTTCCCAACTATATAAATTCTCTCCAAGTGGCAAAGTCCATCATTACAGCAAAATTTTTCAGCTGGAGTTCTGACTGAGAGATGTGCCAGGACAGAAGGCATTTGCTGACCTAGCCTTTTTCCCTGTGTAACTTGGTATTTGCAGTACAATTATTTTCAGTGTCGCTGTGTCCAAGCAGCTAGAGATTACACAGATAGAAGTGTCAAGAGAGATGCTGCTAAAGTATGCCCTTCTTATAGCAGCATTTAAATGGCACACGACGCCTTGCTGCTTTTTCTTTCCCAGAGAGACCTGCTGTCAATTTTTTCACTCTGGCTTCTTGATCAAAAATGTCCACCTGAAATGTCTTACAGAAATAGGCTCCAGGTGTAAAAACCAGTACGGGGCTACATTTTCTGCGTGCTCCACATAAGTCACATCAAACTCACTCATCAAACTTCACTCTCTCCTTCCATTCTCCACTGCCTCTACCATTGTGTTCTCTGGATCTCAGAGTCTAAAGGCAGGCGCAATAGTTTCCACTGAGGTGTTGGAAGTGGTGTACAAGCAGCACAAATAGCTTCTGCGCTGCGCAGGCCATTTCTCTGCATTTTAGAGTCTAAGGGAAAGCGCTAGTGTTCCTGCGGAGAGCTGCAACAGCTGCAGAATATTGGTTGTCTTGGCACATGTTTGCAATCCACCATGATGGATCCTTAGTGAAACCAAACTGTGGTTCTGCTTTAAACATCTCACCCTGCTTGGCCACAAAGCTTTCACTGACATGTCCCATTGCCTTTTTATTGCTGCGTTTCATTTTCAGAGTTTGTACGGAATCATTGCACTTTGCTTCTAAGCTGAACGTCGATACTGCTGGAGTCTCATATGTCCATTTTCTTCTCACACAAAAAAACTGCTTCCTTTAAAACATGCTGATGCGACCTGCTTTCTTGCTCAGCTGTAATTTTAGGGGTGTTCTCTGTCCCGCTTACAGTCTGAATCTAAACTAAGAAGTTTATGGGACACAGATGTGCCAAGACAAATAGTTTGCTTGGACCTTGCCACGTGTATTCAAAAGCATCCATTCACTCCACCATCAAGTCACTGCTTTCTTCTGCTTTACATCCTGCAAACTTCACACACACATACATACATACAAACTGGAATGAGGCATTTTCTTTCTTTCTCAGCTACACTCACCTATCCCCCACGCTAACTTCTTTACCGCTTTTCTCTTGGCCTTGCTATGCATACTTTTCCTCTTAAGACACCCATTGTCTGGCCTACCCCTTCCCTACATTGCCTTGCCTTTCCTTTCCTATCCAACCTTGCATTTCTTTGTCATTCCTGGCCATTGTTTTCCTCTTCCTTCCTGACCTATCCATGTCTTTCCCTTGCCCTTCCTACCAGTCCAGTGCCTTGCACCACCCATCCCCCTTGCCACTTTGTCCAGTTTCCCTTCCCCTTTGTCCAGCTCCAATATTTCATTTCCTTCTCCTTCTAGGACTCTCATTGCCTTGCTTGCCTCTCCTTTGTCTTGCCTGGAAAAGCCACCACTTTTCTTGGCGTTACCTTTGAACCTCTCCTCTCCCTTGCCTTGCATTCCCTTGCTCACTCGTCCCCCACCTGGAATTCAATACCCCTCTTTTTGCGGAATTTCTTCATCTTGCCTTGCCCTGCCTGCTTCTCCTAGGACTCTCAAGGCTTTCACGTACCTCCAGCGTTTCAGGAGCATGTGAGAGGAAGCCCAAAAGAGGTCACGTGCAAGCACACCCATCTGTCCTGGCAGCTTGCTTCTGGCACCTATCCTTACATGTCTTGAATTTTGGACATAAAATTCACATTTCACCTTTGCGCTTCAGGACCAGAATGACAGTTCTTTTGTATACCAAGGAAAGCAGGTAATCCAAGTGTATTAGGTGCAGATTAGAGATGGCCCATATGAGATCAAGGCCAGACAGAGAAGTCTGTCCTAGCCCCTTTTGTGTACCAGCAGTCTTTGAATGTACCTCTCATTTGTCTTGCCTTGGTGACCTCAAAGTTTCCTTGCCTTGCCCTGCCTTGCCTCCCTAGCCTTGCACTCCCTCCAGTGCCTACGCCCACACTTGACCTGCCCACACTTGACTGCTTTCCTCCAGGGAAACCTAGCCTTGCCTAGCCCTTCCTGTTTCTGCCTGGCCTTCCTATGCCCATCCTTGCCTAGAAGTTCTGGGCCTTCTCTCACCTACCACTCCATTTGCTTGCCCCTCATGGCTCCAGCCTTGTCAGCTTCTCCCTTGACTTGCCTACAATTGCGCCTACACTTGGTTTGCATTGCAAAGAACGGTAGGCAAGGCAAAGCAAAGCAAGGAAGGTCTTTCTAGGTCTTGCCAGGCAAGGCACACATAAGCAAGCAAGCAAAACAAGAGTAGACTAGCCACAGCATCAAAGGCAAGGCAAGGCCAAGTGACTCTGAGTGCCTTTCCTTGGCAAGTAAAAGATATAGTGACAATGTAATAGGGCAGGCGTTAAAGGTACCATGAGGAGGTATAGTCCAGCAAGATATTTATGTCGTAGACCCTTCTGTGCAGGAGCCATTGTTGGACATAGTACAGGACATGGCATACAGCTTGGCTTGGTAAGTTCCTGAAGGAGAATGGCAATGCTTTCTCATGGGAAGGAAAGCACGTAGCCCCAGAGTTGGAGGTGCAGATAAGAAGCTGTGTCGCGCAGCTCAAGGACGACAGCAGCTTCTTGTGCCGGCATATTTGGAAGCACTCCCTCAATTTGTACAGTCATTGAGTCAGTATCCATCTTTGGAAGGCTGTCTGCCTCTAGTAAGAGTGTTCTGACACCATTGTATGGGATCAGTCACTGGATGTTTTGGATTTTGGAGGAGGGGACTCCATTTCTCCTGAAATGAGCTTCTTGTTATTCGCTTTGGCAAAGAAATTAAGTTTGGATGGGCACTTTGGGTGGTCTCAGTGAATTTAAAGGTTTTTCCCAAGAGGTTTCCCTGTGGGTTAGAGCTGTTGAACTGACAGTGGGAATCTAGACACCAAGTTGTTGAGCTTTTTGTCCTTGTAGCTTTAGTGTGTGAGTAGTCCCTGTTGCCATGCTGCTTGGATCTTGACTCTGAGACTGAAAGCTTAGGAGCGTAGAGCAGAAAAGAAAAGTGCTAATAGCAGGGTGTGTGTTCATTGTTTGATGGGTGAAGTTGAAATTGTAGGCAGCAAAGAACTTTCTCTCTCAGCTGGCACATTTGTTGAGCGGATGTCTTTGAGTTTGTTACCGGACTCTGCGAGAGTGAAAATGTTTGTTAGGGCAGAGGATTTTGTGTTGCCCTTTGAGTGTGGTGCAAAAGTGTTTGCACACTTGGAGGGGGAAGATCAGCAAAGTCTTTTTTTCCTGGCACAGTTAATTTGAGAGCAGGGACGTTTCCAACTCGGCTCTGTCCTTTGGAGCTGGCCTTGGTGCGTTTCCTTCTTTTGTTAGTCGACAGCGCCATCGTGTGGTTATTTTGATGAGCGCTGGCAGACGGTGCCAGGGAAAAAGCCAAGCTGTTTGCGGCTCCGGCCTCATTGGTGTAGGAGCAGCGCAGGGAAGAGCTCCGCTGGGGGTCCTGGCTCTTAGAGACTGAGAGAATGTGATCCTGTATGTAGCACAGAAGGAAGTGGAATTGTTTCATTGTGGGCTGTGCAGTTTATAAGCTGCAAATGAAAAGGCAATTGCAGCGCAGCCTCTTCTTTTCTGTGTGATCAGCTGCTCAACATGTAACTCGCACACACTGAACTGCATCCACCTCCCTGGAGATATAAAATGTGTATATCACTTTCCTCAAACTCTATGTATTACCTTGCACTCTAGCAGATCCCAAACCGCTTCAAAACGTCCAGCAGCTACTCAAAAAGAAAAAGTCCAACAAAAAGCTAGGGCTGGCCTTCATAGTGCCTTTGCAGTCCGTAAAATAGACGAAATGCACTAGGGCTTTGAATGTTTCTTCCCAACTATATAAATTCTCTCCAAGTGGCAAAGTCCATCATTACAGCAAAATTTTTCAGCTGGAGTTCTGACTGAGAGATGTGCCAGGACAGAAGGCATTTGCTGACCTAGCCTTTTTCCCTGTGTAACTTGGTATTTGCAGTACAATTATTTTCAGTGTCGCTGTGTCCAAGCAGCTAGAGATTACACAGATAGAAGTGTCAAGAGAGATGCTGCTAAAGTACGCCCTTCTTATAGCAGCATTTAAATGGCACACGACGCCTTGCTGCTTTTTCTTTCCCAGAGAGACCTGCTGTCAATTTTTTCACTCTGGCTTCTTGATCAAAAATGTCCTCCTGAAATGTCTTACAGAAATAGGCTCCAGGTGTAAAAACCAGTACGGGGCTACATTTTCTGCGTGCTCCACATAAGTCACATCAAACTCACTCATCAAACTTCACTCTCTCCTTCCATTCTCCACTGCCTCTACCATTGTGTTCTCTGGATCTCAGAGTCTAAAGGCAGGCGCAATAGTTTCCACTGAGGGGTTGGAAGTGGTGTACAAGCAGCACAAATAGCTTCTGCGCTGCGCAGGCCATTTCTCTGCATTTTAGAGTCTAAGGGAAAGCGCTAGTGTTCCTGCGGAGAGCTGCAACAGCTGCAGAATATGTGTTGTCTTGGCACATGTTTGCAATCCACCATGATGGATCCTTAGTGAAACCAAACTGTGGTTCTGCTTCAAACATCTCACCCTGCTTGGCCACAAAGCTTTCGCTGACATGTCCCATTGCCTTTTTATTGCTGCGTTTCATTTTCAGAGTTTGTACGGAATCATTGCACTTTGCTTCTAAGCTGAACGTCGATACTGCTGGAGTCTCATATGTCCATTTTCTTCTCACACAAAAAAACTGCTTCCTTTAAAACATGCTGATGCGACCTGCTTTCTTGCTCAGCTGTAATTTTAGGGGTGTTCTCTGTCCCGCTTACAGTCTGAATCTAAACTAAGAAGTTTATGGGACACAGATGTGCCAAGACAAATAGTTTGCTTGGACCTTGCCACGTGTATTCAAAAGCATCCATTCACTCCACCATCAAGTCACTGCTTTCTTCTGCTTTACATCCTGCAAACTTCACACACACATACATACATACAAACTGGAATGAGGCATTTTCTTTCTTTCTCAGCTACACTCACCTATCCCCCACGCTAACTTCTTTACCGCTTTTCTCTTGGCCTTGCTATGCATACTTTTCCTCTTAAGACACCCATTGTCTGGCCTACCCCTTCCCTACATTGCCTTGCCTTTCCTTTCCTATCCAACCTTGCATTTCTTTGTCATTCCTGGCCATTGTTTTCCTCTTCCTTCCTGACCTATCCATGTCTTTCCCTTGCCCTTCCTACCAGTCCAGTGCCTTGCACCACCCATCCCCCTTGCCACTTTGTCCAGTTTCCCTTCCCCTTTGTCCAGCTCCAATCTTTCATTTCCTTCTCCTTCTAGGACTCTCATTGCCTTGCTTGCCTCTCCTTTGTCTTGCCTGGAAAAGCCACCACTTTTCTTGGCGTTACCTTTGAACCTCTCCTCTCCCTTGCCTTGCATTCCCTTGCTCACTCGTCCCCCACCTGGAATTCAATACCCCTCTTTTTGCGGAATTTCTTCATCTTGCCTTGCCCTGCCTGCTTCTCCTAGGACTCTCAAGGCTTTCACGTACCTCCAGCGTTTCAGGAGCATGTGAGAGGAAGCCCAAAAGAGGTCACGTGCAAGCACACCCATCTGTCCTGGCAGCTTGCTTCTGGCACCTATCCTTACATGTCTTGAATTTTGGACATAAAATTCACATTTCACCTTTGCGCTTCAGGACCAGAATGACAGTTCTTTTGTATACCAAGGAAAGCAGGTAATCCAAGTGTATTAGGTGCAGATTAGAGATGGCCCATATGAGATCAAGGCCAGACAGAGAAGTCTGTCCTAGCCCCTTTTGTGTACCAGCAGTCTTTGAATGTACCTCTCATTTGTCTTGCCTTGGTGACCCCAAAGTTTCCTTGCCTTGCCCTGCCTTGCCTCCCTAGCCTTGCACTCCCTCCAGTGCCTACGCCCACACTTGACCTGCCCACACTTGACTGCTTTCCTCCAGGGAAACCTAGCCTTGCCTAGGCCTTCCTGTTTCTGCCTGGCCTTCCTATGCCCATCCTTGCCTAGAAGTTCTGGGCCTTCTCTCACCTACCACTCCATTTTCTTGCCCCTCATGGCTCCAGCCTTGTCAGCTTCTCCCTTGACTCGCCTACAATTGCGCCTACACTTGGTTTGCATTGCAAAGAGCGGTAGGCAAGGCAAAGCAAAGCAAGGAAGGTCTTTCTAGGTCTTGCCAGGCAAGGCACACATAAGCAAGCAAGCAAAACAAGAGTAGACTAGCCACAGCATCAAAGGCAAGGCAAGGCCAAGTGACTCTGAGTGCCTTTCCTTGGCAAGTAAAAGATATAGTGACAATGTAATAGGGCAGGCGTTAAAGGTACCATGAGGAGGTATAGTCCAGAGAGATATTTATGTCGTAGACCCTTCTGTGCAGGAGCCATTGTTGGACATAGTACAGGACATGGCGTACAGTTTGGCTTGGTAAGTTCCTGAAGGAGAATGGCAATGCTTTCTCATGGGAAGGAAAGCACGTAGCCCCAGAGTTGGAGGTGCAGATAAGAAGCTGTGTCGCGCAGCTCAAGGACGACAGCAGCTTCTTGTGCCGGCATATTTGGAAGCACTCCCTCAATTTGTACAGTCATTGAGTCAGTATCCATCTTTGGAAGGCTGTCTGCCTCTAGTAAGAGTGTTCTGACACCATTGTATGGGATCAGTCACTGGATGTTTTGGATTTTGGAGGAGGGGATGCCATTTCTCTTGAAATGAGCTTCTTGTTATTCGCTTTGGCAAAGAAATTAAGTTTGGATGGGCACTTTGGGTGGTCTCAGTGAATTTAAAGGTTTTTCCCAAGAGGTTTCCCTGTGGGTTAGAGCTGTTGAACTGACAGTGGGAATCTAGACACCAAGTTGTTGAGCTTTTTGTCCTTGTAGCTTTAGTGTGTGAGTAGTCCCTGTTGCCATGCTGCTTGGATCTTGACTCTGAGACTGAAAGCTTAGGAGCGTAGAGCAGAAAAGAAAAGTGCTAATAGCAGGGTGTGTGTTCATTGTTTGATGGGTGAAGTTGAAATTGTAGGCAGCAAAGAACTTTCTCTCTCAGCTGGCACATTTGTTGAGCGGATGTCTTTGAGTTTGTTACCGGACTCTGCGAGAGTGAAAATGTTTGTTAGGGCAGAGGATTTCGTGTTGCCCTTTGAGTGTGGTGCAAAAGTGTTTGCACACTTGGAGGGGGAAGATCAGCAAAGTCTTTTTTTCCTGGCACAGTTAATTTGAGAGCAGGGACGTTTCCAACTCGGCTCTGTCCTTTGGAGCTGGCCTCGGTGCGTTTCCTTCTTTTGTTAGTCGACATCGCCATCGTGTGGTTATTTTGATGAGCGCTGGCAGCCGGTGCCAGGGAAAAAGCCAAGCTGTTTGCGGCTCCGGCCTCATTGGTGTAGGAGCAGCGCAGGGAAGAGCTCCGCTGGGGGTCCTGGCTCTTAGAGACTGAGAGAATGTGATCCTGTATGTAGCACAGAAGGAAGTGGAATTGTTTCATTGTGGGCTGTGCAGTTTATAAGCTGCAAATGAAAAGGCAATTGCAGCGCAGCCTCTTCTTTTCTGTGTGATCAGCTGCTCAACATGTAACTCGCACACACTGAACTGCATCCACCTCCCTGGAGATATAAAATGTGTATATCACTTTCCTCAAACTCTATGTATTACCTTGCACTCTAGCAGATCCCAAACCGCTTCAAAACGTCCAGCAGCTACTCAAAAAGAAAAAGTCCAACAAAAAGCTAGGGCTGGCCTTCATAGTGCCTTTGCAGTCCGTAAAATAGACGAAATGCACTAGGGCTTTGAATGTTTCTTCCCAACTATATAAATTCTCTCCAAGTGGCAAAGTCCATCATTACAGCAAAATTTTTCAGCTGGAGTTCTGACTGAGAGATGTGCCAGGACAGAAGGCATTTGCTGACCTAGCCTTTTTCCCTGTGTAACTTGGTATTTGCAGTACAATTATTTTCAGTGTCGCTGTGTCCAAGCAGCTAGAGATTACACAGATAGAAGTGTCAAGAGAGATGCTGCTAAAGTATGCCCTTCTTATAGCAGCATTTAAATGGCACACGACGCCTTGCTGCTTTTTCTTTCCCAGAGAGACCTGCTGTCAATTTTTTCACTCTGGCTTCTTGATCAAAAATGTCCACCTGAAATGTCTTACAGAAATAGGCTCCAGGTGTAAAAACCAGTACGGGGCTACATTTTCTGCGTGCTCCACATAAGTCACATCAAACTCACTCATCAAACTTCACTCTCTCCTTCCATGCTCCACTGCCTCTACCATTGTGTTCTCTGGATCTCAGAGTCTAAAGGCAGGCGCAATAGTTTCCACTGAGGTGTTGGAAGTGGTGTACAAGCAGCACAAATAGCTTCTGCGCTGCGCAGGCCATTTCTCTGCATTTTAGAGTCTAAGGGAAAGCGCTAGTGTTCCTGCGGAGAGCTGCAACAGCTGCAGAATATTGGTTGTCTTGGCACATGTTTGCAATCCACCATGATGGATCCTTAGTGAAACCAAACTGTGGTTCTGCTTTAAACATCTCACCCTGCTTGGCCACAAAGCTTTCACTGACATGTCCCATTGCCTTTTTATTGCTGCGTTTCATTTTCAGAGTTTGTACGGAATCATTGCACTTTGCTTCTAAGCTGAACGTCGATACTGCTGGAGTCTCATATGTCCATTTTCTTCTCACACAAAAAAACTGCTTCCTTTAAAACATGCTGATGCGACCTGCTTTCTTGCTCAGCTGTAATTTTAGGGGTGTTCTCTGTCCCGCTTACAGTCTGAATCTAAACTAAGAAGTTTATGGGACACAGATGTGCCAAGACAAATAGTTTGCTTGGACCTTGCCACGTGTATTCAAAAGCATCCATTCACTCCACCATCAAGTCACTGCTTTCTTCTGCTTTACATCCTGCAAACTTCACACACACATACATACATACAAACTGGAATGAGGCATTTTCTTTCTTTCTCAGCTACACTCACCTATCCCCCACGCTAACTTCTTTACCGCTTTTCTCTTGGCCTTGCTATGCATACTTTTCCTCTTAAGACACCCATTGTCTGGCCTACCCCTTCCCTACATTGCCTTGCCTTTCCTTTCCTATCCAACCTTGCATTTCTTTGTCATTCCTGGCCATTGTTTTCCTCTTCCTTCCTGACCTATCCATGTCTTTCCCTTGCCCTTCCTACCAGTCCAGTGCCTTGCACCACCCATCCCCCTTGCCACTTTGTCCAGTTTCCCTTCCCCTTTGTCCAGCTCCAATATTTCATTTCCTTCTCCTTCTAGGACTCTCATTGCCTTGCTTGCCTCTCCTTTGTCTTGCCTGGAAAAGCCACCACTTTTCTTGGCGTTACCTTTGAACCTCTCCTCTCCCTTGCCTTGCATTCCCTTGCTCACTCGTCCCCCACCTGGAATTCAATACCCCTCTTTTTGCGGAATTTCTTCATCTTGCCTTGCCCTGCCTGCTTCTCCTAGGACTCTCAAGGCTTTCACGTACCTCCAGCGTTTCAGGAGCATGTGAGAGGAAGCCCAAAAGAGGTCACGTGCAAGCACACCCATCTGTCCTGGCAGCTTGCTTCTGGCACCTATCCTTACATGTCTTGAATTTTGGACATAAAATTCACATTTCACCTTTGCGCTTCAGGACCAGAATGACAGTTCTTTTGTATACCAAGGAAAGCAGGTAATCCAAGTGTATTAGGTGCAGATTAGAGATGGCCCATATGAGATCAAGGCCAGACAGAGAAGTCTGTCCTAGCCCCTTTTGTGTACCAGCAGTCTTTGAATGTACCTCTCATTTGTCTTGCCTTGGTGACCTCAAAGTTTCCTTGCCTTGCCCTGCCTTGCCTCCCTAGCCTTGCACTCCCTCCAGTGCCTACGCCCACACTTGACCTGCCCACACTTGACTGCTTTCCTCCAGGGAAACCTAGCCTTGCCTAGCCCTTCCTGTTTCTGCCTGGCCTTCCTATGCCCATCCTTGCCTAGAAGTTCTGGGCCTTCTCTCACCTACCACTCCATTTGCTTGCCCCTCATGGCTCCAGCCTTGTCAGCTTCTCCCTTGACTTGCCTACAATTGCGCCTACACTTGGTTTGCATTGCAAAGAACGGTAGGCAAGGCAAAGCAAAGCAAGGAAGGTCTTTCTAGGTCTTGCCAGGCAAGGCACACATAAGCAAGCAAGCAAAACAAGAGTAGACTAGCCACAGCATCAAAGGCAAGGCAAGGCCAAGTGACTCTGAGTGCCTTTCCTTGGCAAGTAAAAGATATAGTGACAATGTAATAGGGCAGGCGTTAAAGGTACCATGAGGAGGTATAGTCCAGCAAGATATTTATGTCGTAGACCCTTCTGTGCAGGAGCCATTGTTGGACATAGTACAGGACATGGCATACAGCTTGGCTTGGTAAGTTCCTGAAGGAGAATGGCAATGCTTTCTCATGGGAAGGAAAGCACGTAGCCCCAGAGTTGGAGGTGCAGATAAGAAGCTGTGTCGCGCAGCTCAAGGACGACAGCAGCTTCTTGTGCCGGCATATTTGGAAGCACTCCCTCAATTTGTACAGTCATTGAGTCAGTATCCATCTTTGGAAGGCTGTCTGCCTCTAGTAAGAGTGTTCTGACACCATTGTATGGGATCAGTCACTGGATGTTTTGGATTTTGGAGGAGGGGACTCCATTTCTCCTGAAATGAGCTTCTTGTTATTCGCTTTGGCAAAGAAATTAAGTTTGGATGGGCACTTTGGGTGGTCTCAGTGAATTTAAAGGTTTTTCCCAAGAGGTTTCCCTGTGGGTTAGAGCTGTTGAACTGACAGTGGGAATCTAGACACCAAGTTGTTGAGCTTTTTGTCCTTGTAGCTTTAGTGTGTGAGTAGTCCCTGTTGCCATGCTGCTTGGATCTTGACTCTGAGACTGAAAGCTTAGGAGCGTAGAGCAGAAAAGAAAAGTGCTAATAGCAGGGTGTGTGTTCATTGTTTGATGGGTGAAGTTGAAATTGTAGGCAGCAAAGAACTTTCTCTCTCAGCTGGCACATTTGTTGAGCGGATGTCTTTGAGTTTGTTACCGGACTCTGCGAGAGTGAAAATGTTTGTTAGGGCAGAGGATTTCGTGTTGCCCTTTGAGTGTGGTGCAAAAGTGTTTGCACACTTGGAGGGGGAAGATCAGCAAAGTCTTTTTTTCCTGGCACAGTTAATTTGAGAGCAGGGACGTTTCCAACTCGGCTCTGTCCTTTGGAGCTGGCCTCGGTGCGTTTCCTTCTTTTGTTAGTCGACATCGCCATCGTGTGGTTATTTTGATGAGCGCTGGCAGCCGGTGCCAGGGAAAAAGCCAAGCTGTTTGCGGCTCCGGCCTCATTGGTGTAGGAGCAGCGCAGGGAAGAGCTCCGCTGGGGGTCCTGGCTCTTAGAGACTGAGAGAATGTGATCCTGTATGTAGCACAGAAGGAAGTGGAATTGTTTCATTGTGGGCTGTGCAGTTTATAAGCTGCAAATGAAAAGGCAATTGCAGCGCAGCCTCTTCTTTTCTGTGTGATCAGCTGCTCAACATGTAACTCGCACACACTGAACTGCATCCACCTCCCTGGAGATATAAAATGTGTATATCACTTTCCTCAAACTCTATGTATTACCTTGCACTCTAGCAGATCCCAAACCGCTTCAAAACGTCCAGCAGCTACTCAAAAAGAAAAAGTCCAACAAAAAGCTAGGGCTGGCCTTCATAGTGCCTTTGCAGTCCGTAAAATAGACGAAATGCACTAGGGCTTTGAATGTTTCTTCCCAACTATATAAATTCTCTCCAAGTGGCAAAGTCCATCATTACAGCAAAATTTTTCAGCTGGAGTTCTGACTGAGAGATGTGCCAGGACAGAAGGCATTTGCTGACCTAGCCTTTTTCCCTGTGTAACTTGGTATTTGCAGTACAATTATTTTCAGTGTCGCTGTGTCCAAGCAGCTAGAGATTACACAGATAGAAGTGTCAAGAGAGATGCTGCTAAAGTATGCCCTTCTTATAGCAGCATTTAAATGGCACACGACGCCTTGCTGCTTTTTCTTTCCCAGAGAGACCTGCTGTCAATTTTTTCACTCTGGCTTCTTGATCAAAAATGTCCACCTGAAATGTCTTACAGAAATAGGCTCCAGGTGTAAAAACCAGTACGGGGCTACATTTTCTGCGTGCTCCACATAAGTCACATCAAACTCACTCATCAAACTTCACTCTCTCCTTCCATTCTCCACTGCCTCTACCATTGTGTTCTCTGGATCTCAGAGTCTAAAGGCAGGCGCAATAGTTTCCACTGAGGTGTTGGAAGTGGTGTACAAGCAGCACAAATAGCTTCTGCGCTGCGCAGGCCATTTCTCTGCATTTTAGAGTCTAAGGGAAAGCGCTAGTGTTCCTGCGGAGAGCTGCAACAGCTGCAGAATATTGGTTGTCTTGGCACATGTTTGCAATCCACCATGATGGATCCTTAGTGAAACCAAACTGTGGTTCTGCTTTAAACATCTCACCCTGCTTGGCCACAAAGCTTTCACTGACATGTCCCATTGCCTTTTTATTGCTGCGTTTCATTTTCAGAGTTTGTACGGAATCATTGCACTTTGCTTCTAAGCTGAACGTCGATACTGCTGGAGTCTCATATGTCCATTTTCTTCTCACACAAAAAAACTGCTTCCTTTAAAACATGCTGATGCGACCTGCTTTCTTGCTCAGCTGTAATTTTAGGGGTGTTCTCTGTCCCGCTTACAGTCTGAATCTAAACTAAGAAGTTTATGGGACACAGATGTGCCAAGACAAATAGTTTGCTTGGACCTTGCCACGTGTATTCAAAAGCATCCATTCACTCCACCATCAAGTCACTGCTTTCTTCTGCTTTACATCCTGCAAACTTCACACACACATACATACATACAAACTGGAATGAGGCATTTTCTTTCTTTCTCAGCTACACTCACCTATCCCCCACGCTAACTTCTTTACCGCTTTTCTCTTGGCCTTGCTATGCATACTTTTCCTCTTAAGACACCCATTGTCTGGCCTACCCCTTCCCTACATTGCCTTGCCTTTCCTTTCCTATCCAACCTTGCATTTCTTTGTCATTCCTGGCCATTGTTTTCCTCTTCCTTCCTGACCTATCCATGTCTTTCCCTTGCCCTTCCTACCAGTCCAGTGCCTTGCACCACCCATCCCCCTTGCCACTTTGTCCAGTTTCCCTTCCCCTTTGTCCAGCTCCAATATTTCATTTCCTTCTCCTTCTAGGACTCTCATTGCCTTGCTTGCCTCTCCTTTGTCTTGCCTGGAAAAGCCACCACTTTTCTTGGCGTTACCTTTGAACCTCTCCTCTCCCTTGCCTTGCATTCCCTTGCTCACTCGTCCCCCACCTGGAATTCAATACCCCTCTTTTTGCGGAATTTCTTCATCTTGCCTTGCCCTGCCTGCTTCTCCTAGGACTCTCAAGGCTTTCACGTACCTCCAGCGTTTCAGGAGCATGTGAGAGGAAGCCCAAAAGAGGTCACGTGCAAGCACACCCATCTGTCCTGGCAGCTTGCTTCTGGCACCTATCCTTACATGTCTTGAATTTTGGACATAAAATTCACATTTCACCTTTGCGCTTCAGGACCAGAATGACAGTTCTTTTGTATACCAAGGAAAGCAGGTAATCCAAGTGTATTAGGTGCAGATTAGAGATGGCCCATATGAGATCAAGGCCAGACAGAGAAGTCTGTCCTAGCCCCTTTTGTGTACCAGCAGTCTTTGAATGTACCTCTCATTTGTCTTGCCTTGGTGACCTCAAAGTTTCCTTGCCTTGCCCTGCCTTGCCTCCCTAGCCTTGCACTCCCTCCAGTGCCTACGCCCACACTTGACCTGCCCACACTTGACTGCTTTCCTCCAGGGAAACCTAGCCTTGCCTAGCCCTTCCTGTTTCTGCCTGGCCTTCCTATGCCCATCCTTGCCTAGAAGTTCTGGGCCTTCTCTCACCTACCACTCCATTTGCTTGCCCCTCATGGCTCCAGCCTTGTCAGCTTCTCCCTTGACTTGCCTACAATTGCGCCTACACTTGGTTTGCATTGCAAAGAACGGTAGGCAAGGCAAAGCAAAGCAAGGAAGGTCTTTCTAGGTCTTGCCAGGCAAGGCACACATAAGCAAGCAAGCAAAACAAGAGTAGACTAGCCACAGCATCAAAGGCAAGGCAAGGCCAAGTGACTCTGAGTGCCTTTCCTTGGCAAGTAAAAGATATAGTGACAATGTAATAGGGCAGGCGTTAAAGGTACCATGAGGAGGTATAGTCCAGCAAGATATTTATGTCGTAGACCCTTCTGTGCAGGAGCCATTGTTGGACATAGTACAGGACATGGCATACAGCTTGGCTTGGTAAGTTCCTGAAGGAGAATGGCAATGCTTTCTCATGGGAAGGAAAGCACGTAGCCCCAGAGTTGGAGGTGCAGATAAGAAGCTGTGTCGCGCAGCTCAAGGACGACAGCAGCTTCTTGTGCCGGCATATTTGGAAGCACTCCCTCAATTTGTACAGTCATTGAGTCAGTATCCATCTTTGGAAGGCTGTCTGCCTCTAGTAAGAGTGTTCTGACACCATTGTATGGGATCAGTCACTGGATGTTTTGGATTTTGGAGGAGGGGACTCCATTTCTCCTGAAATGAGCTTCTTGTTATTCGCTTTGGCAAAGAAATTAAGTTTGGATGGGCACTTTGGGTGGTCTCAGTGAATTTAAAGGTTTTTCCCAAGAGGTTTCCCTGTGGGTTAGAGCTGTTGAACTGACAGTGGGAATCTAGACACCAAGTTGTTGAGCTTTTTGTCCTTGTAGCTTTAGTGTGTGAGTAGTCCCTGTTGCCATGCTGCTTGGATCTTGACTCTGAGACTGAAAGCTTAGGAGCGTAGAGCAGAAAAGAAAAGTGCTAATAGCAGGGTGTGTGTTCATTGTTTGATGGGTGAAGTTGAAATTGTAGGCAGCAAAGAACTTTCTCTCTCAGCTGGCACATTTGTTGAGCGGATGTCTTTGAGTTTGTTACCGGACTCTGCGAGAGTGAAAATGTTTGTTAGGGCAGAGGATTTTGTGTTGCCCTTTGAGTGTGGTGCAAAAGTGTTTGCACACTTGGAGGGGGAAGATCAGCAAAGTCTTTTTTTCCTGGCACAGTTAATTTGAGAGCAGGGACGTTTCCAACTCGGCTCTGTCCTTTGGAGCTGGCCTTGGTGCGTTTCCTTCTTTTGTTAGTCGACAGCGCCATCGTGTGGTTATTTTGATGAGCGCTGGCAGACGGTGCCAGGGAAAAAGCCAAGCTGTTTGCGGCTC
Source organism: Poecile atricapillus (assembly GCF_030490865.1). Classification (NCBI taxonomy): domain Eukaryota; kingdom Metazoa; phylum Chordata; class Aves; order Passeriformes; family Paridae; genus Poecile; species Poecile atricapillus. The sequence goes on from NC_081288.1 coordinate 67,346,907, forward strand.
CGGCCTCATTGGTGTAGGAGCAGCGCAGGGAAGAGCTCCGCTGGGGGTCCTGGCTCTTAGAGACTGAGAGAATGTGATCCTGTATGTAGCACAGAAGGAAGTGGAATTGTTTCATTGTGGGCTGTGCAGTTTATAAGCTGCAAATGAAAAGGCAATTGCAGCGCAGCCTCTTCTTTTCTGTGTGATCAGCTGCTCAACATGTAACTCGCACACACTGAACTGCATCCACCTCCCTGGAGATATAAAATGTGTATATCACTTTCCTCAAACTCTATGTATTACCTTGCACTCTAGCAGATCCCAAACCGCTTCAAAACGTCCAGCAGCTACTCAAAAAGAAAAAGTCCAACAAAAAGCTAGGGCTGGCCTTCATAGTGCCTTTGCAGTCCGTAAAATAGACGAAATGCACTAGGGCTTTGAATGTTTCTTCCCAACTATATAAATTCTCTCCAAGTGGCAAAGTCCATCATTACAGCAAAATTTTTCAGCTGGAGTTCTGACTGAGAGATGTGCCAGGACAGAAGGCATTTGCTGACCTAGCCTTTTTCCCTGTGTAACTTGGTATTTGCAGTACAATTATTTTCAGTGTCGCTGTGTCCAAGCAGCTAGAGATTACACAGATAGAAGTGTCAAGAGAGATGCTGCTAAAGTATGCCCTTCTTATAGCAGCATTTAAATGGCACACGACGCCTTGCTGCTTTTTCTTTCCCAGAGAGACCTGCTGTCAATTTTTTCACTCTGGCTTCTTGATCAAAAATGTCCTCCTGAAATGTCTTACAGAAATAGGCTCCAGGTGTAAAAACCAGTACGGGGCTACATTTTCTGCGTGCTCCACATAAGTCACATCAAACTCACTCATCAAACTTCACTCTCTCCTTCCATTCTCCACTGCCTCTACCATTGTGTTCTCTGGATCTCAGAGTCTAAAGGCAGGCGCAATAGTTTCCACTGAGGGGTTGGAAGTGGTGTACAAGCAGCACAAATAGCTTCTGCGCTGCGCAGGCCATTTCTCTGCATTTTAGAGTCTAAGGGAAAGCGCTAGTGTTCCTGCGGAGAGCTGCAACAGCTGCAGAATATGTGTTGTCTTGGCACATGTTTGCAATCCACCATGATGGATCCTTAGTGAAACCAAACTGTGGTTCTGCTTCAAACATCTCACCCTGCTTGGCCACAAAGCTTTCGCTGACATGTCCCATTGCCTTTTTATTGCTGCGTTTCATTTTCAGAGTTTGTACGGAATCATTGCACTTTGCTTCTAAGCTGAACGTCGATACTGCTGGAGTCTCATATGTCCATTTTCTTCTCACACAAAAAAACTGCTTCCTTTAAAACATGCTGATGCGACCTGCTTTCTTGCTCAGCTGTAATTTTAGGGGTGTTCTCTGTCCCGCTTACAGTCTGAATCTAAACTAAGAAGTTTATGGGACACAGATGTGCCAAGACAAATAGTTTGCTTGGACCTTGCCACGTGTATTCAAAAGCATCCATTCACTCCACCATCAAGTCACTGCTTTCTTCTGCTTTACATCCTGCAAACTTCACACACACATACATACATACAAACTGGAATGAGGCATTTTCTTTCTTTCTCAGCTACACTCACCTATCCCCCACGCTAACTTCTTTACCGCTTTTCTCTTGGCCTTGCTATGCATACTTTTCCTCTTAAGACACCCATTGTCTGGCCTACCCCTTCCCTACATTGCCTTGCCTTTCCTTTCCTATCCAACCTTGCATTTCTTTGTCATTCCTGGCCATTGTTTTCCTCTTCCTTCCTGACCTATCCATGTCTTTCCCTTGCCCTTCCTACCAGTCCAGTGCCTTGCACCACCCATCCCCCTTGCCACTTTGTCCAGTTTCCCTTCCCCTTTGTCCAGCTCCAATCTTTCATTTCCTTCTCCTTCTAGGACTCTCATTGCCTTGCTTGCCTCTCCTTTGTCTTGCCTGGAAAAGCCACCACTTTTCTTGGCGTTACCTTTGAACCTCTCCTCTCCCTTGCCTTGCATTCCCTTGCTCACTCGTCCCCCACCTGGAATTCAATACCCCTCTTTTTGCGGAATTTCTTCATCTTGCCTTGCCCTGCCTGCTTCTCCTAGGACTCTCAAGGCTTTCACGTACCTCCAGCGTTTCAGGAGCATGTGAGAGGAAGCCCAAAAGAGGTCACGTGCAAGCACACCCATCTGTCCTGGCAGCTTGCTTCTGGCACCTATCCTTACATGTCTTGAATTTTGGACATAAAATTCACATTTCACCTTTGCGCTTCAGGACCAGAATGACAGTTCTTTTGTATACCAAGGAAAGCAGGTAATCCAAGTGTATTAGGTGCAGATTAGAGATGGCCCATATGAGATCAAGGCCAGACAGAGAAGTCTGTCCTAGCCCCTTTTGTGTACCAGCAGTCTTTGAATGTACCTCTCATTTGTCTTGCCTTGGTGACCCCAAAGTTTCCTTGCCTTGCCCTGCCTTGCCTCCCTAGCCTTGCACTCCCTCCAGTGCCTACGCCCACACTTGACCTGCCCACACTTGACTGCTTTCCTCCAGGGAAACCTAGCCTTGCCTAGGCCTTCCTGTTTCTGCCTGGCCTTCCTATGCCCATCCTTGCCTAGAAGTTCTGGGCCTTCTCTCACCTACCACTCCATTTGCTTGCCCCTCATGGCTCCAGCCTTGTCAGCTTCTCCCTTGACTTGCCTACAATTGCGCCTACACTTGGTTTGCATTGCAAAGAGCGGTAGGCAAGGCAAAGCAAAGCAAGGAAGGTCTTTCTAGGTCTTGCCAGGCAAGGCACACATAAGCAAGCAAGCAAAACAAGAGTAGACTAGCCACAGCATCAAAGGCAAGGCAAGGCCAAGTGACTCTGAGTGCCTTTCCTTGGCAAGTAAAAGATATAGTGACAATGTAATAGGGCAGGCGTTAAAGGTACCATGAGGAGGTATAGTCCAGCAAGATATTTATGTCGTAGACCCTTCTGTGCAGGAGCCATTGTTGGACATAGTACAGGACATGGCGTACAGCTTGGCTTGGTAAGTTCCTGAAGGAGAATGGCAATGCTTTCTCATGGGAAGGAAAGCACGTAGCCCCAGAGTTGGAGGTGCAGATAAGAAGCTGTGTCGCGCAGCTCAAGGACGACAGCAGCTTCTTGTGCCGGCATATTTGGAAGCACTCCCTCAATTTGTACAGTCATTGAGTCAGTATCCATCTTTGGAAGGCTGTCTGCCTCTAGTAAGAGTGTTCTGACACCATTGTATGGGATCAGTCACTGGATGTTTTGGATTTTGGAGGAGGGGACTCCATTTCTCCTGAAATGAGCTTCTTGTTATTCGCTTTGGCAAAGAAATTAAGTTTGGATGGGCACTTTGGGTGGTCTCAGTGAATTTAAAGGTTTTTCCCAAGAGGTTTCCCTGTGGGTTAGAGCTGTTGAACTGACAGTGGGAATCTAGACACCAAGTTGTTGAGCTTTTTGTCCTTGTAGCTTTAGTGTGTGAGTAGTCCCTGTTGCCATGCTGCTTGGATCTTGACTCTGAGACTGAAAGCTTAGGAGCGTAGAGCAGAAAAGAAAAGTGCTAATAGCAGGGTGTGTGTTCATTGTTTGATGGGTGAAGTTGAAATTGTAGGCAGCAAAGAACTTTCTCTCTCAGCTGGCACATTTGTTGAGCGGATGTCTTTGAGTTTGTTACCGGACTCTGCGAGAGTGAAAATGTTTGTTAGGGCAGAGGATTTTGTGTTGCCCTTTGAGTGTGGTGCAAAAGTGTTTGCACACTTGGAGGGGGAAGATCAGCAAAGTCTTTTTTTCCTGGCACAGTTAATTTGAGAGCAGGGACGTTTCCAACTCGGCTCTGTCCTTTGGAGCTGGCCTTGGTGCGTTTCCTTCTTTTGTTAGTCGACAGCGCCATCGTGTGGTTATTTTGATGAGCGCTGGCAGACGGTGCCAGGGAAAAAGCCAAGCTGTTTGCGGCTCCGGCCTCATTGGTGTAGGAGCAGCGCAGGGAAGAGCTCCGCTGGGGGTCCTGGCTCTTAGAGACTGAGAGAATGTGATCCTGTATGTAGCACAGAAGGAAGTGGAATTGTTTCATTGTGGGCTGTGCAGTTTATAAGCTGCAAATGAAAAGGCAATTGCAGCGCAGCCTCTTCTTTTCTGTGTGATCAGCTGCTCAACATGTAACTCGCACACACTGAACTGCATCCACCTCCCTGGAGATATAAAATGTGTATATCACTTTCCTCAAACTCTATGTATTACCTTGCACTCTAGCAGATCCCAAACCGCTTCAAAACGTCCAGCAGCTACTCAAAAAGAAAAAGTCCAACAAAAAGCTAGGGCTGGCCTTCATAGTGCCTTTGCAGTCCGTAAAATAGACGAAATGCACTAGGGCTTTGAATGTTTCTTCCCAACTATATAAATTCTCTCCAAGTGGCAAAGTCCATCATTACAGCAAAATTTTTCAGCTGGAGTTCTGACTGAGAGATGTGCCAGGACAGAAGGCATTTGCTGACCTAGCCTTTTTCCCTGTGTAACTTGGTATTTGCAGTACAATTATTTTCAGTGTCGCTGTGTCCAAGCAGCTAGAGATTACACAGATAGAAGTGTCAAGAGAGATGCTGCTAAAGTATGCCCTTCTTATAGCAGCATTTAAATGGCACACGACGCCTTGCTGCTTTTTCTTTCCCAGAGAGACCTGCTGTCAATTTTTTCACTCTGGCTTCTTGATCAAAAATGTCCACCTGAAATGTCTTACAGAAATAGGCTCCAGGTGTAAAAACCAGTACGGGGCTACATTTTCTGCGTGCTCCACATAAGTCACATCAAACTCACTCATCAAACTTCACTCTCTCCTTCCATTCTCCACTGCCTCTACCATTGTGTTCTCTGGATCTCAGAGTCTAAAGGCAGGCGCAATAGTTTCCACTGAGGGGTTGGAAGTGGTGTACAAGCAGCACAAATAGCTTCTGCGCTGCGCAGGCCATTTCTCTGCATTTTAGAGTCTAAGGGAAAGCGCTAGTGTTCCTGCGGAGAGCTGCAACAGCTGCAGAATATGTGTTGTCTTGGCACATGTTTGCAATCCACCATGATGGATCCTTAGTGAAACCAAACTGTGGTTCTGCTTTAAACATCTCACCCTGCTTGGCCACAAAGCTTTCACTGACATGTCCCATTGCCTTTTTATTGCTGCGTTTCATTTTCAGAGTTTGTACGGAATCATTGCACTTTGCTTCTAAGCTGAACGTCGATACTGCTGGAGTCTCATATGTCCATTTTCTTCTCACACAAAAAAACTGCTTCCTTTAAAACATGCTGATGCGACCTGCTTTCTTGCTCAGCTGTAATTTTAGGGGTGTTCTCTGTCCCGCTTACAGTCTGAATCTAAACTAAGAAGTTTATGGGACACAGATGTGCCAAGACAAATAGTTTGCTTGGACCTTGCCACGTGTATTCAAAAGCATCCATTCACTCCACCATCAAGTCACTGCTTTCTTCTGCTTTACATCCTGCAAACTTCACACACACATACATACATACAAACTGGAATGAGGCATTTTCTTTCTTTCTCAGCTACACTCACCTATCCCCCACGCTAACTTCTTTACCGCTTTTCTCTTGGCCTTGCTATGCATACTTTTCCTCTTAAGACACCCATTGTCTGGCCTACCCCTTCCCTACATTGCCTTGCCTTTCCTTTCCTATCCAACCTTGCATTTCTTTGTCATTCCTGGCCATTGTTTTCCTCTTCCTTCCTGACCTATCCATGTCTTTCCCTTGCCCTTCCTACCAGTCCAGTGCCTTGCACCACCCATCCCCCTTGCCACTTTGTCCAGTTTCCCTTCCCCTTTGTCCAGCTCCAATCTTTCATTTCCTTCTCCTTCTAGGACTCTCATTGCCTTGCTTGCCTCTCCTTTGTCTTGCCTGGAAAAGCCACCACTTTTCTTGGCGTTACCTTTGAACCTCTCCTCTCCCTTGCCTTGCATTCCCTTGCTCACTCGTCCCCCACCTGGAATTCAATACCCCTCTTTTTGCGGAATTTCTTCATCTTGCCTTGCCCTGCCTGCTTCTCCTAGGACTCTCAAGGCTTTCACGTACCTCCAGCGTTTCAGGAGCATGTGAGAGGAAGCCCAAAAGAGGTCACGTGCAAGCACACCCATCTGTCCTGGCAGCTTGCTTCTGGCACCTATCCTTACATGTCTTGAATTTTGGACATAAAATTCACATTTCACCTTTGCGCTTCAGGACCAGAATGACAGTTCTTTTGTATACCAAGGAAAGCAGGTAATCCAAGTGTATTAGGTGCAGATTAGAGATGGCCCATATGAGATCAAGGCCAGACAGAGAAGTCTGTCCTAGCCCCTTTTGTGTACCAGCAGTCTTTGAATGTACCTCTCATTTGTCTTGCCTTGGTGACCCCAAAGTTTCCTTGCCTTGCCCTGCCTTGCCTCCCTAGCCTTGCACTCCCTCCAGTGCCTACGCCCACACTTGACCTGCCCACACTTGACTGCTTTCCTCCAGGGAAACCTAGCCTTGCCTAGGCCTTCCTGTTTCTGCCTGGCCTTCCTATGCCCATCCTTGCCTAGAAGTTCTGGGCCTTCTCTCACCTACCACTCCATTTGCTTGCCCCTCATGGCTCCAGCCTTGTCAGCTTCTCCCTTGACTTGCCTACAATTGCGCCTACACTTGGTTTGCATTGCAAAGAGCGGTAGGCAAGGCAAAGCAAAGCAAGGAAGGTCTTTCTAGGTCTTGCCAGGCAAGGCACACATAAGCAAGCAAGCAAAACAAGAGTAGACTAGCCACAGCATCAAAGGCAAGGCAAGGCCAAGTGACTCTGAGTGCCTTTCCTTGGCAAGTAAAAGATATAGTGACAATGTAATAGGGCAGGCGTTAAAGGTACCATGAGGAGGTATAGTCCAGCAAGATATTTATGTCGTAGACCCTTCTGTGCAGGAGCCATTGTTGGACATAGTACAGGACATGGCATACAGCTTGGCTTGGTAAGTTCCTGAAGGAGAATGGCAATGCTTTCTCATGGGAAGGAAAGCACGTAGCCCCAGAGTTGGAGGTGCAGATAAGAAGCTGTGTCGCGCAGCTCAAGGACGACAGCAGCTTCTTGTGCCGGCATATTTGGAAGCACTCCCTCAATTTGTACAGTCATTGAGTCAGTATCCATCTTTGGAAGGCTGTCTGCCTCTAGTAAGAGTGTTCTGACACCATTGTATGGGATCAGTCACTGGATGTTTTGGATTTTGGAGGAGGGGACTCCATTTCTCCTGAAATGAGCTTCTTGTTATTCGCTTTGGCAAAGAAATTAAGTTTGGATGGGCACTTTGGGTGGTCTCAGTGAATTTAAAGGTTTTTCCCAAGAGGTTTCCCTGTGGGTTAGAGCTGTTGAACTGACAGTGGGAATCTAGACACCAAGTTGTTGAGCTTTTTGTCCTTGTAGCTTTAGTGTGTGAGTAGTCCCTGTTGCCATGCTGCTTGGATCTTGACTCTGAGACTGAAAGCTTAGGAGCGTAGAGCAGAAAAGAAAAGTGCTAATAGCAGGGTGTGTGTTCATTGTTTGATGGGTGAAGTTGAAATTGTAGGCAGCAAAGAACTTTCTCTCTCAGCTGGCACATTTGTTGAGCGGATGTCTTTGAGTTTGTTACCGGACTCTGCGAGAGTGAAAATGTTTGTTAGGGCAGAGGATTTTGTGTTGCCCTTTGAGTGTGGTGCAAAAGTGTTTGCACACTTGGAGGGGGAAGATCAGCAAAGTCTTTTTTTCCTGGCACAGTTAATTTGAGAGCAGGGACGTTTCCAACTCGGCTCTGTCCTTTGGAGCTGGCCTTGGTGCGTTTCCTTCTTTTGTTAGTCGACAGCGCCATCGTGTGGTTATTTTGATGAGCGCTGGCAGACGGTGCCAGGGAAAAAGCCAAGCTGTTTGCGGCTCCGGCCTCATTGGTGTAGGAGCAGCGCAGGGAAGAGCTCCGCTGGGGGTCCTGGCTCTTAGAGACTGAGAGAATGTGATCCTGTATGTAGCACAGAAGGAAGTGGAATTGTTTCATTGTGGGCTGTGCAGTTTATAAGCTGCAAATGAAAAGGCAATTGCAGCGCAGCCTCTTCTTTTCTGTGTGATCAGCTGCTCAACATGTAACTCGCACACACTGAACTGCATCCACCTCCCTGGAGATATAAAATGTGTATATCACTTTCCTCAAACTCTATGTATTACCTTGCACTCTAGCAGATCCCAAACCGCTTCAAAACGTCCAGCAGCTACTCAAAAAGAAAAAGTCCAACAAAAAGCTAGGGCTGGCCTTCATAGTGCCTTTGCAGTCCGTAAAATAGACGAAATGCACTAGGGCTTTGAATGTTTCTTCCCAACTATATAAATTCTCTCCAAGTGGCAAAGTCCATCATTACAGCAAAATTTTTCAGCTGGAGTTCTGACTGAGAGATGTGCCAGGACAGAAGGCATTTGCTGACCTAGCCTTTTTCCCTGTGTAACTTGGTATTTGCAGTACAATTATTTTCAGTGTCGCTGTGTCCAAGCAGCTAGAGATTACACAGATAGAAGTGTCAAGAGAGATGCTGCTAAAGTATGCCCTTCTTATAGCAGCATTTAAATGGCACACGACGCCTTGCTGCTTTTTCTTTCCCAGAGAGACCTGCTGTCAATTTTTTCACTCTGGCTTCTTGATCAAAAATGTCCACCTGAAATGTCTTACAGAAATAGGCTCCAGGTGTAAAAACCAGTACGGGGCTACATTTTCTGCGTGCTCCACATAAGTCACATCAAACTCACTCATCAAACTTCACTCTCTCCTTCCATTCTCCACTGCCTCTACCATTGTGTTCTCTGGATCTCAGAGTCTAAAGGCAGGCGCAATAGTTTCCACTGAGGGGTTGGAAGTGGTGTACAAGCAGCACAAATAGCTTCTGCGCTGCGCAGGCCATTTCTCTGCATTTTAGAGTCTAAGGGAAAGCGCTAGTGTTCCTGCGGAGAGCTGCAACAGCTGCAGAATATGTGTTGTCTTGGCACATGTTTGCAATCCACCATGATGGATCCTTAGTGAAACCAAACTGTGGTTCTGCTTTAAACATCTCACCCTGCTTGGCCACAAAGCTTTCACTGACATGTCCCATTGCCTTTTTATTGCTGCGTTTCATTTTCAGAGTTTGTACGGAATCATTGCACTTTGCTTCTAAGCTGAACGTCGATACTGCTGGAGTCTCATATGTCCATTTTCTTCTCACACAAAAAAACTGCTTCCTTTAAAACATGCTGATGCGACCTGCTTTCTTGCTCAGCTGTAATTTTAGGGGTGTTCTCTGTCCCGCTTACAGTCTGAATCTAAACTAAGAAGTTTATGGGACACAGATGTGCCAAGACAAATAGTTTGCTTGGACCTTGCCACGTGTATTCAAAAGCATCCATTCACTCCACCATCAAGTCACTGCTTTCTTCTGCTTTACATCCTGCAAACTTCACACACACATACATACATACAAACTGGAATGAGGCATTTTCTTTCTTTCTCAGCTACACTCACCTATCCCCCACGCTAACTTCTTTACCGCTTTTCTCTTGGCCTTGCTATGCATACTTTTCCTCTTAAGACACCCATTGTCTGGCCTACCCCTTCCCTACATTGCCTTGCCTTTCCTTTCCTATCCAACCTTGCATTTCTTTGTCATTCCTGGCCATTGTTTTCCTCTTCCTTCCTGACCTATCCATGTCTTTCCCTTGCCCTTCCTACCAGTCCAGTGCCTTGCACCACCCATCCCCCTTGCCACTTTGTCCAGTTTCCCTTCCCCTTTGTCCAGCTCCAATCTTTCATTTCCTTCTCCTTCTAGGACTCTCATTGCCTTGCTTGCCTCTCCTTTGTCTTGCCTGGCAAAGCCACCACTTTTCTTGGCGTTACCTTTGAACCTCTCCTCTCCCTTGCCTTGCATTCCCTTGCTCACTCGTCCCCCACCTGGAATTCAATACCCCTCTTTTTGCGGAATTTCTTCATCTTGCCTTGCCCTGCCTGCTTCTCCTAGGACTCTCAAGGCTTTCACGTACCTCCAGCGTTTCAGGAGCATGTGAGAGGAAGCCCAAAAGAGGTCACGTGCAAGCACACCCATCTGTCCTGGCAGCTTGCTTCTGGCACCTATCCTTACATGTCTTGAATTTTGGACATAAAATTCACATTTCACCTTTGCGCTTCAGGACCAGAATGACAGTTCTTTTGTATACCAAGGAAAGCAGGTAATCCAAGTGTATTAGGTGCAGATTAGAGATGGCCCATATGAGATCAAGGCCAGACAGAGAAGTCTGTCCTAGCCCCTTTTGTGTACCAGCAGTCTTTGAATGTACCTCTCATTTGTCTTGCCTTGGTGACCCCAAAGTTTCCTTGCCTTGCCCTGCCTTGCCTCCCTAGCCTTGCACTCCCTCCAGTGCCTACGCCCACACTTGACCTGCCCACACTTGACTGCTTTCCTCCAGGGAAACCTAGCCTTGCCTAGGCCTTCCTGTTTCTGCCTGGCCTTCCTATGCCCATCCTTGCCTAGAAGTTCTGGGCCTTCTCTCACCTACCACTCCATTTGCTTGCCCCTCATGGCTCCAGCCTTGTCAGCTTCTCCCTTGACTCGCCTACAATTGCGCCTACACTTGGTTTGCATTGCAAAGAGCGGTAGGCAAGGCAAAGCAAAGCAAGGAAGGTCTTTCTAGGTCTTGCCAGGCAAGGCACACATAAGCAAGCAAGCAAAACAAGAGTAGACTAGCCACAGCATCAAAGGCAAGGCAAGGCCAAGTGACTCTGAGTGCCTTTCCTTGGCAAGTAAAAGATATAGTGACAATGTAATAGGGCAGGCGTTAAAGGTACCATGAGGAGGTATAGTCCAGCAAGATATTTATGTCGTAGACCCTTCTGTGCAGGAGCCATTGTTGGACATAGTACAGGACATGGCATACAGCTTGGCTTGGTAAGTTCCTGAAGGAGAATGGCAATGCTTTCTCATGGGAAGGAAAGCACGTAGCCCCAGAGTTGGAGGTGCAGATAAGAAGCTGTGTCGCGCAGCTCAAGGACGACAGCAGCTTCTTGTGCCGGCATATTTGGAAGCACTCCCTCAATTTGTACAGTCATTGAGTCAGTATCCATCTTTGGAAGGCTGTCTGCCTCTAGTAAGAGTGTTCTGACACCATTGTATGGGATCAGTCACTGGATGTTTTGGATTTTGGAGGAGGGGATGCCATTTCTCTTGAAATGAGCTTCTTGTTATTCGCTTTGGCAAAGAAATTAAGTTTGGATGGGCACTTTGGGTGGTCTCAGTGAATTTAAAGGTTTTTCCCAAGAGGTTTCCCTGTGGGTTAGAGCTGTTGAACTGACAGTGGGAATCTAGACACCAAGTTGTTGAGCTTTTTGTCCTTGTAGATTTAGTGTGTGAGTAGTCCCTGTTGCCATGCTGCTTGGATCTTGACTCTGAGACTGAAAGCTTAGGAGCGTAGAGCAGAAAAGAAAAGTGCTAATAGCAGGGTGTGTGTTCATTGTTTGATGGGTGAAGTTGAAATTGTAGGCAGCAAAGAACTTTCTCTCTCAGCTGGCACATTTGTTGAGCGGATGTCTTTGAGTTTGTTACCGGACTCTGCGAGAGTGAAAATGTTTGTTAGGGCAGAGGATTTCGTGTTGCCCTTTGAGTGTGGTGCAAAAGTGTTTGCACACTTGGAGGGGGAAGATCAGCAAAGTCTTTTTTTCCTGGCACAGTTAATTTGAGAGCAGGGACGTTTCCAACTCGGCTCTGTCCTTTGGAGCGGGCCTCGGTGCGTTTCCTTCTTTTGTTAGTCGACATCGCCATCGTGTGGTTATTTTGATGAGCGCTGGCAGCCGGTGCCAGGGAAAAAGCCAAGCTGTTTGCGGCTCCGGCCTCATTGGTGTAGGAGCAGCGCAGGGAAGAGCTCCGCTGGGGGTCCTGGCTCTTAGAGACTGAGAGAATGTGATCCTGTATGTAGCACAGAAGGAAGTGGAATTGTTTCATTGTGGGCTGTGCAGTTTATAAGCTGCAAATGAAAAGGCAATTGCAGCGCAGCCTCTTCTTTTCTGTGTGATCAGCTGCTCAACATGTAACTCGCACACACTGAACTGCATCCACCTCCCTGGAGATATAAAATGTGTATATCACTTTCCTCAAACTCTATGTATTACCTTGCACTCTAGCAGATCCCAAACCGCTTCAAAACGTCCAGCAGCTACTCAAAAAGAAAAAGTCCAACAAAAAGCTAGGGCTGGCCTTCATAGTGCCTTTGCAGTCCGTAAAATAGACGAAATGCACTAGGGCTTTGAATGCTTCTTCCCAACTATATAAATTCTCTCCAAGTGGCAAAGTCCATCATTACAGCAAAATTTTTCAGCTGGAGTTCTGACTGAGAGATGTGCCAGGACAGAAGGCATTTGCTGACCTAGCCTTTTTCCCTGTGTAACTTGGTATTTGCAGTACAATTATTTTCAGTGTCGCTGTGTCCAAGCAGCTAGAGATTACACAGATAGAAGTGTCAAGAGAGATGCTGCTAAAGTATGCCCTTCTTATAGCAGCATTTAAATGGCACACGACGCCTTGCTGCTTTTTCTTTCCCAGAGAGACCTGCTGTCAATTTTTTCACTCTGGCTTCTTGATCAAAAATGTCCACCTGAAATGTCTTACAGAAATAGGCTCCAGGTGTAAAAACCAGTACGGGGCTACATTTTCTGCGTGCTCCACATAAGTCACATCAAACTCACTCATCAAACTTCACTCTCTCCTTCCATTCTCCACTGCCTCTACCATTGTGTTCTCTGGATCTCAGAGTCTAAAGGCAGGCGCAATAGTTTCCACTGAGGGGTTGGAAGTGGTGTACAAGCAGCACAAATAGCTTCTGCGCTGCGCAGGCCATTTCTCTGCATTTTAGAGTCTAAGGGAAAGCGCTAGTGTTCCTGCGGAGAGCTGCAACAGCTGCAGAATATGTGTTGTCTTGGCACATGTTTGCAATCCACCATGATGGATCCTTAGTGAAACCAAACTGTGGTTCTGCTTTAAACATCTCACCCTGCTTGGCCACAAAGCTTTCACTGACATGTCCCATTGCCTTTTTATTGCTGCGTTTCATTTTCAGAGTTTGTACGGAATCATTGCACTTTGCTTCTAAGCTGAACGTCGATACTGCTGGAGTCTCATATGTCCATTTTCTTCTCACACAAAAAAACTGCTTCCTTTAAAACATGCTGATGCGACCTGCTTTCTTGCTCAGCTGTAATTTTAGGGGTGTTCTCTGTCCCGCTTACAGTCTGAATCTAAACTAAGAAGTTTATGGGACACAGATGTGCCAAGACAAATAGTTTGCTTGGACCTTGCCACGTGTATTCAAAAGCATCCATTCACTCCACCATCAAGTCACTGCTTTCTTCTGCTTTACATCCTGCAAACTTCACACACACATACATACATACAAACTGGAATGAGGCATTTTCTTTCTTTCTCAGCTACACTCACCTATCCCCCACGCTAACTTCTTTACCGCTTTTCTCTTGGCCTTGCTATGCATACTTTTCCTCTTAAGACACCCATTGTCTGGCCTACCCCTTCCCTACATTGCCTTGCCTTTCCTTTCCTATCCAACCTTGCATTTCTTTGTCATTCCTGGCCATTGTTTTCCTCTTCCTTCCTGACCTATCCATGTCTTTCCCTTGCCCTTCCTACCAGTCCAGTGCCTTGCACCACCCATCCCCCTTGCCACTTTGTCCAGTTTCCCTTCCCCTTTGTCCAGCTCCAATCTTTCATTTCCTTCTCCTTCTAGGACTCTCATTGCCTTGCTTGCCTCTCCTTTGTCTTGCCTGGCAAAGCCACCACTTTTCTTGGCGTTACCTTTGAACCTCTCCTCTCCCTTGCCTTGCATTCCCTTGCTCACTCGTCCCCCACCTGGAATTCAATACCCCTCTTTTTGCGGAATTTCTTCATCTTGCCTTGCCCTGCCTGCTTCTCCTAGGACTCTCAAGGCTTTCACGTACCTCCAGCGTTTCAGGAGCATGTGAGAGGAAGCCCAAAAGAGGTCACGTGCAAGCACACCCATCTGTCCTGGCAGCTTGCTTCTGGCACCTATCCTTACATGTCTTGAATTTTGGACATAAAATTCACATTTCACCTTTGCGCTTCAGGACCAGAATGACAGTTCTTTTGTATACCAAGGAAAGCAGGTAATCCAAGTGTATTAGGTGCAGATTAGAGATGGCCCATATGAGATCAAGGCCAGACAGAGAAGTCTGTCCTAGCCCCTTTTGTGTACCAGCAGTCTTTGAATGTACCTCTCATTTGTCTCGCCTTGGTGACCCCAAAGTTTCCTTGCCTTGCCCTGCCTTGCCTCCCTAGCCTTGCACTCCCTCCAGTGCCTACGCCCACACTTGACCTGCCCACACTTGACTGCTTTCCTCCAGGGAAACCTAGCCTTGCCTAGGCCTTCCTGTTTCTGCCTGGCCTTCCTATGCCCATCCTTGCCTAGAAGTTCTGGGCCTTCTCTCACCTACCACTCCATTTGCTTGCCCCTCATGGCTCCAGCCTTGTCAGCTTCTCCCTTGACTTGCCTACAATTGCGCCTACACTTGGTTTGCATTGCAAAGAGCGGTAGGCAAGGCAAAGCAAAGCAAGGAAGGTCTTTCTAGGTCTTGCCAGGCAAGGCACACATAAGCAAGCAAGCAAAACAAGAGTAGACTAGCCACAGCATCAAAGGCAAGGCAAGGCCAAGTGACTCTGAGTGCCTTTCCTTGGCAAGTAAAAGATATAGTGACAATGTAATAGGGCAGGCGTTAAAGGTACCATGAGGAGGTATAGTCCAGCAAGATATTTATGTCGTAGACCCTTCTGTGCAGGAGCCATTGTTGGACATAGTACAGGACATGGCATACAGCTTGGCTTGGTAAGTTCCTGAAGGAGAATGGCAATGCTTTCTCATGGGAAGGAAAGCACGTAGCCCCAGAGTTGGAGGTGCAGATAAGAAGCTGTGTCGCGCAGCTCAAGGACGACAGCAGCTTCTTGTGCCGGCATATTTGGAAGCACTCCCTCAATTTGTACAGTCATTGAGTCAGTATCCATCTTTGGAAGGCTGTCTGCCTCTAGTAAGAGTGTTCTGACACCATTGTATGGGATCAGTCACTGGATGTTTTGGATTTTGGAGGAGGGGACTCCATTTCTCCTGAAATGAGCTTCTTGTTATTCGCTTTGGCAAAGAAATTAAGTTTGGATGGGCACTTTGGGTGGTCTCAGTGAATTTAAAGGTTTTTCCCAAGAGGTTTCCCTGTGGGTTAGAGCTGTTGAACTGACAGTGGGAATCTAGACACCAAGTTGTTGAGCTTTTTGTCCTTGTAGCTTTAGTGTGTGAGTAGTCCCTGTTGCCATGCTGCTTGGATCTTGACTCTGAGACTGAAAGCTTAGGAGCGTAGAGCAGAAAAGAAAAGTGCTAATAGCAGGGTGTGTGTTCATTGTTTGATGGGTGAAGTTGAAATTGTAGGCAGCAAAGAACTTTCTCTCTCCGCTGGCACATTTGTTGAGCGGATGTCTTTGAGTTTGTTACCGGACTCTGCGAGAGTGAAAATGTTTGTTAGGGCAGAGGATTTTGTGTTGCCCTTTGAGTGTGGTGCAAAAGTGTTTGCACACTTGGAGGGGGAAGATCAGCAAAGTCTTTTTTTCCTGGCACAGTTAATTTGAGAGCAGGGACGTTTCCAACTCGGCTCTGTCCTTTGGAGCTGGCCTTGGTGCGTTTCCTTCTTTTGTTAGTCGACAGCGCCATCGTGTGGTTATTTTGATGAGCGCTGGCAGACGGTGCCAGGGAAAAAGCCAAGCTGTTTGCGGCTCCGGCCTCATTGGTGTAGGAGCAGCGCAGGGAAGAGCTCCGCTGGGGGTCCTGGCTCTTAGAGACTGAGAGAATGTGATCCTGTATGTAGCACAGAAGGAAGTGGAATTGTTTCATTGTGGGCTGTGCAGTTTATAAGCTGCAAATGAAAAGGCAATTGCAGCGCAGCCTCTTCTTTTCTGTGTGATCAGCTGCTCAACATGTAACTCGCACACACTGAACTGCATCCACCTCCCTGGAGATATAAAATGTGTATATCACTTTCCTCAAACTCTATGTATTACCTTGCACTCTAGCAGATCCCAAACCGCTTCAAAACGTCCAGCAGCTACTCAAAAAAAAAAAGTCCAACAAAAAGCTAGGGCTGGCCTTCATAGTGCCTTTGCAGTCCGTAAAATAGACGAAATGCACTAGGGCTTTGAATGTTTCTTCCCAACTATATAAATTCTCTCCAAGTGGCAAAGTCCATCATTACAGCAAAATTTTTCAGCTGGAGTTCTGACTGAGAGATGTGCCAGGACAGAAGGCATTTGCTGACCTAGCCTTTTTCCCTGTGTAACTTGGTATTTGCAGTACAATTATTTTCAGTGTCGCTGTGTCCAAGCAGCTAGAGATTACACAGATAGAAGTGTCAAGAGAGATGCTGCTAAAGTATGCCCTTCTTATAGCAGCATTTAAATGGCACACGACGCCTTGCTGCTTTTTCTTTCCCAGAGAGACCTGCTGTCAATTTTTTCACTCTGGCTTCTTGATCAAAAATGTCCACCTGAAATGTCTTACAGAAATAGGCTCCAGGTGTAAAAACCAGTACGGGGCTACATTTTCTGCGTGCTCCACATAAGTCACATCAAACTCACTCATCAAACTTCACTCTCTCCTTCCATTCTCCACTGCCTCTACCATTGTGTTCTCTGGATCTCAGAGTCTAAAGGCAGGCGCAATAGTTTCCACTGAGGGGTTGGAAGAGGTGTACAAGCAGCACAAATAGCTTCTGCGCTGCGCAGGCCATTTCTCTGCATTTTAGAGTCTAAGGGAAAGCGCTAGTGTTCCTGCGGAGAGCTGCAACAGCTGCAGAATATGTGTTGTCTTGGCACATGTTTGCAATCCACCATGATGGATCCTTAGTGAAACCAAACTGTGGTTCTGCTTCAAACATCTCACCCTGCTTGGCCACAAAGCTTTCGCTGACATGTCCCATTGCCTTTTTATTGCTGCGTTTCATTTTCAGAGTTTGTACGGAATCATTGCACTTTGCTTCTAAGCTGAACGTCGATACTGCTGGAGTCTCATATGTCCATTTTCTTCTCACACAAAAAAACTGCTTCCTTTAAAACATGCTGATGCGACCTGCTTTCTTGCTCAGCTGTAATTTTAGGGGTGTTCTCTGTCCCGCTTACAGTCTGAATCTAAACTAAGAAGTTTATGGGACACAGATGTGCCAAGACAAATAGTTTGCTTGGACCTTGCCACGTGTATTCAAAAGCATCCATTCACTCCACCATCAAGTCACTGCTTTCTTCTGCTTTACATCCTGCAAACTTCACACACACATACATACATACAAACTGGAATGAGGCATTTTCTTTCTTTCTCAGCTACACTCACCTATCCCCCACGCTAACTTCTTTACCGCTTTTCTCTTGGCCTTGCTATGCATACTTTTCCTCTTAAGACACCCATTGTCTGGCCTACCCCTTCCCTACATTGCCTTGCCTTTCCTTTCCTATCCAACCTTGCATTTCTTTGTCATTCCTGGCCATTGTTTTCCTCTTCCTTCCTGACCTATCCATGTCTTTCCCTTGCCCTTCCTACCAGTCCAGTGCCTTGCACCACCCATCCCCCTTGCCACTTTGTCCAGTTTCCCTTCCCCTTTGTCCAGCTCCAATCTTTCATTTCCTTCTCCTTCTAGGACTCTCATTGCCTTGCTTGCCTCTCCTTTGTCTTGCCTGGCAAAGCCACCACTTTTCTTGGCGTTACCTTTGAACCTCTCCTCTCCCTTGCCTTGCATTCCCTTGCTCACTCGTCCCCCACCTGGAATTCAATACCCCTCTTTTTGCGGAATTTCTTCATCTTGCCTTGCCCTGCCTGCTTCTCCTAGGACTCTCAAGGCTTTCACGTACCTCCAGCGTTTCAGGAGCATGTGAGAGGAAGCCCAAAAGAGGTCACGTGCAAGCACACCCATCTGTCCTGGCAGCTTGCTTCTGGCACCTATCCTTACATGTCTTGAATTTTGGACATAAAATTCACATTTCACCTTTGCGCTTCAGGACCAGAATGACAGTTCTTTTGTATACCAAGGAAAGCAGGTAATCCAAGTGTATTAGGTGCAGATTAGAGATGGCCCATATGAGATCAAGGCCAGACAGAGAAGTCTGTCCTAGCCCCTTTTGTGTACCAGCAGTCTTTGAATGTACCTCTCATTTGTCTTGCCTTGGTGACCCCAAAGTTTCCTTGCCTTGCCCTGCCTTGCCTCCCTAGCCTTGCACTCCCTCCAGTGCCTACGCCCACACTTGACCTGCCCACACTTGACTGCTTTCCTCCAGGGAAACCTAGCCTTGCCTAGGCCTTCCTGTTTCTGCCTGGCCTTCCTATGCCCATCCTTGCCTAGAAGTTCTGGGCCTTCTCTCACCTACCACTCCATTTGCTTGCCCCTCATGGCTCCAGCCTTGTCAGCTTCTCCCTTGACTCGCCTACAATTGCGCCTACACTTGGTTTGCATTGCAAAGAGCGGTAGGCAAGGCAAAGCAAAGCAAGGAAGGTCTTTCTAGGTCTTGCCAGGCAAGGCACACATAAGCAAGCAAGCAAAACAAGAGTAGACTAGCCACAGCATCAAAGGCAAGGCAAGGCCAAGTGACTCTGAGTGCCTTTCCTTGGCAAGTAAAAGATATAGTGACAATGTAATAGGGCAGGCGTTAAAGGTACCATGAGGAGGTATAGTCCAGCAAGATATTTATGTCGTAGACCCTTCTGTGCAGGAGCCATTGTTGGACATAGTACAGGACATGGCATACAGCTTGGCTTGGTAAGTTCCTGAAGGAGAATGGCAATGCTTTCTCATGGGAAGGAAAGCACGTAGCCCCAGAGTTGGAGGTGCAGATAAGAAGCTGTGTCGCGCAGCTCAAGGACGACAGCAGCTTCTTGTGCCGGCATATTTGGAAGCACTCCCTCAATTTGTACAGTCATTGAGTCAGTATCCATCTTTGGAAGGCTGTCTGCCTCTAGTAAGAGTGTTCTGACACCATTGTATGGGATCAGTCACTGGATGTTTTGGATTTTGGAGGAGGGGATGCCATTTCTCTTGAAATGAGCTTCTTGTTATTCGCTTTGGCAAAGAAATTAAGTTTGGATGGGCACTTTGGGTGGTCTCAGTGAATTTAAAGGTTTTTCCCAAGAGGTTTCCCTGTGGGTTAGAGCTGTTGAACTGACAGTGGGAATCTAGACACCAAGTTGTTGAGCTTTTTGTCCTTGTAGATTTAGTGTGTGAGTAGTCCCTGTTGCCATGCTGCTTGGATCTTGACTCTGAGACTGAAAGCTTAGGAGCGTAGAGCAGAAAAGAAAAGTGCTAATAGCAGGGTGTGTGTTCATTGTTTGATGGGTGAAGTTGAAATTGTAGGCAGCAAAGAACTTTCTCTCTCAGCTGGCACATTTGTTGAGCGGATGTCTTTGAGTTTGTTACCGGACTCTGCGAGAGTGAAAATGTTTGTTAGGGCAGAGGATTTTGTGTTGCCCTTTGAGTGTGGTGCAAAAGTGTTTGCACACTTGGAGGGGGAAGATCAGCAAAGTCTTTTTTTCCTGGCACAGTTAATTTGAGAGCAGGGACGTTTCCAACTCGGCTCTGTCCTTTGGAGCGGGCCTCGGTGCGTTTCCTTCTTTTGTTAGTCGACATCGCCATCGTGTGGTTATTTTGATGAGCGCTGGCAGCCGGTGCCAGGGAAAAAGCCAAGCTGTTTGCGGCTCCGGCCTCATTGGTGTAGGAGCAGCGCAGGGAAGAGCTCCGCTGGGGGTCCTGGCTCTTAGAGACTGAGAGAATGTGATCCTGTATGTAGCACAGAAGGAAGTGGAATTGTTTCATTGTGGGCTGTGCAGTTTATAAGCTGCAAATGAAAAGGCAATTGCAGCGCAGCCTCTTCTTTTCTGTGTGATCAGCTGCTCAACATGTAACTCGCACACACTGAACTGCATCCACCTCCCTGGAGATATAAAATGTGTATATCACTTTCCTCAAACTCTATGTATTACCTTGCACTCTAGCAGATCCCAAACCGCTTCAAAACGTCCAGCAGCTACTCAAAAAGAAAAAGTCCAACAAAAAGCTAGGGCTGGCCTTCATAGTGCCTTTGCAGTCCGTAAAATAGACGAAATGCACTAGGGCTTTGAATGCTTCTTCCCAACTATATAAATTCTCTCCAAGTGGCAAAGTCCATCATTACAGCAAAATTTTTCAGCTGGAGTTCTGACTGAGAGATGTGCCAGGACAGAAGGCATTTGCTGACCTAGCCTTTTTCCCTGTGTAACTTGGTATTTGCAGTACAATTATTTTCAGTGTCGCTGTGTCCAAGCAGCTAGAGATTACACAGATAGAAGTGTCAAGAGAGATGCTGCTAAAGTATGCCCTTCTTATAGCAGCATTTAAATGGCACACGACGCCTTGCTGCTTTTTCTTTCCCAGAGAGACCTGCTGTCAATTTTTTCACTCTGGCTTCTTGATCAAAAATGTCCACCTGAAATGTCTTACAGAAATAGGCTCCAGGTGTAAAAACCAGTACGGGGCTACATTTTCTGCGTGCTCCACATAAGTCACATCAAACTCACTCATCAAACTTCACTCTCTCCTTCCATTCTCCACTGCCTCTACCATTGTGTTCTCTGGATCTCAGAGTCTAAAGGCAGGCGCAATAGTTTCCACTGAGGGGTTGGAAGTGGTGTACAAGCAGCACAAATAGCTTCTGCGCTGCGCAGGCCATTTCTCTGCATTTTAGAGTCTAAGGGAAAGCGCTAGTGTTCCTGCGGAGAGCTGCAACAGCTGCAGAATATGTGTTGTCTTGGCACATGTTTGCAATCCACCATGATGGATCCTTAGTGAAACCAAACTGTGGTTCTGCTTCAAACATCTCACCCTGCTTGGCCACAAAGCTTTCGCTGACATGTCCCATTGCCTTTTTATTGCTGCGTTTCATTTTCAGAGTTTGTACGGAATCATTGCACTTTGCTTCTAAGCTGAACGTCGATACTGCTGGAGTCTCATATGTCCATTTTCTTCTCACACAAAAAAACTGCTTCCTTTAAAACATGCTGATGCGACCTGCTTTCTTGCTCAGCTGTAATTTTAGGGGTGTTCTCTGTCCCGCTTACAGTCTGAATCTAAACTAAGAAGTTTATGGGACACAGATGTGCCAAGACAAATAGTTTGCTTGGACCTTGCCACGTGTATTCAAAAGCATCCATTCACTCCACCATCAAGTCACTGCTTTCTTCTGCTTTACATCCTGCAAACTTCACACACACATACATACATACAAACTGGAATGAGGCATTTTCTTTCTTTCTCAGCTACACTCACCTATCCCCCACGCTAACTTCTTTACCGCTTTTCTCTTGGCCTTGCTATGCATACTTTTCCTCTTAAGACACCCATTGTCTGGCCTACCCCTTCCCTACATTGCCTTGCCTTTCCTTTCCTATCCAACCTTGCATTTCTTTGTCATTCCTGGCCATTGTTTTCCTCTTCCTTCCTGACCTATCCATGTCTTTCCCTTGCCCTTCCTACCAGTCCAGTGCCTTGCACCACCCATCCCCCTTGCCACTTTGTCCAGTTTCCCTTCCCCTTTGTCCAGCTCCAATATTTCATTTCCTTCTCCTTCTAGGACTCTCATTGCCTTGCTTGCCTCTCCTTTGTCTTGCCTGGAAAAGCCACCACTTTTCTTGGCGTTACCTTTGAACCTCTCCTCTCCCTTGCCTTGCATTCCCTTGCTCACTCGTCCCCCACCTGGAATTCAATACCCCTCTTTTTGCGGAATTTCTTCATCTTGCCTTGCCCTGCCTGCTTCTCCTAGGACTCTCAAGGCTTTCACGTACCTCCAGCGTTTCAGGAGCATGTGAGAGGAAGCCCAAAAGAGGTCACGTGCAAGCACACCCATCTGTCCTGGCAGCTTGCTTCTGGCACCTATCCTTACATGTCTTGAATTTTGGACATAAAATTCACATTTCACCTTTGCGCTTCAGGACCAGAATGACAGTTCTTTTGTATACCAAGGAAAGCAGGTAATCCAAGTGTATTAGGTGCAGATTAGAGATGGCCCATATGAGATCAAGGCCAGACAGAGAAGTCTGTCCTAGCCCCTTTTGTGTACCAGCAGTCTTTGAATGTACCTCTCATTTGTCTTGCCTTGGTGACCCCAAAGTTTCCTTGCCTTGCCCTGCCTTGCCTCCCTAGCCTTGCACTCCCTCCAGTGCCTACGCCCACACTTGACCTGCCCACACTTGACTGCTTTCCTCCAGGGAAACCTAGCCTTGCCTAGGCCTTCCTGTTTCTGCCTGGCCTTCCTATGCCCATCCTTGCCTAGAAGTTCTGGGCCTTCTCTCACCTACCACTCCATTTGCTTGCCCCTCATGGCTCCAGCCTTGTCAGCTTCTCCCTTGACTTGCCTACAATTGCGCCTACACTTGGTTTGCATTGCAAAGAGCGGTAGGCAAGGCAAAGCAAAGCAAGGAAGGTCTTTCTAGGTCTTGCCAGGCAAGGCACACATAAGCAAGCAAGCAAAACAAGAGTAGACTAGCCACAGCATCAAAGGCAAGGCAAGGCCAAGTGACTCTGAGTGCCTTTCCTTGGCAAGTAAAAGATATAGTGACAATGTAATAGGGCAGGCGTTAAAGGTACCATGAGGAGGTATAGTCCAGCAAGATATTTATGTCGTAGACCCTTCTGTGCAGGAGCCATTGTTGGACATAGTACAGGACATGGCATACAGCTTGGCTTGGTAAGTTCCTGAAGGAGAATGGCAATGCTTTCTCATGGGAAGGAAAGCACGTAGCCCCAGAGTTGGAGGTGCAGATAAGAAGCTGTGTCGCGCAGCTCAAGGACGACAGCAGCTTCTTGTGCCGGCATATTTGGAAGCACTCCCTCAATTTGTACAGTCATTGAGTCAGTATCCATCTTTGGAAGGCTGTCTGCCTCTAGTAAGAGTGTTCTGACACCATTGTATGGGATCAGTCACTGGATGTTTTGGATTTTGGAGGAGGGGACTCCATTTCTCCTGAAATGAGCTTCTTGTTATTCGCTTTGGCAAAGAAATTAAGTTTGGATGGGCACTTTGGGTGGTCTCAGTGAATTTAAAGGTTTTTCCCAAGAGGTTTCCCTGTGGGTTAGAGCTGTTGAACTGACAGTGGGAATCTAGACACCAAGTTGTTGAGCTTTTTGTCCTTGTAGCTTTAGTGTGTGAGTAGTCCCTGTTGCCATGCTGCTTGGATCTTGACTCTGAGACTGAAAGCTTAGGAGCGTAGAGCAGAAAAGAAAAGTGCTAATAGCAGGGTGTGTGTTCATTGTTTGATGGGTGAAGTTGAAATTGTAGGCAGCAAAGAACTTTCTCTCTCCGCTGGCACATTTGTTGAGCGGATGTCTTTGAGTTTGTTACCGGACTCTGCGAGAGTGAAAATGTTTGTTAGGGCAGAGGATTTTGTGTTGCCCTTTGAGTGTGGTGCAAAAGTGTTTGCACACTTGGAGGGGGAAGATCAGCAAAGTCTTTTTTTCCTGGCACAGTTAATTTGAGAGCAGGGACGTTTCCAACTCGGCTCTGTCCTTTGGAGCTGGCCTTGGTGCGTTTCCTTCTTTTGTTAGTCGACAGCGCCATCGTGTGGTTATTTTGATGAGCGCTGGCAGACGGTGCCAGGGAAAAAGCCAAGCTGTTTGCGGCTCCGGCCTCATTGGTGTAGGAGCAGCGCAGGGAAGAGCTCCGCTGGGGGTCCTGGCTCTTAGAGACTGAGAGAATGTGATCCTGTATGTAGCACAGAAGGAAGTGGAATTGTTTCATTGTGGGCTGTGCAGTTTATAAGCTGCAAATGAAAAGGCAATTGCAGCGCAGCCTCTTCTTTTCTGTGTGATCAGCTGCTCAACATGTAACTCGCACACACTGAACTGCATCCACCTCCCTGGAGATATAAAATGTGTATATCACTTTCCTCAAACTCTATGTATTACCTTGCACTCTAGCAGATCCCAAACCGCTTCAAAACGTCCAGCAGCTACTCAAAAAAAAAAAGTCCAACAAAAAGCTAGGGCTGGCCTTCATAGTGCCTTTGCAGTCCGTAAAATAGACGAAATGCACTAGGGCTTTGAATGTTTCTTCCCAACTATATAAATTCTCTCCAAGTGGCAAAGTCCATCATTACAGCAAAATTTTTCAGCTGGAGTTCTGACTGAGAGATGTGCCAGGACAGAAGGCATTTGCTGACCTAGCCTTTTTCCCTGTGTAACTTGGTATTTGCAGTACAATTATTTTCAGTGTCGCTGTGTCCAAGCAGCTAGAGAT
Source organism: Poecile atricapillus (assembly GCF_030490865.1). Taxonomy (NCBI): domain Eukaryota; kingdom Metazoa; phylum Chordata; class Aves; order Passeriformes; family Paridae; genus Poecile; species Poecile atricapillus. Next base: position 67,371,250 of record NC_081288.1, read on the forward strand.
TACACAGATAGAAGTGTCAAGAGAGATGCTGCTAAAGTATGCCCTTCTTATAGCAGCATTTAAATGGCACACGACGCCTTGCTGCTTTTTCTTTCCCAGAGAGACCTGCTGTCAATTTTTTCACTCTGGCTTCTTGATCAAAAATGTCCACCTGAAATGTCTTACAGAAATAGGCTCCAGGTGTAAAAACCAGTACGGGGCTACATTTTCTGCGTGCTCCACATAAGTCACATCAAACTCACTCATCAAACTTCACTCTCTCCTTCCATTCTCCACTGCCTCTACCATTGTGTTCTCTGGATCTCAGAGTCTAAAGGCAGGCGCAATAGTTTCCACTGAGGGGTTGGAAGAGGTGTACAAGCAGCACAAATAGCTTCTGCGCTGCGCAGGCCATTTCTCTGCATTTTAGAGTCTAAGGGAAAGCGCTAGTGTTCCTGCGGAGAGCTGCAACAGCTGCAGAATATGTGTTGTCTTGGCACATGTTTGCAATCCACCATGATGGATCCTTAGTGAAACCAAACTGTGGTTCTGCTTCAAACATCTCACCCTGCTTGGCCACAAAGCTTTCGCTGACATGTCCCATTGCCTTTTTATTGCTGCGTTTCATTTTCAGAGTTTGTACGGAATCATTGCACTTTGCTTCTAAGCTGAACGTCGATACTGCTGGAGTCTCATATGTCCATTTTCTTCTCACACAAAAAAACTGCTTCCTTTAAAACATGCTGATGCGACCTGCTTTCTTGCTCAGCTGTAATTTTAGGGGTGTTCTCTGTCCCGCTTACAGTCTGAATCTAAACTAAGAAGTTTATGGGACACAGATGTGCCAAGACAAATAGTTTGCTTGGACCTTGCCACGTGTATTCAAAAGCATCCATTCACTCCACCATCAAGTCACTGCTTTCTTCTGCTTTACATCCTGCAAACTTCACACACACATACATACATACAAACTGGAATGAGGCATTTTCTTTCTTTCTCAGCTACACTCACCTATCCCCCACGCTAACATCTTTACCGCTTTTCTCTTGGCCTTGCTATGCATACTTTTCCTCTTAAGACACCCATTGTCTGGCCTACCCCTTCCCTACATTGCCTTGCCTTTCCTTTCCTATCCAACCTTGCATTTCTTTGTCATTCCTGGCCATTGTTTTCCTCTTCCTTCCTGACCCATCCATGTCTTTCCCTTGCCCTTCCTACCAGTCCAGTGCCTTGCACCACCCATCCCCCTTGCCACTTTGTCCAGTTTCCCTTCCCGTTTGTCCAGCTCCAATCTTTCATTTCCTTCTCCTTCTAGGACTCTCATTGCCTTGCTTGCCTCTCCTTTGTCTTGCCTGGAAAAGCCACCACTTTTCTTGGCGTTACCTTTGAACCTCTCCTCTCCCTTGCCTTGCATTCCCTTGCTCACTCGTCCCCCACCTGGAATTCAATACCCCTCTTTTTGCGGAATTTCTTCATCTTGCCTTGCCCTGCCTGCTTCTCCTAGGACTCTCAAGGCTTTCACGTACCTCCAGCGTTTCAGGAGCATGTGAGAGGAAGCCCAAAAGAGGTCACGTGCAAGCACACCCATCTGTCCTGGCAGCTTGCTTCTGGCACCTATCCTTACATGTCTTGAATTTTGGACATAAAATTCACATTTCACCTTTGCGCTTCAGGACCAGAATGACAGTTCTTTTGTATACCAAGGAAAGCAGGTAATCCAAGTGTATTAGGTGCAGATTAGAGATGGCCCATATGAGATCAAGGCCAGACAGAGAAGTCTGTCCTAGCCCCTTTTGTGTACCAGCAGTCTTTGAATGTACCTCTCATTTGTCTCGCCTTGGTGACCCCAAAGTTTCCTTGCCTTGCCCTGCCTTGCCTCCCTAGCCTTGCACTCCCTCCAGTGCCTACGCCCACACTTGACCTGCCCACACTTGACTGCTTTCCTCCAGGGAAACCTAGCCTTGTCTAGGCCTTCCTGTTTCTGCCTGGCCTTCCTATGCCCATCCTTGCCTAGAAGTTCTGGGCCTTCTCTCACCTACCACTCCATTTGCTTGCCCCTCATGGCTCCAGCCTTGTCAGTTTCTCCCTTGACTCGCCTACAATTGCGCCTACACTTGGTTTGCATTGCAAAGAGCGGTAGGCAAGGCAAAGCAAAGCAAGGAAGGTCTTTCTAGGTCTTGCCAGGCAAGGCACACATAAGCAAGCAAGCAAAACAAGAGTAGACTAGCCACAGCATCAAAGGCAAGGCAAGGCCAAGTGACTCTGAGTGCCTTTCCTTGGCAAGTAAAAGATATAGTGACAATGTAATAGGGCAGGCGTTAAAGGTACCATGAGGAGGTATAGTCCAGCAAGATATTTATGTCGTAGACCCTTCTGTGCAGGAGCCATTGTTGGACATAGTACAGGACATGGCGTACAGTTTGGCTTGGTAAGTTCCTGAAGGAGAATGGCAATGCTTTCTCATGGGAAGGAAAGCACGTAGCCCCAGAGTTGGAGGTGCAGATAAGAAGCTGTGTCGCGCAGCTCAAGGACGACAGCAGCTTCTTGTGCCGGCATATTTGGAAGCACTCCCTCAATTTGTACAGTCATTGAGTCAGTATCCATCTTTGGAAGGCTGTCTGCCTCTAGTAAGAGTGTTCTGACACCATTGTATGGGATCAGTCACTGGATGTTTTGGATTTTGGAGGAGGGGACTCCATTTCTCCTGAAATGAGCTTCTTGTTATTCGCTTTGGCAAAGAAATTAAGTTTGGATGGGCACTTTGGGTGGTCTCAGTGAATTTAAAGGTTTTTCCCAAGAGGTTTCCCTGTGGGTTAGAGCTGTTGAACTGACAGTGGGAATCTAGACAGCAAGTTGTTGAGCTTTTTGTCCTTGTAGCTTTAGTGTGTGAGTAGTCCCTGTTGCCATGCTGCTTGGATCTTGACTCTGAGACTGAAAGCTTAGGAGCGTAGAGCAGAAAAGAAAAGTGCTAATAGCAGGGTGTGTGTTCATTGTTTGATGGGTGAAGTTGAAATTGTAGGCAGCAAAGAACTTTCTCTCTCAGCTGGCACATTTGTTGAGCGGATGTCTTTGAGTTTGTTACCGGACTCTGCGAGAGTGAAAATGTTTGTTAGGGCAGAGGATTTCGTGTTGCCCTTTGAGTGTGGTGCAAAAGTGTTTGCACACTTGGAGGGGGAAGATCAGCAAAGTCTTTTTTTCCTGGCACAGTTAATTTGAGAGCAGGGACGTTTCCAACTCGGCTCTGTCCTTTGGAGCTGGCCTCGGTGCGTTTCCTTCTTTTGTTAGTCGACAGCGCCATCGTGTGGTTATTTTGATGAGCGCTGGCAGCCGGTGCCAGGGAAAAAGCCAAGCTGTTTGCGGCTCCGGCCTCATTGGTGTAGGAGCAGCGCAGGGAAGAGCTCCGCTGGGGGTCCTGGCTCTTAGAGACTGAGAGAATGTGATCCTGTATGTAGCACAGAAGGAAGTGGAATTGTTTCATTGTGGGCTGTGCAGTTTATAAGCTGCAAATGAAAAGGCAATTGCAGCGCAGCCTCTTCTTTTCTGTGTGATCAGCTGCTCAACATGTAACTCGCACACACTGAACTGCATCCACCTCCCTGGAGATATAAAATGTGTATATCACTTTCCTCAAACTCTATGTATTACCTTGCACTCTAGCAGATCCCAAACCGCTTCAAAACGTCCAGCAGCTACTCAAAAAGAAAAAGTCCAACAAAAAGCTAGGGCTGGCCTTCATAGTGCCTTTGCAGTCCGTAAAATAGACGAAATGCACTAGGGCTTTGAATGTTTCTTCCCAACTATATAAATTCTCTCCAAGTGGCAAAGTCCATCATTACAGCAAAATTTTTCAGCTGGAGTTCTGACTGAGAGATGTGCCAGGACAGAAGGCATTTGCTGACCTAGCCTTTTTCCCTGTGTAACTTGGTATTTGCAGTACAATTATTTTCAGTGTCGCTGTGTCCAAGCAGCTAGAGATTACACAGATAGAAGTGTCAAGAGAGATGCTGCTAAAGTATGCCCTTCTTATAGCAGCATTTAAATGGCACACGACGCCTTGCTGCTTTTTCTTTCCCAGAGAGACCTGCTGTCAATTTTTTCACTCTGGCTTCTTGATCAAAAATGTCCACCTGAAATGTCTTACAGAAATAGGCTCCAGGTGTAAAAACCAGTACGGGGCTACATTTTCTGCGTGCTCCACATAAGTCACATCAAACTCACTCATCAAACTTCACTCTCTCCTTCCATTCTCCACTGCCTCTACCATTGTGTTCTCTGGATCTCAGAGTCTAAAGGCAGGCACAATAGTTTCCACTGAGGGGTTGGAAGAGGTGTACAAGCAGCACAAATAGCTTCTGCGCTGCGCAGGCCATTTCTCTGCATTTTAGAGTCTAAGGGAAAGCGCTAGTGTTCCTGCGGAGAGCTGCAACAGCTGCAGAATATGTGTTGTCTTGGCACATGTTTGCAATCCACCATGATGGATCCTTAGTGAAACCAAACTGTGGTTCTGCTTCAAACATCTCACCCTGCTTGGCCACAAAGCTTTCGCTGACATGTCCCATTGCCTTTTTATTGCTGCGTTTCATTTTCAGAGTTTGTACGGAATCATTGCACTTTGCTTCTAAGCTGAACGTCGATACTGCTGGAGTCTCATATGTCCATTTTCTTCTCACACAAAAAAACTGCTTCCTTTAAAACATGCTGATGCGACCTGCTTTCTTGCTCAGCTGTAATTTTAGGGGTGTTCTCTGTCCCGCTTACAGTCTGAATCTAAACTAAGAAGTTTATGGGACACAGATGTGCCAAGACAAATAGTTTGCTTGGACCTTGCCACGTGTATTCAAAAGCATCCATTCACTCCACCATCAAGTCACTGCTTTCTTCTGCTTTACATCCTGCAAACTTCACACACACATACATACATACAAACTGGAATGAGGCATTTTCTTTCTTTCTCAGCTACACTCACCTATCCCCCACGCTAACTTCTTTACCGCTTTTCTCTTGGCCTTGCTATGCATACTTTTCCTCTTAAGACACCCATTGTCTGGCCTACCCCTTCCCTACATTGCCTTGCCTTTCCTTTCCTATCCAACCTTGCATTTCTTTGTCATTCCTGGCCATTGTTTTCCTCTTCCTTCCTGACCTATCCATGTCCAGTTTCCCTTGCCCTTCCTACCAGTCCAGTGCCTTGCACCACCCATCCCCCTTGCCACTTTGTCCAGTTTCCCTTCCCCTTTGTCCAGCTCCAATCTTTCATTTCCTTCTCCTTCTAGGACTCTCATTGCCTTGCTTGCCTCTCCTTTGTCTTGCCTGGCAAAGCCACCACTTTTCTTGGCGTTACCTTTGAACCTCTCCTCTCCCTTGCCTTGCATTCCCTTGCTCACTCGTCCCCCACCTGGAATTCAATACCCCTCTTTTTGCTGCATTTCTTCATCTTGCCTTGCCCTGCCTGCTTCTCCTAGGACTCTCAAGGCTTTCACGTACCTCCAGCGTTTCAGGAGCATGTGAGAGGAAGCCCAAAAGAGGTCACGTGCAAGCACACCCATCTGTCCTGGCAGCTTGCTTCTGGCACCTATCCTTACATGTCTTGAATTTTGGACATAAAATTCACATTTCACCTTTGCGCTTCAGGACCAGAATGACAGTTCTTTTGTATACCAAGGAAAGCAGGTAATCCAAGTGTATTAGGTGCAGATTAGAGATGGCCCATATGAGATCAAGGCCAGACAGAGAAGTCTGTCCTAGCCCCTTTTGTGTACCAGCAGTCTTTGAATGTACCTCTCATTTGTCTTGCCTTGGTGACCCCAAAGTTTCCTTGCCTTGCCCTGCCTTGCCTCCCTAGCCTTGCACTCCCTCCAGTGCCTACGCCCACACTTGACCTGCCCACACTTGACTGCTTTCCTCCAGGGAAACCTAGCCTTGCCTAGGCCTTCCTGTTTCTGCCTGGCCTTCCTATGCCCATCCTTGCCTAGAAGTTCTGGGCCTTCTCTCACCTACCACTCCATTTGCTTGCCCCTCATGGCTCCAGCCTTGTAAGTTTCTCCCTTGACTCGCCTACAATTGCGCCTACACTTGGTTTGCATTGCAAAGAGCGGTAGGCAAGGCAAAGCAAAGCAAGGAAGGTCTTTCTAGGTCTTGCCAGGCAAGGCACACATAAGCAAGCAAACAAAACAAGAGTAGACTAGCCACAGCATCAAAGGCAAGGCAAGGCCAAGTGACTCTGAGTGCCTTTCCTTGGCAAGTAAAAGATATAGTGACAATGTAATAGGGCAGGCGTTAAAGGTACCATGAGGAGGTATAGTCCAGCAAGATATTTATGTCGTAGACCCTTCTGTGCAGGAGCCATTGTTGGACATAGTACAGGACATGGCATACAGCTTGGCTTGGTAAGTTCCTGAAGGAGAATGGCAATGCTTTCTCATGGGAAGGAAAGCACGTAGCCCCAGAGTTGGAGGTGCAGATAAGAAGCTGTGTCGCGCAGCTCAAGGACGACAGCAGCTTCTTGTGCCGGCATATTTGGAAGCACTCCCTCAATTTGTACAGTCATTGAGTCAGTATCCATCTTTGGAAGGCTGTCTGCCTCTAGTAAGAGTGTTCTGACACCATTGTATGGGATCAGTCACTGGATGTTTTGGATTTTGGAGGAGGGGACTCCATTTCTCCTGAAATGAGCTTCTTGTTATTCGCTTTGGCAAAGAAATTAAGTTTGGATGGGCACTTTGGGTGGTCTCAGTGAATTTAAAGGTTTTTCCCAAGAGGTTTCCCTGTGGGTTAGAGCTGTTGAACTGACAGTGGGAATCTAGACAGCAAGTTGTTGAGCTTTTTGTCCTTGTAGCTTTAGTGTGTGAGTAGTCCCTGTTGCCATGCTGCTTGGATCTTGACTCTGAGACTGAAAGCTTAGGAGCGTAGAGCAGAAAAGAAAAGTGCTAATAGCAGGGTGTGTGTTCATTGTTTGATGGGTGAAGTTGAAATTGTAGGCAGCAAAGAACTTTCTCTCTCAGCTGGCACATTTGTTGAGCGGATGTCTTTGAGTTTGTTACCGGACTCTGCGAGAGTGAAAATGTTTGTTAGGGCAGAGGATTTCGTGTTGCCCTTTGAGTGTGGTGCAAAAGTGTTTGCACACTTGGAGGGGGAAGATCAGCAAAGTCTTTTTTTCCTGGCACAGTTAATTTGAGAGCAGGGACGTTTCCAACTCGGCTCTGTCCTTTGGAGCTGGCCTCGGTGCGTTTCCTTCTTTTGTTAGTCGACAGCGCCATCGTGTGGTTATTTTGATGAGCGCTGGCAGCCGGTGCCAGGGAAAAAGCCAAGCTGTTTGCGGCTCCGGCCTCATTGGTGTAGGAGCAGCGCAGGGAAGAGCTCCGCTGGGGGTCCTGGCTCTTAGAGACTGAGAGAATGTGATCCTGTATGTAGCACAGAAGGAAGTGGAATTGTTTCATTGTGGGCTGTGCAGTTTATAAGCTGCAAATGAAAAGGCAATTGCAGCGCAGCCTCTTCTTTTCTGTGTGATCAGCTGCTCAACATGTAACTCGCACACACTGAACTACATCCACCTCCCTGGAGATATAAAATGTGTATATCACTTTCCTCAAACTCTATGTATTACCTTGCACTCTAGCAGATCCCAAACCGCTTCAAAACGTCCAGCAGCTACTCAAAAAGAAAAAGTCCAACAAAAAGCTAGTGCTGGCCTTCATAGTGCCTTTGCAGTCTGTAAAATAGACGAAATGCACTAGGGCTTTGAATGTTTCTTCCCAACTATATAAATTCTCTCCAAGTGGCAAAGTCCATCATTACAGCAAAATTTTTCAGCTGGAGTTCTGACTGAGAGATGTGCCAGGACAGAAGGCATTTGCTGACCTAGCCTTTTTCCCTGTGTAACTTGGTATTTGCAGTACAATTATTTTCAGTGTCGCTGTGTCCAAGCAGCTAGAGATTACACAGATAGAAGTGTCAAGAGAGATGCTGCTAAAGTACGCCCTTCTTATAGCAGCATTTAAATGGCACACGACGCCTTGCTGCTTTTTCTTTCCCAGAGAGACCTGCTGTCAATTTTTTCACTCTGGCTTCTTGATCAAAAATGTCCACCTGAAATGTCTTACAGAAATAGGCTCCAGGTGTAAAAACCAGTACGGGGCTACATTTTCTGCGTGCTCCACATAAGTCACATCAAACTCACTCATCAAACTTCACTCTCTCCTTCCATTCTCCACTGCCTCTACCATTGTGTTCTCTGGATCTCAGAGTCTAAAGGCAGGCGCAATAGTTTCCACTGAGGGGTTGGAAGAGGTGTACAAGCAGCACAAATAGCTTCTGCGCTGCGCAGGCCATTTCTCTGCATTTTAGAGTCTAAGGGAAAGCGGAGAGCTGCAACAGCTGCAGAATATGTGTTGTCTTGGCACATGTTTGCAATCCACCATGATGGATCCTTAGTGAAACCAAACTGTGGTTCTGCTTCAAACATCTCACCCTGCTTGGCCACAAAGCTTTCGCTGACATGTCCCATTGCCTTTTTATTGCTGCGTTTCATTTTCAGAGTTTGTACGGAATCATTGCACTTTGCTTCTAAGCTGAACGTCGATACTGCTGGAGTCTCATATGTCCATTTTCTTCTCACACAAAAAAACTGCTTCCTTTAAAACATGCTGATGCGACCTGCTTTCTTGCTCAGCTGTAATTTTAGGGGTGTTCTCTGTCCCGCTTACAGTCTGAATCTAAACTAAGAAGTTTATGGGACACAGATGTGCCAAGACAAATAGTTTGCTTGGACCTTGCCACGTGTATTCAAAAGCATCCATTCACTCCACCATCAAGTCACTGCTTTCTTCTGCTTTACATCCTGCAAACTTCACACACACATACATACATACAAACTGGAATGAGGCATTTTCTTTCTTTCTCAGCTACACTCACCTATCCCCCACGCTAACTTCTTTACCGCTTTTCTCTTGGCCTTGCTATGCATACTTTTCCTCTTAAGACACCCATTGTCTGGCCTACCCCTTCCCTACATTGCCTTGCCTTTCCTTTCCTATCCAACCTTGCATTTCTTTGTCATTCCTGGCCATTGTTTTCCTCTTCCTTCCTGACCTATAAATGTCTTTCCCTTGCCCTTCCTACCAGTCCAGTGCCTTGCACCACCCATCCCCCTTGCCACTTTGTCCAGTTTCCCTTCCCCTTTGTCCAGCTCCAATCTTTCATTTCCTTCTCCTTCTAGGACTCTCATTGCCTTGCTTGCCTCTCCTTTGTCTTGCCTGGCAAAGCCACCACTTTTCTTGGCGTTCCCTTTGAACCTCTCCTCTCCCTTGCCTTGCATTCCCTTGCTCACTCGTCCCCCACCTGGAATTCAATACCCCTCTTTTTGCTGCATTTCTTCATCTTGCCTTGCCCTGCCTGCTTCTCCTAGGACTCTCAAGGCTTTCACGTACCTCCAGCGTTTCAGGAGCATGTGAGAGGAAGCCCAAAAGAGGTCACGTGCAAGCACACCCATCTGTCCTGGCAGCTTGCTTCTGGCACCTATCCTTACATGTCTTGAATTTTGGACATAAAATTCACATTTCACCTTTGCGCTTCAGGACCAGAATGACAGTTCTTTTGTATACCAAGGAAAGCAGGTAATCCAAGTGTATTAGGTGCAGATTAGAGATGGCCCATATGAGATCAAGGCCAGACAGAGAAGTCTGTCCTAGCCCCTTTTGTGTACCAGCAGTCTTTGAATGTACCTCTCATTTGTCTTGCCTTGGTGACCCCAAAGTTTCCTTGCCTTGCCCTGCCTTGCCTCCCTAGCCTTGCACTCCCTCCAGTGCCTACGCCCACACTTGACCTGCCCACACTTGACTGCTTTCCTCCAGGGAAACCTAGCCTTGCCTAGGCCTTCCTGTTTCTGCCTGGCCTTCCTATGCCCATCCTTGCCTAGAAGTTCTGGGCCTTCTCTCACCTACCGCTCCATTTGCTTGCCCCTCATGGCTCCAGCCTTGTCAGCTTCTCCCTTGACTTGCCTACAATTTCGCCTACACTTGGTTTGCATTGCAAAGAGCGGTAGGCAAGGCAAAGCAAAGCAAGGAAGGTCTTTCTAGGTCTTGCCAGGCAAGGCACACATAAGCAAGCAAGCAAAACAAGAGTAGACTAGCCACAGCATCAAAGGCAAGGCAAGGCCAAGTGACTCTGAGTGCCTTTCCTTGGCAAGTAAAAGATATAGTGACAATGTAATAGGGCAGGCGTTAAAGGTACCATGAGGAGGTATAGTCCAGCAAGATATTTATGTCGTAGACCCTTCTGTGCAGGAGCCATTGTTGGACATAGTACAGGACATGGCATACAGCTTGGCTTGGTAAGTTCCTGAAGGAGAATGGCAATGCTTTCTCATGGGAAGGAAAGCACGTAGCCCCAGAGTTGGAGGTGCAGATAAGAAGCTGTGTCGCGCAGCTCAAGGACGACAGCAGCTTCTTGTGCCGGCATATTTGGAAGCACTCCCTCAATTTGTACAGTCATTGAGTCAGTATCCATCTTTGGAAGGCTGTCTGCCTCTAGTAAGAGTGTTCTGACACCATTGTATGGGATCAGTCACTGGATGTTTTGGATTTTGGAGGAGGGGACTCCATTTCTCCTGAAATGAGCTTCTTGTTATTCGCTTTGGCAAAGAAATTAAGTTTGGATGGGCACTTTGGGTGGTCTCAGTGAATTTAAAGGTTTTTCCCAAGAGGTTTCCCTGTGGGTTAGAGCTGTTGAACTGACAGTGGGAATCTAGACAGCAAGTTGTTGAGCTTTTTGTCCTTGTAGCTTTAGTGTGTGAGTAGTCCCTGTTGCCATGCTGCTTGGATCTTGACTCTGAGACTGAAAGCTTAGGAGCGTAGAGCAGAAAAGAAAAGTGCTAATAGCAGGGTGTGTGTTCATTGTTTGATGGGTGAAGTTGAAATTGTAGGCAGCAAAGAACTTTCTCTCTCAGCTGGCACATTTGTTGAGCGGATGTCTTTGAGTTTGTTACCGGACTCTGCGAGAGTGAAAATGTTTGTTAGGGCAGAGGATTTTGTGTTGCCCTTTGAGTGTGGTGCAAAAGTGTTTGCACACTTGGAGGGGGAAGATCAGCAAAGTCTTTTTTTCCTGGCACAGTTAATTTGAGAGCAGGGACGTTTCCAACTCGGCTCTGTCCTTTGGAGCTGGCCTTGGTGCGTTTCCTTCTTTTGTTAGTCGACAGCGCCATCGTGTGGTTATTTTGATGAGCGCTGGCAGACGGTGCCAGGGAAAAAGCCAAGCTGTTTGCGGCTCCGGCCTCATTGGTGTAGGAGCAGCGCAGGGAAGAGCTCCGCTGGGGGTCCTGGCTCTTAGAGACTGAGAGAATGTGATCCTGTATGTAGCACAGAAGGAAGTGGAATTGTTTCATTGTGGGCTGTGCAGTTTATAAGCTGCAAATGAAAAGGCAATTGCAGCGCAGCCTCTTCTTTTCTGTGTGATCAGCTGCTCAACATGTAACTCGCACACACTGAACTGCATCCACCTCCCTGGAGATATAAAATGTGTATATCACTTTCCTCAAACTCTATGTATTACCTTGCACTCTAGCAGATCCCAAACCGCTTCAAAACGTCCAGCAGCTACTCAAAAAGAAAAAGTCCAACAAAAAGCTAGTGCTGGCCTTCATAGTGCCTTTGCAGTCCGTAAAATAGACGAAATGCACTAGGGCTTTGAATGTTTCTTCCCAACTATATAAATTCTCTCCAAGTGGCAAAGTCCATCATTACAGCAAAATTTTTCAGCTGGAGTTCTGACTGAGAGATGTGCCAGGACAGAAGGCATTTGCTGACCTAGCCTTTTTCCCTGTGTAACTTGGTATTTGCAGTACAATTATTTTCAGTGTCGCTGTGTCCAAGCAGCTAGAGATTACACAGATAGAAGTGTCAAGAGAGATGCTGCTAAAGTATGCCCTTCTTATAGCAGCATTTAAATGGCACACGACGCCTTGCTGCTTTTTCTTTCCCAGAGAGACCTGCTGTCAATTTTTTCACTCTGGCTTCTTGATCAAAAATGTCCACCTGAAATGTCTTACAGAAATAGGCTCCAGGTGTAAAAACCAGTACGGGGCTACATTTTCTGCGTGCTCCACATAAGTCACATCAAACTCACTCATCAAACTTCACTGTCTCCTTCCATTCTCCACTGCCTCTACCATTGAGTTCTCTGGATCTCAGAGTCTAAAGGCAGGCGCAATAGTTTCCACTGAGGGGTTGGAAGAGGTGTACAAGCAGCACAAATAGCTTCTGCGCTGCGCAGGCCATTTCTCTGCATTTTAGAGTCTAAGGGAAAGCGCTAGTGTTCCTGCGGAGAGCTGCAACAGCTGCAGAATATGTGTTGTCTTGGCACATGTTTGCAATCCACCATGATGGATCCTTAGTGAAACCAAACTGTGGTTCTGCTTCAAACATCTCACCCTGCTTGGCCACAAAGCTTTCGCTGACATGTCCCATTGCCTTTTTATTGCTGCGTTTTATTTTCAGAGTTTGTACGGAATCATTGCACTTTGCTTCTAAGCTGAACGTCGATACTGCTGGAGTCTCATATGTCCATTTTCTTCTCACACAAAAAAACTGCTTCCTTTAAAACATGCTGATGCGACCTGCTTTCTTGCTCAGCTGTAATTTTAGGGGTGTTCTCTGTCCCGCTTACAGTCTGAATCTAAACTAAGAAGTTTATGGGACACAGATGTGCCAAGACAAATAGTTTGCTTGGACCTTGCCACGTGTATTCAAAAGCATCCATTCACTCCACCATCAAGTCACTGCTTTCTTCTGCTTTACATCCTGCAAACTTCACACACACATACATACATACAAACTGGAATGAGGCATTTTCTTTCTTTCTCAGCTACACTCACCTATCCCCCACGCTAACTTCTTTACCGCTTTTCTCTTGGCCTTGCTATGCATACTTTTCCTCTTAAGACACCCATTGTCTGGCCTACCCCTTCCCTACATTGCCTTGCCTTTCCTTTCCTATCCAACCTTGCATTTCTTTGTCATTCCTGGCCATTGTTTTCCTCTTCCTTCCTGACCCATCCATGTCTTTCCCTTGCCCTTCCTACCAGTCCAGTGCCTTGCACCACCCATCCCCCTTGCCACTTTGTCCAGTTTCCCTTCCCCTTTGTCCAGCTCCAATCTTTCATTTCCTTCTCCTTCTAGGACTCTCATTGCCTTGCTTGCCTCTCCTTTGTCTTGCCTGGAAAAGCCACCACTTTTCTTGGCGTTACCTTTGAACCTCTCCTCTCCCTTGCCTTGCATTCCCTTGCTCACTCGTCCCCCACCTGGAATTCAATACCCCTCTTTTTGCGGAATTTCTTCATCTTGCCTTGCCCTGCCTGCTTCTCCTAGGACTCTCAAGGCTTTCACGTACCTCCAGCGTTTCAGGAGCATGTGAGAGGAAGCCCAAAAGAGGTCACGTGCAAGCACACCCATCTGTCCTGGCAGCTTGCTTCTGGCACCTATCCTTACATGTCTTGAATTTTGGACATAAAATTCACATTTCACCTTTGCACTTCAGGACCAGAATGACAGTTCTTTTGTATACCAAGGAAAGCAGGTAATCCAAGTGTATTAGGTGCAGATTAGAGATGGCCCATATGAGATCAAGGCCAGACAGAGAAGTCTGTCCTAGCCCCTTTTGTGTTCCAGCAGTCTTTGAATGTACCTCTCATTTGTCTCGCCTTGGTGACCCCAAAGTTTCCTTGCCTTGCCCTGCCTTGCCTCCCTAGCCTTGCACTCCCTCCAGTGCCTACGCCCACACTTGACCTGCCCACACTTGACTGCTTTCCTCCAGGGAAACCTAGCCTTGTCTAGGCCTTCCTGTTTCTGCCTGGCCTTCCTATGCCCATCCTTGCCTAGAAGTTCTGGGCCTTCTCTCACCTACCACTCCATTTGCTTGCCCCTCATGGCTCCAGCCTTGTCAGTTTCTCCCTTGACTCGCCTACAATTGCGCCTACACTTGGTTTGCATTGCAAAGAGCGGTAGGCAAGGCAAAGCAAAGCAAGGAAGGTCTTTCTAGGTCTTGCCAGGCAAGGCACACATAAGCAAGCAAGCAAAACAAGAGTAGACTAGCCACAGCATCAAAGGCAAGGCAAGGCCAAGTGACTCTGAGTGCCTTTCCTTGGCAAGTAAAAGATATAGTGACAATGTAATAGGGCAGGCGTTAAAGGTACCATGAGGAGGTATAGTCCAGCAAGATATTTATGTCGTAGACCCTTCTGTGCAGGAGCCATTGTTGGACATAGTACAGGACATGGCGTACAGTTTGGCTTGGTAAGTTCCTGAAGGAGAATGGCAATGCTTTCTCATGGGAAGGAAAGCACGTAGCCCCAGAGTTGGAGGTGCAGATAAGAAGCTGTGTCGCGCAGCTCAAGGACGACAGCAGCTTCTTGTGCCGGCATATTTGGAAGCACTCCCTCAATTTGTACAGTCATTGAGTCAGTATCCATCTTTGGAAGGCTGTCTGCTTCTAGTAAGAGTGTTCTGACACCATTGTATGGGATCAGTCACTGGATGTTTTGGATTTTGGAGGAGGGGATGCCATTTCTCCTGAAATGAGCTTCTTGTTATTCGCTTTGGCAAAGAAATTAAGTTTGGATGGGCACTTTGGGTGGTCTCAGTGAATTTAAAGGTTTTTCCCAAGAGGTTTCCCTGTGGGTTAGAGCTGTTGAACTGACAGTGGGAATCTAGACAGCAAGTTGTTGAGCTTTTTGTCCTTGTAGCTTTAGTGTGTGAGTAGTCCCTGTTGCCATGCTGCTTGGATCTTGACTCTGAGACTGAAAGCTTAGGAGCGTAGAGCAGAAAAGAAAAGTGCTAATAGCAGGGTGTGTGTTCATTGTTTGATGGGTGAAGTTGAAATTGTAGGCAGCAAAGAACTTTCTCTCTCAGCTGGCACATTTGTTGAGCGGATGTCTTTGAGTTTGTTACCGGACTCTGCGAGAGTGAAAATGTTTGTTAGGGCAGAGGATATCGTGTTGCCCTTTGAGTGTGGTGCAAAAGTGTTTGCACAGTTGGAGGGGGAAGATCAGCAAAGTCTTTTTTTCCTGGCACAGTTAATTTGAGAGCAGGGACGTTTCCAACTCGGCTCTGTCCTTTGGAGCTGGCCTCGGTGCGTTTCCTTCTTTTGTTAGTCGACAGCGCCATCGTGTGGTTATTTTGATGAGCGCTGGCAGCCGGTGCCAGGGAAAAAGCCAAGCTGTTTGCGGCTCCAGCCTCATTGGTGTAGGAGCAGCGCAGGGAAGAGCTCCGCTGGGGGTCCTGGCTCTTAGAGACTGAGAGAATGTGATCCTGTATGTAGCACAGAAGGAAGTGGAATTGTTTCATTGTGGGCTGTGCAGTTTATAAGCTGCAAATGAAAAGGCAATTGCAGCGCAGCCTCTTCTTTTCTGTGTGATCAGCTGCTCAACATGTAACTCGCACACACTGAACTACATCCACCTCCCTGGAGATATAAAATGTGTATATCACTTTCCTCAAACTCTATGTATTACCTTGCACTCTAGCAGATCCCAAACCGCTTCAAAACGTCCAGCAGCTACTCAAAAAGAAAAAGTCCAACAAAAAGCTAGGGCTGGCCTTCATAGTGCCTTTGCAGTCCGTAAAATAGACGAAATGCACTAGGGCTTTGAATGTTTCTTCCCAACTATATAAATTCTCTCCAAGTGGCAAAGTCCATCATTACAGCAAAATTTTTCAGCTGGAGTTCTGACTGAGAGATGTGCCAGGACAGAAGGCATTTGCTGACCTAGCCTTTTTCCCTGTGTAACTTGGTATTTGCAGTACAATTATTTTCAGTGTCGCTGTGTCCAAGCAGCTAGAGATTACACAGATAGAAGTGTCAAGAGAGATGCTGCTAAAGTATGCCCTTCTTATAGCAGCATTTAAATGGCACACGACGCCTTGCTGCTTTTTCTTTCCCAGAGAGACCCGCTGTCAATTTTTTCACTCTGGCTTCTTGATCAAAAATGTCCACCTGAAATGTCTTACAGAAATAGGCTCCAGGTGTAAAAACCAGTACGGGGCTACATTTTCTGCGTGCTCCACATAAGTCACATCAAACTCACTCATCAAACTTCACTCTCTCCTTCCATTCTCCACTGCCTCTACCATTGTGTTCTCTGGATCTCAGAGTCTAAAGGCAGGCGCAATAGTTTCCACTGAGGGGTTGGAAGAGGTGTACAAGCAGCACAAATAGCTTCTGCGCTGCGCAGGCCATTTCTCTGCATTTTAGAGTCTAAGGGAAAGCGCTAGTGTTCCTGCGGAGAGCTGCAACAGCTGCAGAATATGTGTTGTCTTGGCACATGTTTGCAATCCACCATGATGGATCCTTAGTGAAACCAAACTGTGGTTCTGCTTCAAACATCTCACCCTGCTTGGCCACAAAGCTTTCGCTGACATGTCCCATTGCCTTTTTATTGCTGCGTTTCATTTTCAGAGTTTGTACGGAATCATTGCACTTTGCTTCTAAGCTGAACGTCGATACTGCTGGAGTCTCATATGTCCATTTTCTTCTCACACAAAAAAACTGCTTCCTTTAAAACATGCTGATGCGACCTGCTTTCTTGCTCAGCTGTAATTTTAGGGGTGTTCTCTGTCCCGCTTACAGTCTGAATCTAAACTAAGAAGTTTATGGGACACAGATGTGCCAAGACAAATAGTTTGCTTGGACCTTGCCACGTGTATTCAAAAGCATCCATTCACTCCACCATCAAGTCACTGCTTTCTTCTGCTTTACATCCTGCAAACTTCACACACACATACATACATACAAACTGGAATGAGGCATTTTCTTTCTTTCTCAGCTACACTCACCTATCCCCCACGCTAACTTCTTTACCGCTTTTCTCTTGGCCTTGCTATGCATACTTTTCCTCTTAAGACACCCATTGTCTGGCCTACCCCTTCCCTACATTGCCTTGCCTTTCCTTTCCTATCCAACCTTGCATTTCTTTGTCATTCCTGGCCATTGTTTTCCTCTTCCTTCCTGACCCATCCATGTCTTTCCCTTGCCCTTCCTACCAGTCCAGTGCCTTGCACCACCCATCCCCCTTGCCACTTTGTCCAGTTTCCCTTCCCCTTTGTCCAGCTCCAATCTTTCATTTCCTTCTCCTTCTAGGACTCTCATTGCCTTGCTTGCCTCTCCTTTGTCTTGCCTGGAAAAGCCACCACTTTTCTTGGCGTTACCTTTGAACCTCTCCTCTCCCTTGCCTTGCATTCCCTTGCTCACTCGTCCCCCACCTGGAATTCAATACCCCTCTTTTTGCGGAATTTCTTCATCTTGCCTTGCCCTGCCTGCTTCTCCTAGGACTCTCAAGGCTTTCACGTACCTCCAGCGTTTCAGGAGCATGTGAGAGGAAGCCCAAAAGAGGTCACGTGCAAGCACACCCATCTGTCCTGGCAGCTTGCTTCTGGCACCTATCCTTACATGTCTTGAATTTTGGACATAAAATTCACATTTCACCTTTGCGCTTCAGGACCAGAATGACAGTTCTTTTGTATACCAAGGAAAGCAGGTAATCCAAGTGTTTTAGGTGCAGATTAGAGATGGCCCATATGAGATCAAGGCCAGACAGAGAAGTCTGTCCTAGCCCCTTTTGTGTACCAGCAGTCTTTGAATGTACCTCTCATTTGTCTTGCCTTGGTGACCCCAAAGTTTCCTTGCCTTGCCCTGCCTTGCCTCCCTAGCCTTGCACTCCCTCCAGTGCCTACGCCCACACTTGACCTGCCCACACTTGACTGCTTTCCTCCAGGGAAACCTAGCCTTGCCTAGGCCTTCCAGTTTCTGCCTGGCCTTCCTATGCCCATCCTTGCCTAGAAGTTCTGGGCCTTCTCTCACCTACCACTCCATTTGCTTGCCCCTCATGGCTCCAGCCTTGTCAGTTTCTCCCTTGACTCGCCAACAATTGCGCCTACACTTGGTTTGCATTGCAAAGAGCGGTAGGCAAGGCAAAGCAAAGCAAGGAAGGTCTTTCTAGGTCTTGCCAGGCAAGGCACACATAAGCAAGCAAGCAAGCAAAACAAGAGTAGACTAGCCACAGCATCAAAGGCAAGGCAAGGCCAAGTGACTCTGAGTGCCTTTCCTTGGCAAGTAAAAGATATAGTGACAATGTAATAGGGCAGGCGTTAAAGGTACCATGAAGAGGTATAGTCCAGCAAGATATTCATGTCGTAGACCCTTCTGTGCAGGAGCCATTGTTGGACATAGTACAGGACATGGCATACAGTTTGGCTTGGTAAGTTCTTGAAGGAGAATGGCAATGCTTTCTCATGGGAAGGAAAGCACGTAGCCCCAGAGTTGGAGGTGCAGATAAGAAGCTGTGTCGCGCAGCTCAAGGACGACAGCAGCTTCTTGTGCCGGCATATTTGGAAGCACTCCCTCAATTTGTACAGTCATTGAGTCAGTATCCATCTTTGGAAGGCTGTCTGCTTCTAGTAAGAGTGTTCTGACACCATTGTATGGGATCAGTCACTGGATGTTTTGGATTTTGGAGGAGGGGATGCCATTTCTCCTGAAATGAGCTTCTTGTTATTCGCTTTGGCAAAGAAATTAAGTTTGGATGGGCACTTTGGGTGGTCTCAGTGAATTTAAAGGTTTTTCCCAAGAGGTTTCCCTGTGGGTTAGAGCTGTTGAACTGACAGTGGGAATCTAGACAGCAAGTTGTTGAGCTTTTTGTCCTTGTAGCTTTAGTGTGTGAGTAGTCCCTGTTGCCATGCTGCTTGGATCTTGACTCTGAGACTGAAAGCTTAGGAGCGTAGAGCAGAAAAGAAAAGTGCTAATAGCAGGGTGTGTGTTCATTGTTTAATGGGTGAAGTTGAAATTGTAGGCAGCAAAGAACTTTCTCTCTCAGCTGGCACATTTGTTGAGCGGATGTCTTTGAGTTTGTTACCGGACTCTGCGAGAGTGAAAATGTTTGTTAGGGCAGAGGATTTCGTGTTGCCCTTTGAGTGTGGTGCAAAAGTGTTTGCACACTTGGAGGGGGAAGATCAGCAAAGTCTTTTTTTAGTGGCACAGTTAATTTGAGAGCAGGGACGTTTCCAACTGGGCTCTGTCCTTTGGAGCTGGCCTCGGTGCGTTTCCTTCTTTTGTTAGTCGACAGCGCCATCGTGTGGTTATTTTGATGAGCGCTGGCAGCCGGTGCCAGGGAAAAAGCCAAGCTGTTTGCGGCTCCGGCCTCATTGGTGTAGGAGCAGCGCAGGGAAGAGCTCCGCTGGGGGTCCTGGCTCTTAGAGACTGAGAGAATGTGATCCTGTATGTAGCACAGAAGGAAGTGGAATTGTTTCATTGTGGGCTGTGCAGTTTATAAGCTGCAAATGAAAAGGCAATTGCAGCGCAGCCTCTTCTTTTCTGTGTGATCAGCTGCTCAACATGTAACTCGCACACACTGAACTGCATCCACCTCCCTGGAGATATAAAATGTGTATATCACTTTCCTCAAACTCTATGTATTACCTTGCACTCTAGCAGATCCCAAACCGCTTCAAAACGTCCAGCAGCTACTCAAAAAGTCCAACAAAAAGCTAGTGCTGGGCTTTATAGTGCCTTTGCAGTCCGTAAAATAGACGAAATGCACTAGGGCTTTGAATGTTTCTTCCCAACTATATAAATTCTCTCCAAGTGGCAAAGTCTATCATTACAGCAAAATTTTTCAGCTGGAGTTCTGACTGAGAGATGTGCCAGGACAGAAGGCATTTGCTGACCTACCCTTTTTCCCTGTGTAACTTGGTATTTGCAGTACAATTATTTTCAGTGTTGCTGTGTCCAAGCAGCTAGAGATTACACAGATAGAAGTGTCAAGAGAGATGCTGCTAAAGTACGCCCTTCTTATAGCAGCATTTAAATGGCACACGACGCCTTGCTGCTTTTTCTTTCCCAGAGACATCTGCTGTCAATTTTTTCACTCTGGCTTCTTGATCAAAAATGTCCACCTGAAATGTCTTACAGAAATAGGCTCCAGGTGTAAAAACCAGTACGGGGCTACATTTTCTGCGTGCTCCACATAAGTCACATCAAACTCACTCATCAAACTTCACTCTCTCCTTCCATTCTCCACTGCCTCTACCATTGTGTTCTCTGGATCTCAGAGTCTAAAGGCAGGCGTAATAGCTTCCACTGAGGGGTTGGAAGAGGTGTACAAGCAGCACAAATAGCTTCTGCGCTGCGCAGGCCATTTCTCTGCATTTTAGAGTCTAAGGGAAAGCGCTAGTGTTCCTGCGGAGAGCTGCAACAGCTGCAGAATATGTGTTGTCTTGGCACATGTTTGCAATCCACCATGATGGATCCTTAGTGAAACCAAACTGTGGTTCTGCTTCAAACATCTCACCCTGCTTGGCCACAAAGCTTTCGCTGACATGTCCCATTGCCTTTTTATTGATGCGTTTCATTTTCAGAGTTTGTACGGAATCATTGCACTTTGCTTCTAAGCTGAACGTCGATACTGCTGGAGTCTCATATGTCCATTTTCTTCTCACACAAAAAAACTGCTTCCTTTAAAACATGCTGATGCGACCTGCTTTCTTGCTCAGCTGTAATTTTAGGGGTGTTCTCTGTCCCGCTTACAGTCTGAATCTAAACTAAGAAGTTTATGGGACACAGATGTGCCAAGACAAATAGTTTGCTTGGACCTTGCCACGTGTATTCAAAAGCATCCATTCACTCCACCATCAAGTCACTGCTTTCTTCTGCTTTACATCCTGCAAACTTCACACACACATACATACATACAAACTGGAATGAGGCATTTTCTTTCTTTCTCAGCTACACTCACCTATCCCCCACGCTAACTTCTTTACCGCTTTTCTCTTGGCCTTGCTATGCATACTTTTCCTCTTAAGACACCCATTGTCTGGCCTACCCCTTCCCTACATTGCCTTGCCTTTCCTTTCCTATCCAACCTTGCATTTCTTTGTCATTCCTGGCCATTGTTTTCCTCTTCCTTCCTGACCCATCCATGTCTTTCCCTTGCCCTTCCTACCAGTCCAGTGCCTTGCACCACCCATCCCCCTTGCCACTTTGTCCAGTTTCCCTTCCCCTTTGTCCAGCTCCAATCTTTCATTTCCTTCTCCTTCTAGGACTCTCATTGCCTTGCTTGCCTCTCCTTTGTCTTGCCTGGCAAAGCCACCACTTTTCTTGGCGTTACCTTTGAACCTCTCCTCTCCCTTGCCTTGCATTCCCTTGCTCACTCGTCCCCCACCTGGAATTCAATACCCCTCTTTTTGCGGAATTTCTTCATCTTGCCTTGCCCTGCCTGCTTCTCCTAGGACTCTCAAGGCTTTCACGTACCTCCAGCGTTTCAGGAGCATGTGAGAGGAAGCCCAAAAGAGGTCACGTGCAAGCACACCCATCTGTCCTGGCAGCTTGCTTCTGGCACCTATCCTTACATGTCTTGAATTTTGGACATAAAATTCACATTTCACCTTTGCGCTTCAGGACCAGAATGACAGTTCTTTTGTATACCAAGGAAAGCAGGTAATCCAAGTGTATTAGGTGCAGATTAGAGATGGCCCATATGAGATCAAGGCCAGACAGAGAAGTCTGTCCTAGCCCCTTTTGTGTACCAGCAGTCTTTGAATGTACCTCTCATTTGTCTTGCCTTGGTGACCCCAAAGTTTCCTTGCCTTGCCCTGCCTTGCCTCCCTAGCCTTGCACTCCCTCCAGTGCCTACGCCCACACTTGACCTGCCCACACTTGACTGCTTTCCTCCAGGGAAACCTAGCCTTGCCTAGGCCTTCCAGTTTCTGCCTGGCCTTCCTATGCCCATCCTTGCCTAGAAGTTCTGGGCCTTCTCTCACCCACCACTCCATTTGCTTGCCCCTCATGGCTCCAGCCTTGTCAGCTTCTCCCTTGACTCGCCAACAATTGCGCCTACACTTGGTTTGCATTGCAAAGAGCGGTAGGCAAGGCAAAGCAAAGCAAGGAAGGTCTTTCTAGGTCTTGCCAGGCAAGGCACACATAAGCAAGCAAGCAAGCAAAACAAGAGTAGACTAGCCACAGCATCAAAGGCAAGGCAAGGCCAAGTGACTCTGAGTGCCTTTCCTTGGCAAGTAAAAGATATAGTGACAATGTAATAGGGCAGGCGTTAAAGGTACCATGAAGAGGTATAGTCCAGCAAGATATTCATGTCGTAGACCCTTCTGTGCAGGAGCCATTGTTGGACATAGTACAGGACATGGCATACAGTTTGGCTTGGTAAGTTCTTGAAGGAGAATGGCAATGCTTTCTCATGGGAAGGAAAGCACGTAGCCCCAGAGTTGGAGGTGCAGATAAGAAGCTGTGTCGCGCAGCTCAAGGACGACAGCAGCTTCTTGTGCCGGCATATTTGGAAGCACTCCCTCAATTTGTACAGTCATTGAGTCAGTATCCATCTTTGGAAGGCTGTCTGCCTCTAGTAAGAGTGTTCTGACACCATTGTATGGGATCAGTCACTGGATGTTTTGGATTTTGGAGGAGGGGATGCCATTTCTCCTGAAATGAGCTTCTTGTTATTCGCTTTGGCAAAGAAATTAAGTTTGGAGTGGCACTTTGGGTGGTCTCAGTGAATTTAAAGGTTTTTCCCAAGAGGTTTCCCTGTGGGTTAGAGCTGTTGAACTGACAGTGGGAATCTAGACAGCAAGTTGTTGAGCTTTTTGTCCTTGTAGCTTTAGTGTGTGAGTAGTCCCTGTTGCCATGCTGCTTGGATCTTGACTCTGAGACTGAAAGCTTAGGAGCGTAGAGCAGAAAAGAAAAGTGCTAATAGCAGGGTGTGTGTTCATTGTTTAATGGGTGAAGTTGAAATTGTAGGCAGCAAAGAACTTTCTCTCTCAGCTGGCACATTTGTTGAGCGGATGTCTTTGAGTTTGTTACCGGACTCTGCGAGAGTGAAAATGTTTGTTAGGGCAGAGGATTTCGTGTTGCCCTTTGAGTGTGGTGCAAAAATGTTTGCACACTTGGAGGGGGAAGATCAGCAAAGTCTTTTTTTCCTGGCACAGTTAATTTGAGAGCAGGGACGTTTCCAACTGGGCTCTGTCCTTTGGAGCTGGCCTCGGTGCGTTTCCTTCTTTTGTTAGTCGACAGCGCCATCGTGTGGTTATTTTGATGAGCGCTGGCAGACGGTGCCAGGGAAAAAGCCAAGCTGTTTGCGGCTCCGGCCTCATTGGTGTAGGAGCAGCGCAGGGAAGAGCTCCGCTGGGGGTCCTGGCTCTTAGAGACTGAGAGAATGTGATCCTGTATGTAGCACAGAAGGAAGTGGAATTGTTTCATTGTGGGCTGTGCAGTTTATAAGCTGCAAATGAAAAGGCAATTGCAGCGCAGCCTCTTCTTTTCTGTGTGATCAGCTGCTCAACATGTAACTCGCACACACTGAACTGCATCCACCTCCCTGGAGATATAAAATGTGTATATCACTTTCCTCAAACTCTATGTATTACCTTGCACTCTAGCAGATCCCAAACCGCTTCAAAACGTCCAGCAGCTACTCAAAAAGTCCAACAAAAAGCTAGTGCTGGGCTTTATAGTGCCTTTGCAGTCCGTAAAATAGACGAAATGCACTAGGGCTTTGAATGTTTCTTCCCAACTATATAAATTCTCTCCAAGTGGCAAAGTCTATCATTACAGCAAAATTTTTCAGCTGGAGTTCTGACTGAGAGATGTGCCAGGACAGAAGGCATTTGCTGACCTACCCTTTTTCCCTGTGTAACTTGGTATTTGCAGTACAATTATTTTCAGTGTTGCTGTGTCCAAGCAGCTAGAGATTACACAGATAGAAGTGTCAAGAGAGATGCTGCTAAAGTACGCCCTTCTTATAGCAGCATTTAAATGGCACACGACGCCTTGCTGCTTTTTCTTTCCCAGAGACACCTGCTGTCAATTTTTTCACTCTGGCTTCTTGATCAAAAATGTCCACCTGAAATGTCTTACAGAAATAGGCTCCAGGTGTAAAAACCAGTACGGGGCTACATTTTCTGCATGCTCCACATAAGTCACATCAAACTCACTCATCAAACTTCACTCTCTCCTTCCATTCTCCACTGCCTCTACCATTGTGTTCTCTGGATCTCAGAGTCTAAAGGCAGGCGCAATAGCTTCCACTGAGGGGTTGGAAGAGGTGTACAAGCAGCACAAATAGCTTCTGCGCTGCGCAGGCCATTTCTCTGCATTTTAGAGTCTAAGGGAAAGCGGAGAGCTGCAACAGCTGCAGAATATGTGTTGTCTTGGCACATGTTTGCAATCCACCATGATGGATCCTTAGTGAAACCAAACTGTGGTTCTGCTTCAAACATCTCACCCTGCTTGGCCACAAAGCTTTCGCTGACATGTCCCATTGCCTTTTTATTGATGCGTTTCATTTTCAGAGTTTGTACGGAATCATTGCACTTTGCTTCTAAGCTGAACGTCGATACTGCTGGAGTCTCATATGTCCATTTTCTTCTCACACAAAAAAACTGCTTCCTTTAAAACATGCTGATGCGACCTGCTTTCTTGCTCAGCTGTAATTTTAGGGGTGTTCTCTGTCCCGCTTACAGTCTGAATCTAAACTAAGAAGTTTATGGGACACAGATGTGCCAAGACAAATAGTTTGCTTGGACCTTGCCACGTGTATTCAAAAGCATCCATTCACTCCACCATCAAGTCACTGCTTTCTTCTGCTTTACATCCTGCAAACTTCACACACACATACATACATACAAACTGGAATGAGGCATTTTCTTTCTTTCTCAGCTACACTCACCTATCCCCCACGCTAACTTCTTTACCGCTTTTCTCTTGGCCTTGCTATGCATACTTTTCCTCTTATGACACCCATTGTCTGGCCTACCCCTTCCCTACATTGCCTTGCCTTTCCTTTCCTATCCAACCTTGCATTTCTTTGTCATTCCTGGCCATTGTTTTCCTCTTCCTTCCTGACCCATCCATGTCTTTCCCTTGCCCTTCCTACCAGTCCAGTGCCTTGCACCACCCATCCCCCTTGCCACTTTGTCCAGTTTCCCTTCCCCTTTGTCCAGCTCCAATCTTTCATTTCCTTCTCCTTCTAGGACTCTCATTGCCTTGCTTGCCTCTCCTTTGTCTTGCCTGGCAAAGCCACCACTTTTCTTGGCGTTACCTTTGAACCTCTCCTCTCCCTTGCCTTGCATTCCCTTGCTCACTCGTCCCCCACCTGGAATTCAATACCCCTCTTTTTGCGGAATTTCTTCATCTTGCCTTGCCCTGCCTGCTTCTCCTAGGACTCTCAAGGCTTTCACGTACCTCCAGCGTTTCAGGAGCATGTGAGAGGAAGCCCAAAAGAGGTCACGTGCAAGCACACCCATCTGTCCTGGCAGCTTGCTTCTGGCACCTATCCTTACATGTCTTGAATTTTGGACATAAAATTCACATTTCACCTTTGCGCTTCAGGACCAGAATGACAGTTCTTTTGTATACCAAGGAAAGCAGGTAATCCAAGTGTATTAGGTGCAGATTAGAGATGGCCCATATGAGATCAAGGCCAGACAGAGAAGTCTGTCCTAGCCCCTTTTGTGTACCAGCAGTCTTTGAATGTACCTCTCATTTGTCTTGCCTTGGTGACCCCAAAGTTTCCTTGCCTTGCCCTGCCTTGCCTCCCTAGCCTTGCACTCCCTCCAGTGCCTACGCCCACACTTGACCTGCCCACACTTGACTGCTTTCCTCCAGGGAAACCTAGCCTTGCCTAGGCCTTCCAGTTTCTGCCTGGCCTTCCTATGCCCATCCTTGCCTAGAAGTTCTGGGCCTTCTCTCACCCACCACTCCATTTGCTTGCCCCTCATGGCTCCAGCCTTGTCAGCTTCTCCCTTGACTCGCCAACAATTGCGCCTACACTTGGTTTGCATTGCAAAGAGCGGTAGGCAAGGCAAAGCAAAGCAAGGAAGGTCTTTCTAGGTCTTGCCAGGCAAGGCACACATAAGCAAGCAAGCAAGCAAAACAAGAGTAGACTAGCCACAGCATCAAAGGCAAGGCAAGGCCAAGTGACTCTGAGTGCCTTTCCTTGGCAAGTAAAAGATATAGTGACAATGTAATAGGGCAGGCGTTAAAGGTACCATGAAGAGGTATAGTCCAGCAAGATATTCATGTCGTAGACCCTTCTGTGCAGGAGCCATTGTTGGACATAGTACAGGACATGGCATACAGTTTGGCTTGGTAAGTTCTTGAAGGAGAATGGCAATGCTTTCTCATGGGAAGGAAAGCACGTAGCCCCAGAGTTGGAGGTGCAGATAAGAAGCTGTGTCGCGCAGCTCAAGGACGACAGCAGCTTCTTGTGCCGGCATATTTGGAAGCACTCCCTCAATTTGTACAGTCATTGAGTCAGTATCCATCTTTGGAAGGCTGTCTGCCTCTAGTAAGAGTGTTCTGACACCATTGTATGGGATCAGTCACTGGATGTTTTGGATTTTGGAGGAGGGGATGCCATTTCTCCTGAAATGAGCTTCTTGTTATTCGCTTTGGCAAAGAAATTAAGTTTGGAGTGGCACTTTGGGTGGTCTCAGTGAATTTAAAGGTTTTTCCCAAGAGGTTTCCCTGTGGGTTAGAGCTGTTGAACTGACAGTGGGAATCTAGACAGCAAGTTGTTGAGCTTTTTGTCCTTGTAGCTTTAGTGTGTGAGTAGTCCCTGTTGCCATGCTGCTTGGATCTTGACTCTGAGACTGAAAGCTTAGGAGCGTAGAGCAGAAAAGAAAAGTGCTAATAGCAGGGTGTGTGTTCATTGTTTAATGGGTGAAGTTGAAATTGTAGGCAGCAAAGAACTTTCTCTCTCAGCTGGCACATTTGTTGAGCGGATGTCTTTGAGTTTGTTACCGGACTCTGCGAGAGTGAAAATGTTTGTTAGGGCAGAGGATTTCGTGTTGCCCTTTGAGTGTGGTGCAAAAATGTTTGCACACTTGGAGGGGGAAGATCAGCAAAGTCTTTTTTTCCTGGCACAGTTAATTTGAGAGCAGGGACGTTTCCAACTGGGCTCTGTCCTTTGGAGCTGGCCTCGGTGCGTTTCCTTCTTTTGTTAGTCGACAGCGCCATCGTGTGGTTATTTTGATGAGCGCTGGCAGCCGGTGCCAGGGAAAAAGCCAAGCTGTTTGCGGCTCCGGCCTCATTGGTGTAGGAGCAGCGCAGGGAAGAGCTCCGCTGGGGGTCCTGGCTCTTAGAGACTGAGAGAATGTGATCCTGTATGTAGCACAGAAGGAAGTGGAATTGTTTCATTGTGGGCTGTGCAGTTTATAAGCTGCAAATGAAAAGGCAATTGCAGCGCAGCCTCTTCTTTTCTGTGTGATCAGCTGCTCAACATGTAACTCGCACACACTGAACTGCATCCACCTCCCTGGAGATATAAAATGTGTATATCACTTTCCTCAAACTCTATGTATTACCTTGCACTCTAGCAGATCCCAAACCGCTTCAAAACGTCCAGCAGCTACTCAAAAAGTCCAACAAAAAGCTAGTGCTGGGCTTTATAGTGCCTTTGCAGTCCGTAAAATAGACGAAATGCACTAGGGCTTTGAATGTTTCTTCCCAACTATATAAATTCTCTCCAAGTGGCAAAGTCTATCATTACAGCAAAATTTTTCAGCTGGAGTTCTGACTGAGAGATGTGCCAGGACAGAAGGCATTTGCTGACCTACCCTTTTTCCCTGTGTAACTTGGTATTTGCAGTACAATTATTTTCAGTGTTGCTGTGTCCAAGCAGCTAGAGATTACACAGATAGAAGTGTCAAGAGAGATGCTGCTAAAGTACGCCCTTCTTATAGCAGCATTTAAATGGCACACGACGCCTTGCTGCTTTTTCTTTCCCAGAGACACCTGCTGTCAATTTTTTCACTCTGGCTTCTTGATCAAAAATGTCCACCTGAAATGTCTTACAGAAATAGGCTCCAGGTGTAAAAACCAGTACGGGGCTACATTTTCTGCATGCTCCACATAAGTCACATCAAACTCACTCATCAAACTTCACTCTCTCCTTCCATTCTCCACTGCCTCTACCATTGTGTTCTCTGGATCTCAGAGTCTAAAGGCAGGCGCAATAGCTTCCACTGAGGGGTTGGAAGAGGTGTACAAGCAGCACAAATAGCTTCTGCGCTGCGCAGGCCATTTCTCTGCATTTTAGAGTCTAAGGGAAAGCGGAGAGCTGCAACAGCTGCAGAATATGTGTTGTCTTGGCACATGTTTGCAATCCACCATGATGGATCCTTAGTGAAACCAAACTGTGGTTCTGCTTCAAACATCTCACCCTGCTTGGCCACAAAGCTTTCGCTGACATGTCCCATTGCCTTTTTATTGCTGCGTTTTATTTTCAGAGTTTGTACGGAATCATTGCACTTTGCTTCTAAGCTGAACGTCGATACTGCTGGAGTCTCATATGTCCATTTTCTTCTCACACAAAAAAACTGCTTCCTTTAAAACATGCTGATGCGACCTGCTTTCTTGCTCAGCTGTAATTTTAGGGGTGTTCTCTGTCCCGCTTACAGTCTGAATCTAAACTAAGAAGTTTATGGGACACAGATGTGCCAAGACAAATAGTTTGCTTGGACCTTGCCACGTGTATTCAAAAGCATCCATTCACTCCACCATCAAGTCACTGCTTTCTTCTGCTTTACATCCTGCAAACTTCACACACACATACATACATACATACTGGAATGAGGCACTTTCTTTCTTTCTTTCTTTCTCAGCTACACTCACCTATCCCCCACGCTAACTTCTTTACCGCTTTTCTCTTGGCCTTGCTATGCATACTTTTCCTCTTAAGACACCCATTGTCTGGCCTACCCCTTCCCTACATTGCCTTGCCTTTCCTTTCCTATCCAACCTTGCATTTCTTTGTCATTCCTGGCCATTGTTTTCCTCTTCCTTCCTGACCCATCCATGTCTTTCCCTTGCCCTTCCTACCAGTCCAGTGCCTTGCACCACCCATCCCCCTTGCCACTTTGTCCGGTTTCCCTTCCCCTTTGTCCAGCTCCAATCTTTCATTTCCTTCTCCTTCTAGGACTCTCATTGCCTTGCTTGCCTCTCCTTTGTCTTGCCTGGCAAAGCCACCACTTTTCTTGGCGTTACCTTTGAACCTCTCCTCTCCCTTGCCTTGCATTACCTTGCTCACTCGTCCCCCACCTGGAATTCAATACCCCTCTTTTTGCGGCATTTCTTCATCTTGCCTTGCCCTGCCTGCTTCTCCTAGGACTCTCAAGGCTTTCACGTACCTCCAGCGTTTCAGGAGCATGTGAGAGGAAGCCCAAAAGAGGTCACGTGCAAGCACACCCATCTGTCCTGGCAGCTCGCTTCTGGCACCTATCCTTACATGTCTTGAATTTTGGACATAAAATTCACATTTCACCTTTGCGCTTCAGGACCAGAATGACAGTTCTTTTGTATACCAAGGAAAGCAGGTTATCCAAGGGTTTTAGGTGCAGATTAGAGATGGCCCATGTGAGATCAAGGCCAGCCAGATAAGTCTGTCCTAGCCCCTTTTGTGTACCAGCAGTCTTTGAATGTACCTCTCATTTGTCTTGCCTTGGTGACCCAAAAGTTTCCTTGCCTTGCCCTGCCTTGCCTCCCTAGTCTTGCACTCCCTCCAGTGCCTACGCCCACACCTGACCTGCCTACTGCTTTCCTCCAGGGAAACCTAGCCTTGCCTAGGCCTTCTTGTTTCTGCCTGGCCTTCCTATGCCCATCCTTGCCTAGAAGTTCTGGGCCTTCTCTCACCTACCACTCCATTTGTTTGCCCCTCATGGCTCCAGCCTTGTCAGCTTCTCCCTTGACTTGCCTACAATTGCGCCTACACTTGGTTTGCATTGCAAAGAGCGGTAGACAAGGCAAAGCAAAGCAAGGAAGGTCTTTCTAGGTCTTGCCAGGCAAGGCACACATAAGCAAGCAAGCAAAACAAGAGTAGACTAGCCACAGCATCAAAGGCAAGGCAAGGCCAAGTGACTCTGAGTGCCTTTCCTTGGCAAGTAAAAGATATAGTGACAATGTAATAGGGCAGGCGTTAAAGGTACCATGAGGAGGTATAGTCCAGCAAGATATTTATGTCGTAGACCCTTCTGTGCAGGAGCCATTGTTGGACATAGTACAGGACATGGCATACAGCTTGGCTTGGTAAGTTCCTGAAGGAGAATGGCAATGCTTTCTCATGGGAAGGAAAGCACGTAGCCCCAGAGTTGGAGGTGCAGATAAGAAGCTGTGTCACGCAGCTCAAGGACGACAGCAGCTTCTTGTGCCGGCATATTTGGAAGCACTCCCTCAATTTGTACAGTCATTGAGTCAGTATCCATCTTTGGAAGGCTGTCTGCCTCTAGTAAGAGTGTTCTGACACCATTGTATGGGATCAGTCACTGGATGTTTTGGATTTTGGAGGAGGGGATGCCATTTCTCTTGAAATGAGCTTCTTGTTCTTCTCTTTGGCAAAGAAATTAAGTTTGGATGGGCACTTTGGGTGGTCTCAG
Organism: Poecile atricapillus; assembly: GCF_030490865.1. Lineage (NCBI taxonomy): Eukaryota > Metazoa > Chordata > Aves > Passeriformes > Paridae > Poecile > Poecile atricapillus. The sequence goes on from NC_081288.1 coordinate 67,401,645, forward strand.
TGAATTTAAAGGTTTTTCCCAAGAGGTTTCCCTGTGGGTTAGTGCTGTTGAACTGACAGTGGGAATCTAGACAGCAAGTTGTTGAGCTTTCTGTCCTTGTAGCTTTAGTGTGTGAGTAGTCCCTGTTGCCATGCTGCTTGGATCTTGACTCTGAGACTGAAAGCTTAGGAGCGTAGAGCAGAAAAGAAAAGTGCCAATAGCAGGGTGTGTGTTTATTGTTTGATGGGTGAAGCTGAAATTGTAGGCAGCAAAGAACTTTCTCTCTCAGCTGGCACATTTGTTGAGCGGATGTCTTTGAGTTTGTTACCGGACTCTGCGAGAGTGAAAATGTTTGTTAGGGCAGAGGATTTCGTGTTGCCCTTTGAGTGTGGTGCAAAAGTGTTTGCACACTTGGAGGGGGAAGATCAGCAAAGTCTTTTTTTCCTGGCACAGTTAATTTGAGAGCAGGGACGTTTCCAACTCGGCTCTGTCCTTTGGAGCTGGCCTCGGTGCGTTTCCTTCTTTTGTTAGTCGACAGCGCCATCGTGTGGTTATTTTGATGAGCGCTGGCAGACGGTGCCAGGGAAAAAGCCAAGCTGTTTGCGGCTCCGGCCTCATTGGTGTAGGAGCAGCGCAGGGAAGAGCTCCGCTGGGGGTCCTGGCTCTTAGAGACTGAGAGAATGTGATCCTGTATGTAGCACAGAAGGAAGTGGAATTGTTTCATTGTGGGCTGTGCAGTTTATAAGCTGCAAATGAAAAGGCAATTGCAGTGCAGCCTCTTCTTTTCTGTGTGATCAGCTGCTCAACATGTAACTCGCACACACTGAACTGCATCCACCTCCCTGGAGATATAAAATGTGTATATCACTTTCCTCAAACTCTATGTATTACCTTGCACTCTAGCAGATCCCAAACTGCTTCAAAACGTCCAGCAGCTACTCAAAAAGTCCAACAAAAAGCTAGTGCTGGCCTTTATAGTGCCTTTGCAGTCCGTAAAATACACAAAATGCACTAGGGCTTTGAATGCTTCTTCCCAACTATATAAATTCTCTCCAAGTGGCAAAGTCCATCATTACAGCAAAATTTTTCAGCTGGAGTTCTGACTGAGAGATGTGCCAGGACAGAAGGCATTTGCTGACCTACCCTTTTTCCCTGTGTAACTTGGTATTTGCAGTACAATTATTTTCAGTGTCGCTGTGTCCAAGCAGCTAGAGATTACACAGATAGAAGTGTCAAGAGAGATGCTGCTAAAGTACGCCCTTCTTATAGCAGCATTTAAATGGCACACGACGCCTTGCTGCTTTTTCTTTCCTAGAGAGACCCGCTGTCAATTTTTTCACTCTGGCTTCTTGATCAAAAATGTCCACCTGAAATGTCTTACAGAAATAGGCTCCAGGTGTAAAAACCAGTACGGGGCTACATTTTCTGCGTGCTCCACATAAGTCACATCAAACTCACTCATCAAACTTCACTCTCTCCTTCCATTCTCCACTGCCTCTACCATTGTGTTCTCTGGATCTCAGAGTCTAAAGGCAGGCGCAATAGTTTCCACTGAGGGGTTAGAAGAGGTGTACAAGCAGCACAAATAGCTTCTGCGCTGCGCAGGCCATTTCTCTGCATTTTAGAGTCTAAGGGAAAGCGCTAGTGTTCCTGCGGAGAGCTGCAACAGCTGCAGAATATGTGTTGTCTTGGCACATGTTTGCAATCCACCACGATGGATCCTTAGTGAAACCAAACTGTGGTTCTGCTTCAAACATCTCACCCTGCTTGGCCACAAAGCTTTCGCTGACATGTCCCATTGCCTTTTTATTGCCGCGTTTCATTTTCAGAGTTTGTACGGAATCATTGCACTTTGCTTCTAAGCTGAACGTCGATACTGCTGGAGTCTCATATGTCTATTTTCTTCTCGCACAAAAAAACTGCTTCCTTTAAAACATGCTGATGCGACCTGCTTTCTTGCTCAGCTGTAATTTTAGGGGTGTTCTCTGTCCCGCTTACAGTCTGAATCTAAACTAAGAAGTTTATGGGACACAGATGTGCCAAGACAAATAGTTTGCTTGGACCTTGCCACGTGTATTCAAAAGCATCCTTTCACTCCACCATCAAGTCTCTACTTTACATCCTGCAAACTTCACACACACATACATACATACATACATACTGGAATGAGGCACTTTCTTTCTTTCTTTCTTTCTTTCTTTCTTTCTTTCTTTCTTTCTTTCTTTCTTTCTTTCTCAGCTACACTCACCTATCCCCCACGCTAACTTCTTTACCGCTTTTCTCTTGGCCTTGCTATGCATGCTTTTCCTCTTAAGACACCCATTGTCTGGCCTACCCCTTCCCTACATTGCCTTGCCTTTCCTTTCCTATCCAACCTTGCATTTCTTTGTCATTCCTGGCCATTGTTTTCCTCTTCCTTCCTGACCCATCCATGTCTTTCCCTTGCCCTTCCTACCAGTCCAGTGCCTTGCACCACCCATCCCCCTTGCCACTTTGTCCAGTTTCCTTTCCCCTTTGTCCAGCTCCAATCTTTCATTTCCTTCTCCTTCTAGGACTCTCATTGCCTTGCTTGCCTCTCCTTTGTCTTGCCTGGCAAAGCCACCACTTTTCTTGGCGTTACCTTTGAACCTCTACTCTCCCTTGCCTTGCATTACCTTGCTCACTCGTCCCCCACCTGGAATTCAATACCCCTCTTTTTGCGGCATTTCTTCATCTTGCCTTGCCCTGCCTGCTTCTCCTAGGACTCTCAAGGCTTTCACGTACCTCCAGCGTTTCAGGAGCATGTGAGAGGAAGCCCAAAAGAGGTCACGTGCAAGCACACCCATCTGTCCTGGCAGCTTGCTTCTGGCACCTATCCTTACATGTCTTGAATTTTGGACATAAAATTCACATTTCACCTTTGCGCTTCAGGACCAGAATGACAGTTCTTTTGTATACCAAGGAAAGCAGGTAATCCAAGTGTTTTAGGTGCAGATTAGAGATGGCCCATGTGAGATCAAGGCCAGCCAGAGAAGTGTGTCCTAGCCCCTTTGGTGTACCAGCAGTCTTTGAATGTACCTCTCATTTGTCTTGCCTTGGTGACCCAAAAGTTTCCTTGCCTTGCCCTGCCTTGCCTCCCTAGCCTTGCACTCCCTCCAGTGCCTACGCCCACACTTGACCTGCCCACACTTGACTGCTTTCCTCCAGGGAAACCTAGCCTTTTCTAGGCCTTCCTGTTTCTGCCTGGCCTTCCTATGCCCATCTTTGCCTAGAAGTTCTGGGCCTTCTCTCACCTACCACTCCATTTGCTTGCCCCTCATGGCTCCAGCCTTGTCAGCTTCTCCCTTGACTTGCCTACAATTGCGCCTACACTTGGTTTGCATTGCAAAGAGCGGTAGGCAAGGCAAAGCAAAGCAAGGAAGGTCTTCCTAGGTCTTGCCAGGCAAGGCACACATAAGCAAGCAAGCAAAACAAGAGTAGACTAGCCACAGCATCAAAGGCAAGGCAAGGCCAAGTGACTCTGAGTGCCTTTCCTTGGCAAGTAAAAGATATAGTGACAATGTAATAGGGCAGGCGTTAAAGGTACCATGAGGAGGTATAGTCCAGAGAGATATTTATGTCGTAGACCCTTCTGTGCAGGAGCCATTGTTGGACATAGTACAGGACATGGCATACAGCTTGGCTTGGTAAGTTCCTGAAGGAGAATGGCAATGCTTTCTCATGGTGCCATGGGGTTAGTTTACCTTTAAGAAAGTTAAAGTTGCTGAGGTCTCCTGGGAGTCTTTTCTCTTGACCAATTATCGGTCATTGCTGAGAATTGACAGCAGTTTTAGCCATTGAAAAGTAGAATCAACTTGTGAACCCCACCTTAAAGTGTCCAACCAGAAGTCTGTGGTGCTCTTTGTTTCTTGGCTGTGAAGGGTGGCGGAGCTCCAAGCCTCCCGTTCCCTGCCCAGGCCATGCGGCCTCGTTGGGGGGCCGGGCTGGGCCTGTCGTTCTCTCGGCCGGGAGATGGGGACCGGCGGGGGGCTTGCCCCGGGCTGAGCCGGGCCAGGCCGGTTCCTGGCATAGCTGCAGGTTTTGCTGTGATAGAATTTACTAGAAAACTGCCGAGTAAAGAAGAAAAGCTCTGGACCTGCAGCAGGCTGAGACAGTAACCACACTGCAGAGCAGCCATGAAGAATCTTCTATCGAAGACAGCTCCAGCTGCTGCTCCGGCAGAGATCACAGAACTATCTACAAAAGCCTGGGCAAGATTTTAACTCTTTCTTATCCAGATGAAACTTGCGAATTAATATTTTCATCCAGAGAGAGAAAAAGAGAGTAATCAACATGAAAAGAGACTTTATAAACTACTAGTGGCAAGAAAGAAAAGAGACTTCAAGAAAGGTAGAGAATTAAGAAGATGCTTTAATTAAGCTGAAATATCTTTCTGTTAAAACTATGGAGATGGACAATAAAGTCTTGAAAAAAACCCCTTTAATTCATAATAGAGTATGGAGAGGAATAAGGTGTTCAAAGTGTAAATTTGAGTAAAAAGTGAAGTAATTGTGGTATAGTGAAGTGCTGAGAAATTTGAAGCCTTGAGAGGCAATGAGAAAAACTGTTTCTTAGTGAAGCTCACAGAAGCAGATGAAGAATACTTTTTTGCCTTTGACTAACTTATCCTTAAAAATGCTATCTTCAAACTCATGACCCATAACACATTTTCAGAGTGATGTGGAATGGGAGGGGTGGGCTTTAATAACAGTAACTCTGAACAACTGATATCAGAGAAACGAAAAACTATAACAAAAATAGTTTTCTTGTGACAAACTCCATAAATTAACAGAAAAGAACTTCTGTTTCTCTACAGAAACTGAGGAAAAGACTATAAGAAAACTAGAACTGTTTAAACCATCAAAATTATAAAGTTTTTATCTCTGTTGTCATGTGAACGAAAGAATAGTGAGCAGTGAGAAATGAAAAGGTTTTTTCTAAAAGTTTATTCTGGTGTTCTAATTCTTGTAGTTTGTCAATAAACTTTTCTTTATTCCTTTTAAGTTTTATACCTGGTTTGCTCTTATTTTAATCCATATCTCACAGCAAGAAATAAATAATTCTTTTTCCCCTTTTTGTTAATTACTAGTTCAAAACCACGACACATGGGAAGGAAAGCACGTAGCCCCAGAGTTGGAGGTGCAGATAAGAAGCTGTGTCGCGCAGCTCAAGGACGACAGCAGCTTCTTGTGCCGGCATATTTGGAAGCACTCCCTCAATTTGTACAGTCATTGAGTCAGTATCCATCTTTGGAAGGCTGTCTGCCTCTAGTAAGAGTGTTCTGACACCATTGTATGGGATCAGTCACTGGATGTTTTGGATTTTGGAGGAGGGGATGCCCTTTCTCTTGAAATGAGCTTCTCGTTCTTCTCTTTGGCAAAGAAATTAAGTTTGGATGGGCACTTTGGGTGGTCTCAGTGAATTTAAAGGTTTTTCCCAAGAGGTTTCCCTGTGGGTTAGAGCTGTTGAACTGACAGTGGGAATCTAGACACCAAGTTGTTGAGCTTTTTGTCCTTGTAGCTTTAGTGTGTGAGTAGTCCCTGTTGCCATGCTGCTTGGATCTTGACTCTGAGACTGAAAGCTTAGGAGCGTAGAGCAGAAAAGAAAAGTGCTAATAGCAGGGTGTGTGTTCATTGTTTGATGGGTGAAGCTGAAATTGTAGGCAGCAAAGAACTTTCTCTCTCCGCTGGCACATTTGTTGAGCGGATGTCTTTGAGTTTGTTACCGGACTCTGCGAGAGTGAAAATGTTTGTTAGGGCAGAAGATTTCGTGTTGCCCTTTGAGTGTGGTGCAAAAGTGTTTGCACACTTGGAGGGGGAAGATCAGCAAAGTCTTTTTTTCCTGGCACAGTTAATTTGAGAGCAGGGACGTTTCCAACTCGGCTCTGTCCTTTGGAGCTAGCCTCGGTGCGTTTCCTTCTTTTGTTAGTCGACAGCGCCATCGTGTGGTTATTTTGATGAGCGCTGGCAGACGGTGCCAGGGAAAAAGCCAAGCTGTTTGCGGCTCCGGCCTCATTGGTGTAGGAGCAGCGCAGGGAAGAGCTCCGCTGGGGGTCCTGGCTCTTAGAGACTGAGAGAATGTGATCTTGTATGTAGCACAGAAGGAAGTGGAATTGTTTCATTGTGGGCTGTGCAGTTTATAAGCTGCAAATGAAAAGGCAATTGCAGCGCAGCCTCTTCTTTTCTGTGTGATCAGCTGCTCAACATGTAACTCGCACACACTGAACTGCATCCACCTCCCTGGAGATATAAAATGTGTATATCACTTTCCTCAAACTCTATGTATTACCTTGCACTCTAGCAGATCCCAAACCGCTTCAAAACGTCCAGCAGCTACTCAAAACGAAAAAGTCCAACAAAAAGCTAGTGCTGGTCTTTATAGTGCCTTTGCAGTCCGTAAAATAGACGAAATGCACTAGGGCTTTGTATGTTTCTTCCCAACTATATAAATTCTCTCCAAGTGGCAAAGTCCATCATTACAGCAAAATTTTTCAGCTGGAGTTCTGACTGAGAGATGTGCCAGGACAGAAGGCATTTGCTGACCTACCCTTTTTCCCTGTGTAACTTGGTATTTGCAGTACAATTATTTTCAGTGTCGCTGTGTCCAAGCAGCTAGAGATTACACAGATAGAAGTGTCAAGAGAGATGCTGCTAAAGTACGCCCTTCTTATAGCAGCATTTAAATGGCACACGACGCCTTGCTGCTTTTTCTTTCCCAGAGAGACCTGCTGTCAATTTTTTCACTCTGGCTTCTTGATCAAAAATGTCCACCTGAAATGTCTTACAGAAATAGGCTCCAGGTGTAAAAACCAGTGCGGGGCTACATTTTCTGCGTGCTCCACATAAGTCACATCAAACTCACTCATCAAACTTCACTCTCTCGTTCCATTCTCCACCACTTCCTCTACCATTGTGTTCTCTGGATCTCAGAGTCTAAAGGCAGGCGCAATAGTTTCCACTGAGGGGTTGGAAGAGGTGTACAAGCAGCACAAATAGCTTCTGCGCTGCGCAGGCCATTTCCCTGCATTTTAGAGTCTAAGGGAAAGCGCTAGTGTTCCTGCAGAGAGCTGCAACAGCTGCAGAATATGTGTTGTCTTGGCACATGTTTGCAATCCACCATGATGGATCCTTAGTGAAACCAAACTGTGGTTCTGTTTCAAACATCTCACCCTGCTTGGCCACAAAGCTTTCGCTGACATGTCCCATTGCCTTTTTATTGCTGCGTTTCATTTTCAGAGTTTGTACGGAATCATTGCACTTTGCTTCTAAGCTGAACGTCGATACTGCTGGAGTCTCATATGTCCATTTTCTTCTCACACAAAAACTGCCTCCTTTAAAACATGCTGATGCGACCTGCTTTCTTGCTCAGCTGTAATTTTAGGGGTGTTCTCTGTCCCGCTTACAGTCTGAATCTAAACTAAGAAGTTTATGGGACACAGATGTGCCAAGACAAATAGTTTGCTTGGACCTTGCCACGTGTATTCAAAAGCATCCTTTCACTCCACCATCAAGTCACTGCTTTCTTCTGCTTTACATCCTGCAAACTTCACACACACATACATACATACTGGAATGAGGCACTTTCTTTCTTTCTTTCTCAGCTACACTCACCTATTCCCCACGCTAACTTCTTTACCGCTTTTCTCTTGGCCTTGCTATGCATACTTTTCCTCTTAAGACACCCATTGTCTGGCCTACCCCTTCCCTACATTGCCTTGCCTTTCCTTTCCTATCCAACCTTGCATTTCTTTGTCATTCCTGGCCATTGTTTTCCTCTTCCTTCCTGACCCATCCATGTCTTTCCCTTGCCCTTCCTACCAGTCCAGTGCCTTGCACCACCCATCCCCCTTGCCACTTTGTCCAGTTTCCCTTCCCCTTTGTCCAGCTCCAATCTTTCATTTCCTTCTCCTTCTAGGACTCTCATTGCCTTGCTTGCCTCTCCTTTGTCTTGCCTGGCAAAGCCACCACTTTTCTTGGCGTTACCTTTGAACCTCTCCTCTCCCTTGCCTTGCATTCCCTTGCTCACTCGTCCCCCACCTGGAATTCAATACCCCTCTTTTTGCTGCATTTCTTCATCTTGCCTTGCCCTGCCTGCTTCTCCTAGGACTCTCAAGGCTTTCACGTACCTCCAGCGTTTCAGGAGCATGTGAGAGGAAGCCCAAAAGAGGTCACGTGCAAGCACACCCATCTGTCCTGGCAGCTTGCTTCTGGCACCTATCCTTACATGTCTTGAATTTTGGACATAAAATTCACATTTCACCTTTGCGCTTCAGGACCAGAATGACAGTTCTTTTGTATACCAAGGAAAGCAGGTAATCCAAGTGTTTTAGGTGCAGATTAGAGATGGCCCATGTGAGATCAAGGCCAGACAGAGAAGTCTGTCCTAGCCCCTTTTGTGTACCAGCAGTCTTTGAATGTACCTCTCATTTGTCTTGCCTTGGTGACCCAAAAGTTTCCTTGCCTTGCCCTGCCTTGCCTCCCTAGCCTTGCACTCCCTACAGTGCCTACGCCCACACCTGACCTGCCCACACTTGACTGCTTTCCTCCAGGGAAACCTAGCCTTTCCTAGGCCTTCCTGTTTCTGCCTGGCCTTCCTATGCCCATCCTTGCCTAGAAGTTCTGGGCCTTCTCTCACCTACCACTCCATTTGCTTGCCCCTCATGGCTCCAGCCTTGTCAGCTTCTCCCTTGACTTGCCTACAATTGCGCCTACACTTGGTTTGCATTGCAAAGAGCGGTAGTCAAGGCAAAGCAAAGCAAGGAAGGTCTTTCTAGGTCTTGCCAGGCAAGGCACACATAAGCAAGCAAGCAAAACAAGAGTAGACTAGCCACAGCATCAAAGGCAAGGCAAGGCCAAGTGACTCTGAGTGCCTTTCCTTGGCAAGTAAAAGATATAGTGACAATGTAATAGGGCAAGCGTTGAAGGTACCATGAGGAGGTATAGTCCAGAGAGATATTTATGTCGTAGACCCTTCTGTGCAGGAACCATTGTTGGACATAGTACAGGACATGGCATACAGCTTGGCTTGGTAAGTTCCTGAAGGAGAATGGCAATGCTTTCTCATGGTGCCATGGGGTTAGTTTACCTTTAAGAAAGTTAAAGTTGCTGAGGTCTCCTGGGAGTCTTTTCTCTTGACCAATTATCGGTCATTGCTGAGAATTGACAGCAGTTTTAGCCATTGAAAAGTAGAATCAACTTGTGAACCCCACCTTAAAGTGTCCAACCAGAAGTCTGTGGTGCTCTTTGTTTCTTGGCTGTGAAGGGTGGCGGAGCTCCAAGCCTCCCGTTCCCTGCCCAGGCCATGCGGCCTCGTTGGGGGGCCGGGCTGGGCCTGTCGTTCTCTCGGCCGGGAGATGGGGACCGGCGGGGGGCTTGCCCCGGGCTGAGCCGGGCCAGGCCGGTTCCTGGCATAGCTGCAGGTTTTGCTGTGATAGAATTTACTAGAAAACTGCCGAGTAAAGAAGAAAAGCTCTGGACCTGCAGCAGGCTGAGACAGTAACCACACTGCAGAGCAGCCATGAAGAATCTTCTATCGAAGACAGCTCCAGCTGCTGCTCCGGCAGAGATCACAGAACTATCTACAAAAGCCTGGGCAAGATTTTAACTCTTTCTTATCCAGATGAAACTTGCGAATTAATATTTTCATCCAGAGAGAGAAAAAGAGAGTAATCAACATGAAAAGAGACTTTATAAACTACTAGTGGCAAGAAAGAAAAGAGACTTCAAGAAAGGTAGAGAATTAAGAAGATGCTTTAATTAAGCTGAAATATCTTTCTGTTAAAACTATGGAGATGGACAATAAAGTCTTGAAAAAAACCCCTTTAATTCATAATAGAGTATGGAGAGGAATAAGGTGTTCAAAGTGTAAATTTGAGTAAAAAGTGAAGTAATTGTGGTATAGTGAAGTGCTGAGAAATTTGAAGCCTTGAGAGGCAATGAGAAAAACTGTTTCTTAGTGAAGCTCACAGAAGCAGATGAAGAATACTTTTTTGCCTTTGACTAACTTATCCTTAAAAATGCTATCTTCAAACTCATGACCCATAACACATTTTCAGAGTGATGTGGAATGGGAGGGGTGGGCTTTAATAACAGTAACTCTGAACAACTGATATCAGAGAAACGAAAAACTATAACAAAAATAGTTTTCTTGTGACAAACTCCATAAATTAACAGAAAAGAACTTCTGTTTCTCTACAGAAACTGAGGAAAAGACTATAAGAAAACTAGAACTGTTTAAACCATCAAAATTATAAAATTTTTATCTCTGTTGTCATGTGAACGAAAGAATAGTGAGCAGTGAGAAATGAAAAGGTTTTTTCTAAAAGTTTATTCTGGTGTTCTAATTCTTGTAGTTTGTCAATAAACTTTTCTTTATTCCTTTTAAGTTTTATACCTGGTTTGCTCTTATTTTAATCCATATCTCACAGCAAGAAATAAATAATTCTTTTTCCCCTTTTTGTTAATTACTAGTTCAAAACCACGACACATGGGAAGGAAAGCACGTAGCCCCAGAGTTGGAGGTGCAGATAAGAAGCTGTGTCGCGCAGCTCAAGGACGACAGCAGCTTCTTGTGCCGGCATATTTGGAAGCACTCCCTCAATTTGTACAGTCATTGAGTCAGTATCCATCTTTGGAAGGCTGTCTGCCTCTAGTAAGAGTGTTCTGACACCATTGTATGGGATCAGTCACTGGATGTTTTGGATTTTGGAGGAGGGGATGCCCTTTCTCTTGAAATGAGCTTCTCGTTCTTCTCTTTGGCAAAGAAATTAAGTTTGGATGGGCACTTTGGGTGGTCTCAGTGAATTTAAAGGTTTTTCCCAAGAGGTTTCCCTGTGGGTTAGAGCTGTTGAACTGACAGTGGGAATCTAGACACCAAGTTGTTGAGCTTTTTGTCCTTGTAGCTTTAGTGTGTGAGTAGTCCCTGTTGCCATGCTGCTTGGATCTTGACTCTGAGACTGAAAGCTTAGGAGCGTAGAGCTGAAAAGAAAAGTGCTAATAGCAGGGTGTGTGTTCATTGTTTGATGGGTGAAGCTGAAATTGTAGGCAGCAAAGAACTTTCTCTCTCCGCTGGCACATTTGTTGAGCGGATGTCTTTGAGTTTGTTACCGGACTCTGCGAGAGTGAAAATGTTTGTTAGGGCAGAAGATTTCGTGTTGCCCTTTGAGTGTGGTGCAAAAGTGTTTGCACACTTGGAGGGGGAAGATCAGCAAAGTCTTTTTTTCCTGGCACAGTTAATTTGAGAGCAGGGACGTTTCCAACTCGGCTCTGTCCTTTGGAGCTGGCCTCGGTGTGTTTCCTTCTTTTGTTAGTCGACAGCGCCATCGTGTGGTTATTTTGATGAGCGCTGGCAGACGGTGCCAGGGAAAAAGCCAAGCTGTTTGCGGCTCCGGCCTCATTGGTGTAGGAGCAGCGCAGGGAAGAGCTCCGCTGGGGGTCCTGGCTCTTAGAGACTGAGAGAATGGGATCTTGTATGTAGCACAGAAGGAAGTGGAATTGTTTCATTGTGGGCTGTGCAGTTTATAAGCTGCAAATGAAAAGGCAATTGCAGCGCAGCCTCTTCTTTTCTGTGTGATCAGCTGCTCAACATGTAACTCGCACACACTGAACTGCATCCACCTCCCTGGAGATATAAAATGTGTATATCACTTTCCTCAAACTCTATGTATTACCTTGCACTCTAGCAGATCCCAAACCGCTTCAAAACGTCCAGCAGCTACTCAAAACGAAAAAGTCCAACAAAAAGCTAGTGCTGGTCTTTATAGTGCCTTTGCAGTCCGTAAAATAGACGAAATGCACTAGGGCTTTGTATGTTTCTTCCCAACTATATAAATTCTCTCCAAGTGGCAAAGTCCATCATTACAGCAAAATTTTTCAGCTGGAGTTCTGACTGAGAGATGTGCCAGGACAGAAGGCATTTGCTGACCTACCCTTTTTCCCTGTGTAACTTGGTATTTGCAGTACAATTATTTTCAGTGTCGCTGTGTCCAAGCAGCTAGAGATTACACAGATAGAAGTGTCAAGAGAGATGCTGCTAAAGTACGCCCTTCTTATAGCAGCATTTAAATGGCACACGACGCCTTGCTGCTTTTTCTTTCCCAGAGAGACCTGCTGTCAATTTTTTCACTCTGGCTTCTTGATCAAAAATGTCCACCTGAAATGTCTTACAGAAATAGGCTCCAGGTGTAAAAACCAGTGCGGGGCTACATTTTCTGCGTGCTCCACATAAGTCACATCAAACTCACTCATCAAACTTCACTCTCTCCTTCCATTCTCCACCACTTCCTCTACCATTGTGTTCTCTGGATCTCAGAGTCTAAAGGCAGGCGCAATAGTTTCCACTGAGGGGTTGGAAGAGGTGTACAAGCAGCACAAATAGCTTCTGCGCTGCGCAGGCCATTTCCCTGCATTTTAGAGTCTAAGGGAAAGCGCTAGTGTTCCTGCAGAGAGCTGCAACAGCTGCAGAATATGTGTTGTCTTGGCACATGTTTGCAATCCACCATGATGGATCCTTAGTGAAACCAAACTGTGGTTCTGTTTCAAACATCTCACCCTGCTTGGCCACAAAGCTTTCGCTGACATGTCCCATTGCCTTTTTATTGCTGCGTTTCATTTTCAGAGTTTGTACGGAATCATTGCACTTTGCTTCTAAGCTGAACGTCGATACTGCTGGAGTCTCATATGTCCATTTTCTTCTCACACAAAAACTGCCTCCTTTAAAACATGCTGATGCGACCTGCTTTCTTGCTCAGCTGTAATTTTAGGGGTGTTCTCTGTCCCGCTTACAGTCTGAATCTAAACTAAGAAGTTTATGGGACACAGATGTGCCAAGACAAATAGTTTTCTTGGACCTTGCCACGTGTATTCAAAAGCATCCTTTCACTCCACCATCAAGTCACTGCTTTCTTCTGCTTTACATCCTGCAAACTTCACACACACATACATACATACTGGAATGAGGCACTTTCTTTCTTTCTTTCTCAGCTACACTCACCTATTCCCCACGCTAACTTCTTTACCGCTTTTCTCTTGGCCTTGCTATGCATACTTTTCCTCTTAAGACACCCATTGTCTGGCCTACCCCTTCCCTACATTGCCTTGCCTTTCCTTTCCTATCCAACCTTGCATTTCTTTGTCATTCCTGGCCATTGTTTTCCTCTTCCTTCCTGACCCATCCATGTCTTTCCCTTGCCCTTCCTACCAGTCCAGTGCCTTGCACCACCCATCCCCCTTGCCACTTTGTCCAGTTTCCCTTCCCCTTTGTCCAGCTCCAATCTTTCATTTCCTTCTCCTTCTAGGACTCTCATTGCCTTGCTTGCCTCTCCTTTGTCTTGCCTGGCAAAGCCACCACTTTTCTTGGCGTTACCTTTGAACCTCTCCTCTCCCTTGCCTTGCATTCCCTTGCTCACTCGTCCCCCACCTGGAATTCAATACCCCTCTTTTTGCTGCATTTCTTCATCTTGCCTTGCCCTGCCTGCTTCTCCTAGGACTCTCAAGGCTTTCACGTACCTCCAGCGTTTCAGGAGCATGTGAGAGGAAGCCCAAAAGAGGTCACGTGCAAGCACACCCATCTGTCCTGGCAGCTTGCTTCTGGCACCTATCCTTACATGTCTTGAATTTTGGACATAAAATTCACATTTCACCTTTGCGCTTCAGGACCAGAATGACAGTTCTTTTGTATACCAAGGAAAGCAGGTAATCCAAGTGTTTTAGGTGCAGATTAGAGATGGCCCATGTGAGATCAAGGCCAGACAGAGAAGTCTGTCCTAGCCCCTTTTGTGTACCAGCAGTCTTTGAATGTACCTCTCATTTGTCTTGCCTTGGTGACCCAAAAGTTTCCTTGCCTTGCCCTGCCTTGCCTCCCTAGCCTTGCACTCCCTCCAGTGCCTACGCCCACACCTGACCTGCCCACACTTGACTGCTTTCCTCCAGGGAAACCTAGCCTTTCCTAGGCCTTCCTGTTTCTGCCTGGCCTTCCTATGCCCATCCTTGCCTAGAAGTTCTGGGCCTTCTCTCACCTACCACTCCATTTGCTTGCCCCTCATGGCTCCAGCCTTGTCAGCTTCTCCCTTGACTTGCCTACAATTGCGCCTACACTTGGTTTGCATTGCAAAGAGCGGTAGTCAAGGCAAAGCAAAGCAAGGAAGGTCTTTCTAGGTCTTGCCAGGCAAGGCACACATAAGCAAGCAAGCAAAACAAGAGTAGACTAGCCACAGCATCAAAGGCAAGGCAAGGCCAAGTGACTCTGAGTGCCTTTCCTTGGCAAGTAAAAGATATAGTGACAATGTAATAGGGCAAGCGTTGAAGGTACCATGAGGAGGTATAGTCCAGAGAGATATTTATGTCGTAGACCCTTCTGTGCAGGAGCCATTGTTGGACATAGTACAGGACATGGCATACAGCTTGGCTTGGTAAGTTCCTGAAGGAGAATGGCAATGCTTTCTCATGGTGCCATGGGGTTAGTTTACCTTTAAGAAAGTTAAAGTTGCTGAGGTCTCCTGGGAGTCTTTTCTCTTGACCAATTATCGGTCATTGCTGAGAATTGACAGCAGTTTTAGCCATTGAAAAGTAGAATCAACTTGTGAACCCCACCTTAAAGTGTCCAACCAGAAGTCTGTGGTGCTCTTTGTTTCTTGGCTGTGAAGGGTGGCGGAGCTCCAAGCCTCCCGTTCCCTGCCCAGGCCATGCGGCCTCGTTGGGGGGCCGGGCTGGGCCTGTCGTTCTCTCGGCCGGGAGATGGGGACCGGCGGGGGGCTTGCCCCGGGCTGAGCCGGGCCAGGCCGGTTCCTGGCATAGCTGCAGGTTTTGCTGTGATAGAATTTACTAGAAAACTGCCGAGTAAAGAAGAAAAGCTCTGGACCTGCAGCAGGCTGAGACAGTAACCACACTGCAGAGCAGCCATGAAGAATCTTCTATCGAAGACAGCTCCAGCTGCTGCTCCGGCAGAGATCACAGAACTATCTACAAAAGCCTGGGCAAGATTTTAACTCTTTCTTATCCAGATGAAACTTGCGAATTAATATTTTCATCCAGAGAGAGAAAAAGAGAGTAATCAACATGAAAAGAGACTTTATAAACTACTAGTGGCAAGAAAGAAAAGAGACTTCAAGAAAGGTAGAGAATTAAGAAGATGCTTTAATTAAGCTGAAATATCTTTCTGTTAAAACTATGGAGATGGACAATAAAGTCTTGAAAAAAACCCCTTTAATTCATAATAGAGTATGGAGAGGAATAAGGTGTTCAAAGTGTAAATTTGAGTAAAAAGTGAAGTAATTGTGGTATAGTGAAGTGCTGAGAAATTTGAAGCCTTGAGAGGCAATGAGAAAAACTGTTTCTTAGTGAAGCTCACAGAAGCAGATGAAGAATACTTTTTTGCCTTTGACTAACTTATCCTTAAAAATGCTATCTTCAAACTCATGACCCATAACACATTTTCAGAGTGATGTGGAATGGGAGGGGTGGGCTTTAATAACAGTAACTCTGAACAACTGATATCAGAGAAACGAAAAACTATAACAAAAATAGTTTTCTTGTGACAAACTCCATAAATTAACAGAAAAGAACTTCTGTTTCTCTACAGAAACTGAGGAAAAGACTATAAGAAAACTAGAACTGTTTAAACCATCAAAATTATAAAGTTTTTATCTCTGTTGTCATGTGAACGAAAGAATAGTGAGCAGTGAGAAATGAAAAGGTTTTTTCTAAAAGTTTATTCTGGTGTTCTAATTCTTGTAGTTTGTCAATAAACTTTTCTTTATTCCTTTTAAGTTTTATACCTGGTTTGCTCTTATTTTAATCCATATCTCACAGCAAGAAATAAATAATTCTTTTTCCCCTTTTTGTTAATTACTAGTTCAAAACCACGACACATGGGAAGGAAAGCACGTAGCCCCAGAGTTGGAGGTGCAGATAAGAAGCTGTGTCGCGCAGCTCAAGGACGACAGCAGCTTCTTGTGCCGGCATATTTGGAAGCACTCCCTCAATTTGTACAGTCATTGAGTCAGTATCCATCTTTGGAAGGCTGTCTGCCTCTAGTAAGAGTGTTCTGACACCATTGTATGGGATCAGTCACTGGATGTTTTGGATTTTGGAGGAGGGGATGCCCTTTCTCTTGAAATGAGCTTCTCGTTCTTCTCTTTGGCAAAGAAATTAAGTTTGGATGGGCACTTTGGGTGGTCTCAGTGAATTTAAAGGTTTTTCCCAAGAGGTTTCCCTGTGGGTTAGAGCTGTTGAACTGACAGTGGGAATCTAGACACCAAGTTGTTGAGCTTTTTGTCCTTGTAGCTTTAGTGTGTGAGTAGTCCCTGTTGCCATGCTGCTTGGATCTTGACTCTGAGACTGAAAGCTTAGGAGCGTAGAGCAGAAAAGAAAAGTGCTAATAGCAGGGTGTGTGTTCATTGTTTGATGGGTGAAGTTGAAATTGTAGGCAGCAAAGAACTTTCTCTCTCAGCTGGCACATTTGTTGAGCGGATGTCTTTGAGTTTGTTACCGGACTCTGCGAGAGTGAAAATGTTTGTTAGGGCAGAAGATTTCGTGTTGCCCTTTGAGTGTGGTGCAAAAGTGTTTGCACAGTTGGAGGGGGAAGATCAGCAAAGTCTTTTTTTCCTGGCACAGTTAATTTGAGAGCAGGGACGTTTCCAACTCGGCTCTGTCCTTTGGAGCTGGCCTCGGTGTGTTTCCTTCTTTTGTTAGTCGACAGCGCCATCGTGTGGTTATTTTGATGAGCGCTGGCAGACGGTGCCAGGGAAAAAGCCAAGCTGTTTGCGGCTCCGGCCTCATTGGTGTAGGAGCAGCGCAGGGAAGAGCTCCGCTGGGGGTCCTGGCTCTTAGAGACTGAGAGAATGGGATCTTGTATGTAGCACAGAAGGAAGTGGAATTGTTTCATTGTGGGCTGTGCAGTTTATAAGCTGCAAATGAAAAGGCAATTGCAGCGCAGCCTCTTCTTTTCTGTGTGATCAGCTGCTCAACATGTAACTCGCACACACTGAACTGCATCCACCTCCCTGGAGATATAAAATGTGTATATCACTTTCCTCAAACTCTATGTATTACCTTGCACTCTAGCAGATCCCAAACCGCTTCAAAACGTCCAGCAGCTACTCAAAACGAAAAAGTCCAACAAAAAGCTAGTGCTGGCCTTTATAGTGCCTTTGCAGTCTGTAAAATAGACGAAATGCACTAGGGCTTTGTATGTTTCTTCCCAACTATATAAATTCTCTCCAAGTGGCAAAGTCCATCATTACAGCAAAATTTTTCAGCTGGAGTTCTGACTGAGAGATGTGCCAGGACAGAAGGCATTTGCTGACCTACCCTTTTTCCCTGTGTAACTTGGTATTTGCAGTACAATTATTTTCAGTGTCGCTGTGTCCAAGCAGCTAGAGATTACACAGATAGAAGTGTCAAGAGAGATGCTGCTAAAGTACGCCCTTCTTATAGCAGCATTTAAATGGCACACGACGCCTTGCTGCTTTTTCTTTCCCAGAGAGACCTGCTGTCAATTTTTTCACTCTGGCTTCTTGATCAAAAATGTCCACCTGAAATGTCTTACAGAAATAGGCTCCAGGTGTAAAAACCAGTACGGGGCTACATTTTCTGCGTGCTCCACATAAGTCACATCAAACTCACTCATCAAACTTCACTCTCTCCTTCCATTCTCCACCACTTCCTCTACCATTGTGTTCTCTGGATCTCAGAGTCTAAAGGCAGGCGCAATAGTTTCCACTGAGGGGTTGGAAGAGGTGTACAAGCAGCACAAATAGCTTCTGCGCTGCGCAGGCCATTTCTCTGCATTTTAGAGTCTAAGGGAAAGCGCTAGTGTTCCTGCGGAGAGCTGCAACAGCTGCAGAATATGTGTTGTCTTGGCACATGTTTGCAATCCACCATGATGGATCCTTAGTGAAACCAAACTGTGGTTCTGCTTCAAACATCTCACCCTGCTTGGCCACAAAGCTTTCGCTGACATGTCCCATTGCCTTTTTATTGCTGCGTTTCATTTTCAGAGTTTGTACGGAATCATTGCACTTTGCTTCTAAGCTGAACGTCGATACTGCTGGAGTCTCATATGTCCATTTTCTTCTCACACAAAAAAACTGCTTCCTTTAAAACATGCTGATGCGACCTGCTTTCTTGCTCAGCTGTAATTTTAGGGGTGTTCTCTGTCCCGCTTACAGTCTGAATCTAAACTAAGAAGTTTATGGGACACAGATGTGCCAAGACAAATAGTTTGCTTGGACCTTGCCACGTGTATTCAAAAGCATCCTTTCACTCCACCATCAAGTCTCTGCTTTACATCCTGCAAACTTCACACACACATACATACATACAAACTGGAATGAGGCACTTTCTTTCTTTCTTTCTTTCTCAGCTACACTCACCTATCCCCCACGCTAACTTCTTTACCGCTTTTCTCTTGGCCTTGCTATGCATACTTTTCCTCTTAAGACACCCATTGTCTGGCCTACCCCTTCCCTACATTGCCTTGCCTTTCCTTTCCTATCCAACC
This sequence comes from Poecile atricapillus, assembly GCF_030490865.1. Classification (NCBI taxonomy): domain Eukaryota; kingdom Metazoa; phylum Chordata; class Aves; order Passeriformes; family Paridae; genus Poecile; species Poecile atricapillus. The sequence goes on from NC_081288.1 coordinate 67,420,140, forward strand.
TTGCATTTCTTTGTCATTCCTGGCCATTGTTTTCCTCTTCCTTCCTGACCCATCCATGTCTTTCCCTTGCCCTTCCTACCAGTCCAGTGCCTTGCACCACCCATCCCCCTTGCCACTTTGTCCAGTTTCCCTTCCCCTTTGTCCAGCTCCAATCTTTCATTTCCTTTTCCTTCTAGGACTCTCATTGCCTTGCTTGCCTCTCCTTTGTCTTGCCTGGCAAAGCCACCACTTTTCTTGGCGTTACCTTTGAACCTCTCCTCTCCCTTGCCTTGCATTCCCTTGCTCACTCGTCCCCCACCTGGAATTCAATACCCCTCTTTTTGCTGCATTTCTTCATCTTGCCTTGCCCTGCCTGCTTCTCCTAGGACTCTCAAGGCTTTCACGTACCTCCAGCGTTTCAGGAGCATGTGAGAGGAAGCCCAAAAGAGGTCACGTGCAAGCACACCCATCTGTCCTGGCAGCTTGCTTCTGGCACCTATCCTTACATGTCTTGAATTTTGGACATAAAATTCACATTTCACCTTTGCGCTTCAGGACCAGAATGACAGTTCTTTTGTATACCAAGGAAAGCAGGTAATCCAAGTGTTTTAGGTGCAGATTAGAGATGGCCCATGTGAGATCAAGGCCAGCCAGAGAAGTCTGTCCTAGCCCCTTTTGTGTACCAGCAGTCTTTGAATGTACCTCTCATTTGTCTTGCCTTGGTGACCCAAAAGTTTCCTTGCCTTGCCCTGCCTTGCCTCCCTAGCCTTGCACTCCCTCCAGTGCCTACGCCCACACTTGACCTGCCCACACTTGACTGCTTTCCTCCAGGGAAACCTAGCCTTGCCTAGGCCTTCCTGTTTCTGCCTGGCCTTCCTATGCCCATCCTTGCCTAGAAGTTCTGGGCCTTCTCTCACCTACCACTCCATTTGCTTGCCCCTCATGGCTCCAGCCTTGTCAGCTTCTCCCTTGACTTGCCTACAATTGCTCCTACACTTGGTTTGCATTGCAAAGAGCGGTAGGCAAGGCAAAGCAAAGCAAGGAAGGTCTTTCTAGGTCTTGCCAGGCAAGGCACACATAAGCAAGCAAGCAAAACAAGAGTAGACTAGCCACAGCATCAAAGGCAAGGCAAGGCCAAGTGACTCTGAGTGCCTTTCCTTGGCAAGTAAAAGATATAGTGACAATGTAATAGGGCAGGCGTTAAAGGTACCATGAGGAGGTATAGTCCAGAGAGATATTTATGTCGTAGACCCTTCTGTGCAGGAGCCATTGTTGGACATAGTACAGGACATGGCATACAGCTTGGCTTGGTAAGTTCCTGAAGGAGAATGGCAATGCTTTCTCATGGGAAGGAAAGCACGTAGCCCCAGAGTTGGAGGTGCAGATAAGAAGCTGTGTCGCGCAGCTCAAGGACGACAGCAGCTTCTTGTGCCGGCATATTTGGAAGCACTCCCTCAATTTGTACAGTCATTGAGTCAGTATCCATCTTTGGAAGGCTGTCTGCCTCTAGTAAGAGTGTTCTGACACCATTGTATGGGATCAGTCACTGGATGTTTTGGATTTTGGAGGAGGGGATGCCCTTTCTCTTGAAATGAGCATCTTCTCTTTGGCAAAGAAATTAAGTTTGGATGGGCACTTTGGGTGGTCTCAGTGAATTTAAAGGTTTTTCCCAAGAGGTTTCCCTGTGGGTTAGAGCTGTTGAACTGACAGTGGGAATCTAGACACCAAGTTGTTGAGCTTTTTGTCCTTGTAGCTTTAGTGTGTGAGTAGTCCCTGTTGCCATGCTGCTTGGATCTTGACTCTGAGACTGAAAGCTTAGGAGCGTAGAGCTGAAAAGAAAAGTGCCAATAGCAGGGTGTGTGTTCATTGTTTGATGGGTGAAGCTGAAATTGCAGGCAGCAAAGAACTTTCTCTCTTCGCTGGCACATTTGTTGAGCGGATGTCTTTGAGTTTGTTACCGGACTCTGCGAGAGTGAAAATGTTTGTTAGGGCAGAGGATTTCGTGTTGCCCTTTGAGTGTGGTGCAAAAGTGTTTGCACAGTTGGAGGGGGAAGATCAGCAAAGTCTTTTTTTCCTGGCACAGTTAATTTGAGAGCAGGGACGTTTCCAACTGGGCTCTGTCCTTTGGAGCTGGCCTCGGTGCGTTTCCTTCTTTTGTTAGTCGACAGCGCCATCGTGTGGTTATTTTGATGAGCGCTGGCAGACGGTGCCAGGGAAAAAGCCAAGCTGTTTGCGGCTCCGGCCTCATTGGTGTAGGAGCAGCGCAGGGAAGAGCTCCGCTGGGGGTCCTGGCTCTTAGAGACTGAGAGAATGTGATCCTGTATGTAGCACAGAAGGAAGTGGAATTGTTTCATTGTGGGCTGTGCAGTTTATAAGCTGCAAATGAAAAGGCAATTGCAGCGCAGCCTCTTCTTTTCTGTGTGATCAGCTGCTCAACATGTAACTCGCACACACTGAACTGCATCCACCTCCCTGGAGATATAAAATGTGTATATCACTTTCCTCAAGCTCTATGTATTACCTTGCACTCTAGCAGATCCCAAACCGCTTCAAAACATCCAGCAGCTACTCAAAAAGAAAAAGTCCAACAAAAAGCTAGTGCTGGCCTTTATAGTGCCCTTGCAGTCCGTTAAATAGACGAAATGCACTAGGGCTTTGAATGCTTCTTCCCAACTATATAAATTCTCTCCAGGTGGCAAAGTCCATCATTACAGCAAAATTTTTCAGCTGGAGTTCTGACTGAGAGATGTGCCAGGACAGAAGGCATTTGCTGACCTACCCTTTTTCCCTGTGTAACTTGGTATTTGCAGTACAATTATTTTCAGTGTCGCTGTGTCCAAGCAGCTAGAGATTACACAGATAGAAGTGTCAAGAGAGATGCTGCTAAAGTACGCCCTTCTTATAGCAGCATTTAAATGGCACACGACGCCTTGCTGCTTTTACTTTCCTAGAGAGACCCGCTGTCAATTTTTTCACTCTGGCTTCTTGATCAAAAATGTCCACCTGAAATGTCTTACAGAAATAGGCTCCAGGTGTAAAAACCAGTACGGGGCTACATTTTCTGCATGCTCCACATAAGTCACATCAAACTCACTCATCAAACTTCACTCTCTCCTTCCATTCTCCACTGCCTCTACCATTGTGTTCTCTGGATCTCAGAGTCTAAAGGCAGGCGCAATAGTTTCCACTGAGGGGTTGGAAGAGGTGTACAAGCAGCACAAATAGCTTCTGCGCTGCGCAGGCCATTTCTCTGCATTTTAGAGTCTAAGGGAAAGCGCTAGTGTTCCTGCGGAGAGCTGCAACAGCTGCAGAATATGTGTTGTCTTGGCACATGTTTGCAATCCACCATGATGGATCCTTAGTGAAACCAAACTGTGGTTCTGCTTCAAACATCTCACCCTGCTTGGCCACAAAGCTTTCGCTGACATGTCCCATTGCCTTTTTATTGCTGCGTTTCATTTTCAGAGTTTGTACGGAATCATTGCACTTTGCTTCTAAGCTGAACGTCGATACTGCTGGAGTCTCATATGTCCATTTTCTTCTCACACAAAAAAACTGCTTCCTTTAAAACATGCTGATGCGACCTGCTTTCTTGCTCAGCTGTAATTTTAGGGGTGTTCTCTGTCCCGCTTACAGTCTGAATCTAAACTAAGAAGTTTATGGGACACAGATGTGCCAAGACAAATAGTTTGCTTGGACCTTGCCACGTGTATTCAAAAGCATCCTTTCACTCCACCATCAAGTCTCTGCTTTACATCCTGCAAACTTCACACACACATACATACATACATACTGGAATGAGGCACTTTCTTTCTTTCTTTCTCAGCTACACTCACCTATTCCCCACGCAAACTTCTTTACCGCTTTTCTCTTGGCCTTGCTATGCATACTTTTCCTCTTAAGACACCCATTGTCTGGCCTACCCCTTCCCTACATTGCCTTGCCTTTCCTTTCCTATCCAACCTTGCATTTCTTTGTCATTCCTGGCCATTGTTTTCCTCTTCCTTCCTGACCCATCCATGTCTTTCCCTTGCCCTTCCTACCAGTCCAGTGCCTTGCACCACCCATCCCCCTTGCCACTTTGTCCAGTTTCCCTTCCCCTTTGTCCAGCTCCAATCTTTCATTTCCTTCTCCTTCTAGGACTCTCATTGCCTTGCTTGCCTCTCCTTTGTCTTGCCTGGCAAAGCCACCACTTTTCTTGGCGTTACCTTTGAACCTCTCCTCTCCCTTGCCTTGCATTCCCTTGCTCACTCGTCCCCCACCTGGAATTCAATACCCCTCTTTTTGCGGAATTTCTTCATCTTGCCTTGCCCTGCCTGCTTCTCCTAGGACTCTCAAGGCTTTCACGTACCTCCAGCGTTTCAGGAGCATGTGAGAGGAAGCCCAAAAGAGGTCACGTGCAAGCACACCCATCTGTCCTGGCAGCTTGCTTCTGGCACCTATCCTTACATGTCTTGAATTTTGGACATAAAATTCACATTTCACCTTTGCGCTTCAGGACCAGAATGACAGTTCTTTTGTATACCAAGGAAAGCAGGTAATCCAAGTGTTTTAGGTGCAGATTAGAGATGGCCCATGTGAGATCAAGGCCAGCCAGAGAAGTCTGTCCTAGCCCCTTTTGTTTACCAGCAGTCTTTGAATGTACCTCTCATTTGTCTTGCCTTGGTGACCCAAAAGTTTCCTTGCCTTGCCCTGCCTTGCCTCCCTAGCTTTGCACTCCCTCCAGTGCCTACGCCCACACTTGACCTGCCCACACTTGACTGCTTTCCTCCAGGGAAACCTAGCCTTGCCTAGGCCTTCCTGTTTCTGCCTGGCCTTCCTATGCCCATCCTTGCCTAGAAGTTCTGGGCCTTCTCTCACCTACCACTCCATTTGCTTGCCCCTCATGGCTCCAGCCTTGTCAGCTTCTCCCTTGACTTGCCTACAATTGCGCCTACACTTGGTTTGCATTGCAAAGAGCGGTAGTCAAGGCAAAGCAAAGCAAGGAAGGTCTTTCTAGGTCTTGCCAGGCAAGGCACACATAAGCAAGCAAGCAAAACAAGAGTAGACTAGCCACAGCATCAAAGGCAAGGCAAGGCCAAGTGACTCTGAGTGCCTTTCCTTGGCAAGTAAAAGATATAGTGACAATGTAATAGGGCAGGCGTTAAAGGTACCATGAGGAGGTATAGTCCAGCAAGATATTTATGTCGTAGACCCTTCTGTGCAGGAGCCATTGTTGGACATAGTACAGGGCATGGCATACAGCTTGGCTTGGTAAGTTCCTGAAGGAGAATGGCAATACTTTCTCATGGGAAGGAAAGCACGTAGCCCCAGAGTTGGAGGTGCAGATAAGAAGCTGTGTCGCGCAGCTCAAGGACGACAGCAGCTTCTTGTGCCGGCATATTTGGAAGCACTCCCTCAATTTGTACAGTCATTGAGTCAGTATCCATCTTTGGAAGGCTGTCTGCCTCTAGTAAGAGTGTTCTGACACCATTGTATGGGATCAGTCACTGGATGTTTTGGATTTTGGAGGAGGGGATGCCCTTTCTCTTGAAATGAGCTTCTTGTTCTTCTCTTTGGCAAAGAAATTAAGTTTGGATGGGCACTTTGGGTGGTCTCAGTGAATTTAAAGGTTTTTCCCAAGAGGTTTCCCTGTGGGTTAGAGCTGTTGAACTGACAGTGGGAATCTAGACACCAAGTTGTTGAGCTTTTTGTCCTTGTAGCTTTAGTGTGTGAGTAGTCCCTGTTGCCATGCTGCTTGGATCTTGACTCTGAGACTGAAAGCTTAGGAGCATAGAGCTGAAAAGAAAAGTGCCAATAGCAGGGTGTGTGTTCATTGTTTGATGGGTGAAGCTGAAATTGTAGGCAGCAAAGAACTTTCTCTCTCCGCTGGCACATTTGTTGAGCGGATGTCTTTGAGTTTGTTACCGGACTCTGCGAGAGTGAAAATGTTTGTTAGGGCAGAGGATTTCGTGTTGCCCTTTGAGTGTGGTGCAAAAGTGTTTGCACAGTTGGAGGGGGAAGATCAGCAAAGTCTTTTTTTCCTGGCACAGTTAATTTGAGAGCAGGGACGTTTCCGACTGGGCTCTGTCCTTTGGAGCTGGCCTCGGTGTGTTTCCTTCTTTTGTTAGTCGACAGCGCCATCGTGTGGTTATTTTGATGAGCGCTGGCAGACGGTGCCAGGGAAAAAGCCAAGCTGTTTGCGGCTCCGGCCTCATTGGTGTAGGAGCAGCGCAGGGAAGAGCTCCGCTGGGGGTCCTGGCTCTTAGAGACTGAGAGAATGTGATCCTGTATGTAGCACAGAAGGAAGTGGAATTGTTTCATTGTGGGCTGTGCAGTTTATAAGCTGCAAATGAAAAGGCAATTGCAGCGCAGCCTCTTCTTTTCTGTGTGATCAGCTGCTCAACATGTAACTCGCACACACTGAACTGCATCCACCTCCCTGGAGATATAAAATGTGTATATCACTTTCCTCAAGCTCTATGTATTACCTTGCACTCTAGCAGATCCCAAACCGCTTCAAAACGTCCAGCAGCTACTCAAAAAGTCCAACAAAAAGCTAGTGCTGGCCTTTATAGTGCCCTTGCAGTCCGTAAAATAGACGAAATGCACTAGGGCTTTGAATGCTTCTTCCCAACTATATAAATTCTCTCCAGGTGGCAAAGTCCATCATTACAGCAAAATTTTTCAGCTGGAGTTCTGACTGAGAGATGTGCCAGGACAGAAGGCATTTGCTGACCTACCCTTTTTCCCTGTGTAACTTGGTATTTGCAGTACAATTATTTTCAGTGTGGCTGTGTCCAAGCAGCTAGAGATTACACAGATAGAAGTGTCAAGAGAGATGCTGCTAAAGTACGCCCTTCTTATAGCAGCATTTAAATGGCACACGACGCCTTGCTGCTTTTTCTTTCCCAGAGAGACCCGCTGTCAATTTTTTCACTCTGGCTTCTTGATCAAAAATGTCCACCTGAAATGTCTTACAGAAATAGGCTCCAGGTGTAAAAACCAGTACGGGGCTACATTTTCTGCGTGCTCCACATAAGTCACATCAAACTCACTCATCAAACTTCACTCTCTCCTTCCATTCTCCACTGCCTCTACCATTGTGTTCTCTGGATCTCAGAGTCTAAAGGCAGGCGCAATAGTTTCCACTGAGGGGTTGGAAGAGGTGTACAAGCAGCACAAATAGCTTCTGCGCTGCGCAGGCCATTTCTCTGCATTTTAGAGTCTAAGGGAAAGCGCTAGTGTTCCTGCGGAGAGCTGCAACAGCTGCAGAATATGTGTTGTCTTGGCACATGTTTGCAATCCACCATGATGGATCCTTAGTGAAACCAAACTGTGGTTCTGCTTCAAACATCTCACCCTGCTTGGCCACAAAGCTTTCGCTGACATGTCCCATTGCCTTTTTATTGCTGCGTTTCATTTTCAGAGTTTGTACGGAATCATTGCACTTTGCTTCTAAGCTGAACGTCGATACTGCTGGAGTCTCATATGTCCATTTTCTTCTCACACAAAAAAACTGCTTCCTTTAAACATGCTGATGCGACCTGCTTTCTTGCTCAGCTGTAATTTTAGGGGTGTTCTCTGTCCCGCTTACAGTCTGAATCTAAACTAAGAAGTTTATGGGACACAGATGTGCCAAGACAAATAGTTTGCTTGGACCTTGCCACGTGTATTCAAAAGCATCCTTTCACTCCACCATCAAGTCTCTGCTTTACATCCTGCAAACTTCACACACACATACATACATACAAACTGGAATGAGGCACTTTCTTTCTTTCTTTCTTTCTCAGCTACACTCACCTATCCCCCACGCTAACTTCTTTACCGCTTTTCTCTTGGCCTTGCTATGCATACTTTTCCTCTTATGACACCCATTGTCTGGCCTACCCCTTCCCTACATTGCCTTGCCTTTCCTTTCCTATCCAACCTTGCATTTCTTTGTCATTCCTGGCCATTGTTTTCCTCTTCCTTCCTGACCCATCCATGTCTTTCCCTTGCCCTTCCTACCAGTCCAGTGCCTTGCACCACCCATCCCCCTTGCCACTTTGTCCAGTTTCCCTTCCCCTTTGTCCAGCTCCAATCTTTCATTTCCTTCTCCTTCTAGGACTCTCATTGCCTTGCTTGCCTCTCCTTTGTCTTGCCTGGCAAAGCCACCACTTTTCTTGGCGTTACCTTTGAACCTCTCCTCTCCCTTGCCTTGCATTACCTTGCTCACTCGTCCCCCACCTGGAATTCAATACCCCTCTTTTTGCGGAATTTCTTCATCTTGCCTTGCCCTGCCTGCTTCTCCTAGGACTCTCAAGGCTTTCACGTACCTCCAGCGTTTCAGGAGCATGTGAGAGGAAGCCCAAAAGAGGTCACGTGCAAGCACACCCATCTGTCCTGGCAGCTTGCTTCTGGCACCTATCCTTACATGTCTTGAATTTTGGACATAAAATTCACATTTCACCTTTGCGCTTCAGGACCAGAATGACAGTTCTTTTGTATACCAAGGAAAGCAGGTAATCCAAGTGTTTTAGGTGCAGATTAGAGATGGCCCATGTGAGATCAAGGCCAGCCAGAGAAGTCTGTCCTAGCCCCTTTTGTGTACCAGCAGTCTTTGAATGTACCTCTCATTTGTCTTGCCTTGGTGACCCAAAAGTTTCCTTGCCTTGCCCTGCCTTGCCTCCCTAGCCTTGCACTCCCTCCAGTGCCTACGCCCACACTTGACCTGCCCACACTTGACTGCTTTCCTCCAGGGAAACCTAGCCTTGCCTAGGCCTTCCTGTTTCTGCCTGGCCTTCCTATGCCCATCCTTGCCTAGAAGTTCTGGGCCTTCTCTCACCTACCACTCCATTTGCTTGCCCCTCATGGCTCCAGCCTTGTCAGCTTCTCCCTTGACTTGCCTACAATTGCGCCTACACTTGGTTTGCATTGCAAAGAGCGGTAGGCAAGGCAAAGCAAAGCAAGGAAGGTCTTTCTAGGTCTTGCCAGGCAAGGCACACATAAGCAAGCAAGCAAAACAAGAGTAGACTAGCCACAGCATCAAAGGCAAGGCAAGGCCAAGTGACTCTGAGTGCCTTTCCTTGGCAAGTAAAAGATATAGTGACAATGTAATAGGGCAGGCGTTAAAGGTACCATGAGGAGGTATAGTCCAGAGAGATATTTATGTCGTAGACCCTTCTGTGCAGGAGCCATTGTTGGACATAGTACAGGACATGGCATACAGTTTGGCTTGGTAAGTTCCTGAAGGAGAATGGCAATGCTTTCTCATGGGAAGGAAAGCACGTAGCCCCAGAGTTGGAGGTGCAGATAAGAAGCTGTGTCGCGCAGCTCAAGGACGACAGCAGCTTCTTGTGCCGGCATATTTGGAAGCACTCCCTCAATTTGTACAGTCATTGAGTCAGTATCCATCTTTGGAAGGCTGTCTGCCTCTAGTAAGAGTGTTCTGACACCATTGTATGGGATCAGTCACTGGATGTTTTGGATTTTGGAGGAGGGGATGCCCTTTCTCTTGAAATGAGCTTCTTGTTCTTCTCTTTGGCAAAGAAATTAAGTTTGGATGGGCACTTTGGGTGGTCTCAGTGAATTTAAAGGTTTTTCCCAAGAAGTTTCCCTGTGGGTTAGAGCTGTTGAACTGACAGTGGGAATCTAGACACCAAGTTGTTGAGCTTTTTGTCCTTGTAGCTTTAGTGTGTGAGTAGTCCCTGTTGCCATGCTGCTTGGATCTTGACTCTGAGACTGAAAGCTTAGGAGCATAGAGCTGAAAAGAAAAGTGCCAATAGCAGGGTGTGTGTTCATTGTTTGATGGGTGAAGCTGAAATTGTAGGCAGCAAAGAACTTTCTCTCTCCGCTGGCACATTTGTTGAGCGGATGTCTTTGAGTTTGTTACCGGACTCTGCGAGAGTGAAAATGTTTGTTAGGGCAGAGGATTTCATGTTGCCCTTTGAGTGTGGTGCAAAAGTGTTTGCACACTTGGAGGGGGAAGATCAGCAAAGTCTTTTTTTCCTGGCACAGTTAATTTGAGAGCAGGGACGTTTCCGACTGGGCTCTGTCCTTTGGAGCTGGCCTCGGTCCGTTTCCTTCTTTTGTTAGTCGACAGCGCCATCGTGTGGTTATTTTGATGAGCGCTGGCAGACGGTGCCAGGGAAAAAGCCAAGCTGTTTGCGGCTCCGGCCTCATTGGTGTAGGAGCAGCACAGGGAAGAGCTCCGCTGGGGGTCCTGGCTCTTAGAGACTGAGAGAATGTGATCCTGTATGTAGCACAGAAGGAAGTGGAATTGTTTCATTGTGGGCTGTGCAGTTTATAAGCTGCAAATGAAAAGGCAATTGCAGCGCAGCCTCTTCTTTTCTGTGTGATCAGCTGCTCAACATGTAACTCGCACACACTGAACTGCATCCACCTCCCTGGAGATATAAAATGTGTATATCACTTTCCTCAAGCTCTATGTATTACCTTGCACTCTAGCAGATCCCAAACCGCTTCAAAACGTCCAGCAGCTACTCAAAAAGAAAAAGTCCAACAAAAAGCTAGTGCTGGCCTTTATAGTGCCCTTGCAGTCCGTAAAATAGACGAAATGCACTAGGGCTTTGAATGCTTCTTCCCAACTATATAAATTCTCTCCAGGTGGCAAAGTCCATCATTACAGCAAAATTTTTCAGCTGGAGTTCTGACTGAGAGATGTGCCAGGACAGAAGGCATTTGCTGACCTACCCTTTTTCCCTGTGTAACTTGGTATTTGCAGTACAATTATTTTCAGTGTGGCTGTGTCCAAGCAGCTAGAGATTACACAGATAGAAGTGTCAAGAGAGATGCTGCTAAAGTACGCCCTTCTTATAGCAGCATTTAAATGGCACACGACGCCTTGCTGCTTTTTCTTTCCCAGAGAGACCCGCTGTCAATTTTTTCACTCTGGCTTCTTGATCAAAAATGTCCACCTGAAATGTCTTACAGAAATAGGCTCCAGGTGTAAAAACCAGTACGGGGCTACATTTTCTGCGTGCTCCACATAAGTCACATCAAACTCACTCATCAAACTTCACTCTCTCCTTCCATTCTCCACTGCCTCTACCATTGTGTTCTCTGGATCTCAGAGTCTAAAGGCAGGCGCAATAGTTTCCACTGAGGGGTTGGAAGAGGTGTACAAGCAGCACAAATAGCTTCTGCGCTGCGCAGGCCATTTCTCTGCATTTTAGAGTCTAAGGGAAAGCGCTAGTGTTCCTGCGGAGAGCTGCAACAGCTGCAGAATATGTGTTGTCTTGGCACATGTTTGCAATCCACCATGATGGATCCTTAGTGAAACCAAACTGTGGTTCTGCTTCAAACATCTCACCCTGCTTGGCCACAAAGCTTTCGCTGACATGTCCCATTGCCTTTTTATTGCTGCGTTTCATTTTCAGAGTTTGTACGGAATCATTGCACTTTGCTTCTAAGCTGAACGTCGATACTGCTGGAGTCTCATATGTCCATTTTCTTCTCACACAAAAAAACTGCTTCCTTTAAAACATGCTGATGCGACCTGCTTTCTTGCTCAGCTGTAATTTTAGGGGTGTTCTCTGTCCCGCTTACAGTCTGAATCTAAACTAAGAAGTTTATGGGACACAGATGTGCCAAGACAAATTGTTTGCTTGGACCTTGCCACGTGTATTCAAAAGCATCCTTTCACTCCACCATCAAGTCTCTGCTTTACATCCTGCAAACTTCACACACACATACATACATACAAACTGGAATGAGGCACTTTCTTTCTTTCTTTCTTTCTCAGCTACACTCACCTATCCCCCACGCTAACTTCTTTACCGCTTTTCTCTTGGCCTTGCTATGCATACTTTTCCTCTTATGACACCCATTGTCTGGCCTACCCCTTCCCTACATTGCCTTGCCTTTCCTTTCCTATCCAACCTTGCATTTCTTTGTCATTCCTGGCCATTGTTTTCCTCTTCCTTCCTGACCCATCCATGTCTTTCCCTTGCCCTTCCTACCAGTCCAGTGCCTTGCACCACCCATCCCCCTTGCCACTTTGTCCAGTTTCCCTTCCCCTTTGTCCAGCTCCAATCTTTCATTTCCTTCTCCTTCTAGGACTCTCATTGCCTTGCTTGCCTCTCCTTTGTCTTGCCTGGCAAAGCCACCACTTTTCTTGGCGTTACCTTTGAACCTCTCCTCTCCCTTGCCTTGCATTACCTTGCTCACTCGTCCCCCACCTGGAATTCAATACCCCTCTTTTTGCGGAATTTCTTCATCTTGCCTTGCCCTGCCTGCTTCTCCTAGGACTCTCAAGGCTTTCACGTACCTCCAGCGTTTCAGGAGCATGTGAGAGGAAGCCCAAAAGAGGTCACGTGCAAGCACACCCATCTGTCCTGGCAGCTTGCTTCTGGCACCTATCCTTACATGTCTTGAATTTTGGACATAAAATTCACATTTCACCTTTGCGCTTCAGGACCAGAATGACAGTTCTTTTGTATACCAAGGAAAGCAGGTAATCCAAGTGTTTTAGGTGCAGATTAGAGATGGCCCATGTGAGATCAAGGCCAGACAGAGAAGTCTGTCCTAGCCCCTTTTGTGTACCAGCAGTCTTTGAATGTACCTCTCATTTGTCTTGCCTTGGTGACCCCAAAGTTTCCTTGCCTTGCCCTGCCTTGCCTCCCTAGCCTTGCACTCCCTCCAGTGCCTACGCCCACACTTGACCTGCCCACACTTGACTGCTTTCCTCCAGGGAAACCTAGCCTTGCCTAGGCCTTCCTGTTTCTGCCTGGCCTTCCTATGCCCATCCTTGCCTAGAAGTTCTGGGCCTTCTCTCACCTACCACTCCATTTGCTTGCCCCTCATGGCTCCAGCCTTGTCAGCTTCTCCCTTGACTTGCCTACAATTGCTCCTACACTTGGTTTGCATTGCAAAGAGCGGTAGGCAAGGCAAAGCAAAGCAAGGAAGGTCTTTCTAGGTCTTGCCAGGCAAGGCACACATAAGCAAGCAAGCAAAACAAGAGTAGACTAGCCACAGCATCAAAGGCAAGGCAAGGCCAAGTGACTCTGAGTGCCTTTCCTTGGCAAGTAAAAGATATAGTGACAATGTAATAGGGCAGGCGTTAAAGGTACCATGAGGAGGTATAGTCCAGAGAGATATTTATGTCGTAGACCCTTCTGTGCAGGAGCCATTGTTGGACATAGTACAGGACATGGCATACAGTTTGGCTTGGTAAGTTCCTGAAGGAGAATGGCAATGCTTTCTCATGGGAAGGAAAGCACGTAGCCCCAGAGTTGGAGGTGCAGATAAGAAGCTGTGTCGCGCAGCTCAAGGACGACAGCAGCTTCTTGTGCCGGCATATTTGGAAGCACTCCCTCAATTTGTACAGTCATTGAGTCAGTATCCATCTTTGGAAGGCTGTCTGCCTCTAGTAAGAGTGTTCTGACACCATTGTATGGGATCAGTCACTGGATGTTTTGGATTTTGGAGGAGGGGATGCCCTTTCTCTTGAAATGAGCTTCTTGTTCTTCTCTTTGGCAAAGAAATTAAGTTTGGATGGGCACTTTGGGTGGTCTCAGTGAATTTAAAGGTTTTTCCCAAGAGGTTTCCCTGTGGGTTAGAGCTGTTGAACTGACAGTGGGAATCTAGACACCAAGTTGTTGAGCTTTTTGTCCTTGTAGCTTTAGTGTGTGAGTAGTCCCTGTTGCCATGCTGCTTGGATCTTGACTCTGAGACTGAAAGCTTAGGAGCGTAGAGCTGAAAAGAAAAGTGCCAATAGCAGGGTGTGTGTTCATTGTTTGATGGGTGAAGCTGAAATTGTAGGCAGCAAAGAACTTTCTCTCTCCGCTGGCACATTTGTTGAGCGGATGTCTTTGAGTTTGTTACCGGACTCTGCGAGAGTGAAAATGTTTGTTAGGGCAGAGGATTTCGTGTTGCCCTTTGAGTGTGGTGCAAAAGTGTTTGCACAGTTGGAGGGGGAAGATCAGCAAAGTCTTTTTTTCCTGGCACAGTTAATTTGAGAGCAGGGACGTTTCCAACTGGGCTCTGTCCTTTGGAGCTGGCCTCGGTGCGTTTCCTTCTTTTGTTAGTCGACAGCGCCATCGTGTGGTTATTTTGATGAGCGCTGGCAGACGGTGCCAGGGAAAAAGCCAAGCTGTTTGCGGCTCCGGCCTCATTGGTGTAGGAGCAGCGCAGGGAAGAGCTCCGCTGGGGGTCCTGGCTCTTAGAGACTGAGAGAATGTGATCCTGTATGTAGCACAGAAGGAAGTGGAATTGTTTCATTGTGGGCTGTGCAGTTTATAAGCTGCAAATGAAAAGGCAATTGCAGCGCAGCCTCTTTTCTGTGTGATCAGCTGCTCAACATGTAACTCGCACACACTGAACTGCATCCACCTCCCTGGAGATATAAAATGTGTATATCACTTTCCTCAAGCTCTATGTATTACCTTGCACTCTAGCAGATCCCAAACCGCTTCAAAACGTCCAGCAGCTACTCAAAAAGAAAAAGTCCAACAAAAAGCTAGTGCTGGCCTTTATAGTGCCCTTGCAGTCCGTAAAATAGACGAAATGCACTAGGGCTTTGAATGCTTCTTCCCAACTATATAAATTCTCTCCAGGTGGCAAAGTCCATCATTACAGCAAAATTTTTCAGCTGGAGTTCTGACTGAGAGATGTGCCAGGACAGAAGGCATTTGCTGACCTACCCTTTTTCCCTGTGTAACTTGGTATTTGCAGTACAATTATTTTCAGTGTGGCTGTGTCCAAGCAGCTAGAGATTACACAGATAGAAGTGTCAAGAGAGATGCTGCTAAAGTACGCCCTTCTTATAGCAGCATTTAAATGGCACACGACGCCTTGCTGCTTTTTCTTTCCCAGAGAGACCCGCTGTCAATTTTTTCACTCTGGCTTCTTGATCAAAAATGTCCACCTGAAATGTCTTACAGAAATAGGCTCCAGGTGTAAAAACCAGTACGGGGCTACATTTTCTGCGTGCTCCACATAAGTCACATCAAACTCACTCATCAAACTTCACTCTCTCCTTCCATTCTCCACTGCCTCTACCATTGTGTTCTCTGGATCTCAGAGTCTAAAGGCAGGCGCAATAGTTTCCACTGAGGGGTTGGAAGAGGTGTACAAGCAGCACAAATAGCTTCTGCGCTGCGCAGGCCATTTCTCTGCATTTTAGAGTCTAAGGGAAAGCGCTAGTGTTTCTGCGGAGAGCTGCAACAGCTGCAGAATATGTGTTGTCTTGGCACATGTTTGCAATCCACCATGATGGATCCTTAGTGAAACCAAACTGTGGTTCTGCTTCAAACATCTCACCCTGCTTGGCCACAAAGCTTTCGCTGACATGTCCCATTGCCTTTTTATTGCTGCGTTTCATTTTCAGAGTTTGTACGGAATCATTGCACTTTGCTTCTAAGCTGAACGTCGATACTGCTGGAGTCTCATATGTCCATTTTCTTCTCACACAAAAAAACTGCTTCCTTTAAAACATGCTGATGCGACCTGCTTTCTTGCTCAGCTGTAATTTTAGGGGTGTTCTCTGTCCCGCTTACAGTCTGAATCTAAACTAAGAAGTTTATGGGACACAGATGTGCCAAGACAAATAGTTTGCTTGGACCTTGCCACGTGTATTCAAAAGCATCCTTTCACTCCACCATCAAGTCTCTGCTTTACATCCTGCAAACTTCACACACACATACATACATACAAACTGGAATGAGGCTCTTTCTTTCTTTCTTTCTTTCTCAGCTACACTCACCTATCCCCCACGCTAACTTCTTTACCGCTTTTCTCTTGGCCTTGCTATGCATACTTTTCCTCTTAAGACACCCATTGTCTGGCCTACCCCTTCCCTACATTGCCTTGTTTTTCCTTTCCTATCCAACCTTGCATTTCTTTGTCATTCCTGGCCATTGTTTTCCTCTTCCTTCCTGACCCATCCATGTCTTTCCCTTGCCCTTCCTACCAGTCCAGTGCCTTGCACCACCCATCCCCCTTGCCACTTTGTCCAGTTTCCCTTCCCCTTTGTCCAGCTCCAATCTTTCATTTCCTTCTCCTTCTAGGACTCTCATTGCCTTGTTTGCCTCTCCTTTGTCTTGCCTGGCAAAGCCACCACTTTTCTTGGCGTTACCTTTGAACCTCTCCTCTCCCTTGCCTTGCATTCCCTTGCTCACTCGTCCCCCACCTGGAATTCAATACCCCTCTTTTTGCGGAATTTCTTCATCTTGCCTTGCCCTGCCTGCTTCTCCTAGGACTCTCAAGGCTTTCACGTACCTCCAGCGTTTCAGGAGCATGTGAGAGGAAGCCCAAAAGAGGTCACGTGCAAGCACACCCATCTGTCCTGGCAGCTTGCTTCTGGCACCTATCCTTACATGTCTTGAATTTTGGACATAAAATTCACATTTCACCTTTGCGCTTCAGGACCAGAATGACAGTTCTTTTGTATACCAAGGAAAGCAGGCAATCCAAGTGTTTTAGGTGCAGATTAGAGATGGCCCATGTGAGATCAAGGCCAGACAGAGAAGTCTGTCCTAGCCCCTTTTGTGTACCAGCAGTCTTTGAATGTACCTCTCATTTGTCTTGCCTTGGTGACCCAAAAGTTTCCTTGCCTTGCCCTGCCTTGCCTCCCTAGCCTTGCACTCCCTCCAGTGCCTACGCCCACACTTGACCTGCCCACACTTGACTGCTTTCCTCCAGGGAAACCTAGCCTTGCCTAGGCCTTCCTGTTTCTGCCTGGCCTTCCTATGCCCATCCTTGCCTAGAAGTTCTGGGCCTTCTCTCACCTACCACTCCATTTGCTTGCCCCTCATGGCTCCAGCCTTGTCAGCTTCTCCCTTGACTTGCCTACAATTGCTCCTACACTTGGTTTGCATTGCAAAGAGCGGTAGGCAAGGCAAAGCAAAGCAAGGAAGGTCTTTCTAGGTCTTGCCAGGCAAGGCACACATAAGCAAGCAAGCAAAACAAGAGTAGACTAGCCACAGCATCAAAGGCAAGGCAAGGCCAAGTGACTCTGAGTGCCTTTCCTTGGCAAGTAAAAGATATAGTGACAATGTAATAGGGCAGGCGTTAAAGGTACCATGAGGAGGTATAGTCCAGAGAGATATTTATGTCGTAGACCCTTCTGTGCAGGAGCCATTGTTGGACATAGTACAGGACATGGCATACAGTTTGGCTTGGTAAGTTCCTGAAGGAGAATGGCAATGCTTTCTCATGGGAAGGAAAGCACGTAGCCCCAGAGTTGGAGGTGCAGATAAGAAGCTGTGTCGCGCAGCTCAAGGACGACAGCAGCTTCTTGTGCCGGCATATTTGGAAGCACTCCCTCAATTTGTACAGTCATTGAGTCAGTATCCATCTTTGGAAGGCTGTCTGCCTCTAGTAAGAGTGTTCTGACACCATTGTATGGGATCAGTCACTGGATGTTTTGGATTTTGGAGGAGGGGATGCCCTTTCTCTTGAAATGAGCTTCTTGTTCTTCTCTTTGGCAAAGAAATTAAGTTTGGATGGGCACTTTGGGTGGTCTCAGTGAATTTAAAGGTTTTTCCCAAGAGGTTTCCCTGTGGGTTAGAGCTGTTGAACTGACAGTGGGAATCTAGACAGCAAGTTGTTGAGCTTTTTGTCCTTGTAGCTTTAGTGTGTGAGTAGTCCCTGTTGCCATGCTGCTTGGATCTTGACTCTGAGACTGAAAGCTTAGGAGCGTAGAGCTGAAAAGAAAAGTGCCAATAGCAGGGTGTGTGTTCATTGTTTGATGGGTGAAGCTGAAATTGTAGGCAGCAAAGAACTTTCTCTCTCCGCTGGCACATTTGTTGAGCGGATGTCTTTGAGTTTGTTACCGGACTCTGCGAGAGTGAAAATGTTTGTTAGGGCAGAGGATTTCGTGTTGCCCTTTGAGTGTGGTGCAAAAGTGTTTGCACACTTGGAGGGGGAAGATCAGCAAAGTCTTTTTTTCCTGGCACAGTTAATTTGAGAGCAGGGACGTTTCCGACTGGGCTCTGTCCTTTGGAGCTGGCCTCGGTGTGTTTCCTTCTTTTGTTAGTCGACAGCGCCATCGTGTGGTTATTTTGATGAGCGCTGGCAGCCGGTGCCAGGGAAAAAGCCAAGCTGTTTGCGGCTCCGGCCTCATTGGTGTAGGAGCAGCACAGGGAAGAGCTCCGCTGGGGGTCCTGGCTCTTAGAGACTGAGAGAATGTGATCCTGTATGTAGCACAGAAGGAAGTGGAATTGTTTCATTGTGGGCTGTGCAGTTTATAAGCTGCAAATGAAAAGGCAATTGCAGCGCAGCCTCTTCTTTTCTGTGTGATCAGCTGCTCAACATGTAACTCGCACACACTGAACTGCATCCACCTCCCTGGAGATATAAAATGTGTATATCACTTTCCTCAAGCTCTATGTATTACCTTGCACTCTAGCAGATCCCAAACCGCTTCAAAACGTCCAGCAGCTACTCAAAAAGAAAAAGTCCAACAAAAAGCTAGTGCTGGCCTTTATAGTGCCCTTGCAGTCCGTAAAATAGACGAAATGCACTAGGGCTTTGAATGCTTCTTCCCAACTATATAAATTCTCTCCAGGTGGCAAAGTCCATCATTACAGCAAAATTTTTCAGCTGGAGTTCTGACTGAGAGATGTGCCAGGACAGAAGGCATTTGCTGACCTACCCTTTTTCCCTGTGTAACTTGGTATTTGCAGTACAATTATTTTCAGTGTCGCTGTGTCCAAGCAGCTAGAGATTACACAGATAGAAGTGTCAAGAGAGATGCTGCTAAAGTACGCCCTTCTTATAGCAGCATTTAAATGGCACACGACGCCTTGCTGCTTTTTCTTTCCCAGAGAGACCCGCTGTCAATTTTTTCACTCTGGCTTCTTGATCAAAAATGTCCACCTGAAATGTCTTACAGAAATAGGCTCCAGGTGTAAAAACCAGTACGGGGCTACATTTTCTGCGTGCTCCACATAAGTCACATCAAACTCACTCATCAAACTTCACTCTCTCCTTCCATTCTCCACTGCCTCTACCATTGTGTTCTCTGGATCTCAGAGTCTAAAGGCAGGCGCAATAGTTTCCACTGAGGGGTTGGAAGAGGTGTACAAGCAGCACAAATAGCTTCTGCGCTGCGCAGGCCATTTCTCTGCATTTTAGAGTCTAAGGGAAAGCGCTAGTGTTTCTGCGGAGAGCTGCAACAGCTGCAGAATATGTGTTGTCTTGGCACATGTTTGCAATCCACCATGATGGATCCTTAGTGAAACCAAACTGTGGTTCTGCTTCAAACATCTCACCCTGCTTGGCCACAAAGCTTTCGCTGACATGTCCCATTGCCTTTTTATTGCTGCGTTTCATTTTCAGAGTTTGTACGGAATCATTGCACTTTGCTTCTAAGCTGAACGTCGATACTGCTGGAGTCTCATATGTCCATTTTCTTCTCACACAAAAAAACTGCTTCCTTTAAAACATGCTGATGCGACCTGCTTTCTTGCTCAGCTGTAATTTTAGGGGTGTTCTCTGTCCCGCTTACAGTCTGAATCTAAACTAAGAAGTTTATGGGACACAGATGTGCCAAGACAAATAGTTTGCTTGGACCTTGCCACGTGTATTCAAAAGCATCCTTTCACTCCACCATCAAGTCTCTGCTTTACATCCTGCAAACTTCACACACACATACATACATACAAACTGGAATGAGGCACTTTCTTTCTTTCTTTCTTTCTCAGCTACACTCACCTATCCCCCACGCTAACTTCTTTACCGCTTTTCTCTTGGCCTTGCTATGCATACTTTTCCTCTTAAGACACCCATTGTCTGGCCTACCCCTTCCCTACATTGCCTTGTTTTTCCTTTCCTATCCAACCTTGCATTTCTTTGTCATTCCTGGCCATTGTTTTCCTCTTCCTTCCTGACCCATCCATGTCTTTCCCTTGCCCTTCCTACCAGTCCAGTGCCTTGCACCACCCATCCCCCTTGCCACTTTGTCCAGTTTCCCTTCCCCTTTGTCCAGCTCCAATCTTTCATTTCCTTCTCCTTCTAGGACTCTCATTGCCTTGTTTGCCTCTCCTTTGTCTTGCCTGGCAAAGCCACCACTTTTCTTGGCGTTACCTTTGAACCTCTCCTCTCCCTTGCCTTGCATTCCCTTGCTCACTCGTCCCCCACCTGGAATTCAATACCCCTCTTTTTGCGGAATTTCTTCATCTTGCCTTGCCCTGCCTGCTTCTCCTAGGACTCTCAAGGCTTTCACGTACCTCCAGCGTTTCAGGAGCATGTGAGAGGAAGCCCAAAAGAGGTCACGTGCAAGCACACCCATCTGTCCTGGCAGCTTGCTTCTGGCACCTATCCTTACATGTCTTGAATTTTGGACATAAAATTCACATTTCACCTTTGCGCTTCAGGACCAGAATGACAGTTCTTTTGTATACCAAGGAAAGCAGGTAATCCAAGTGTTTTAGGTGCAGATTAGAGATGGCCCATGTGAGATCAAGGCCAGCCAGAGAAGTCTCTCCTAGCCCCTTTTGTGTACCAGCAGTCTTTGAATGTACCTCTCATTTGTCTTGCCTTGGTGACCCAAAAGTTTCCTTGCCTTGCCCTGCCTTGCCTCCCTAGCCTTGCACTCCCTCCAGTGCCTACGCCCACACTTGACCTGCCCACACTTGACTGCTTTCCTCCAGGGAAACCTAGCCTTGCCTAGGCCTTCCTGTTTCTGCCTGGCCTTCCTATGCCCATCCTTGCCTAGAAGTTCTGGGCCTTCTCTCACCTACCACTCCATTTGCTTGCCCCTCATGGCTCCAGCCTTGTCAGCTTCTCCCTTGACTATCCTACAATTTCTCCTACACTTGGTTTGCATTGCAAAGAGCGGTAGGCAAGGCAAAGCAAAGCAAGGAAGGTCTTTCTAGGTCTTTCCAGGCAAGGCACACATAAGCAAGCAAGCAAAACAAGAGTAGACTAGCCACAGCATCAAAGGCAAGGCAAGGCCAAGTGACTCTGAGTGCCTTTCCTTGGCAAGTAAAAGATATAGTGACAATGTAATAGGGCAGGCGTTAAAGGTACCATGAGGAGGTATAGTCCAGAGAGATATTTATGTCGTAGACCCTTCTGTGCAGGAGCCATTGTTGGACATAGTACAGGACATGGCATACAGCTTGGCTTGGTAAGTTCCTGAAGGAGAATGGCAATACTTTCTCATGGGAAGGAAAGCACGTAGCCCCAGAGTTGGAGGTGCAGATAAGAAGCTGTGTCGCGCAGCTCAAGGACGACAGCAGCTTCTTGTGCCGGCATATTTGGAAGCACTCCCTCAATTTGTACAGTCATTGAGTCAGTATCCATCTTTGGAAGGCTGTCTGCCTCTAGTAAGAGTGTTCTGACACCATTGTATGGGATCAGTCACTGGATGTTTTGGATTTTGGAGGAGGGGATGCCATTTCTCTTGAAATGAGCTTCTTGTTCTTCTCTTTGGCAAAGAAATTAAGTTTGGATGGGCACTTTGGGTGGTCTCAGTGAATTTAAAGGTTTTTCCCAAGAGGTTTCCCTGTGGGTTAGAGCTGTTGAACTGACAGTGGGAATCTAGACACCAAGTTGTTGAGCTTTTTGTCCTTGTAGCTTTAGTGTGTGAGTAGTCCCTGTTGCCATGCTGCTTGGATCTTGACTCTGAGACTGAAAGCTTAGGAGCGTAGAGCTGAAAAGAAAAGTGCCAATAGCAGGGTGTGTGTTCATTGTTTGATGGGTGAAGTTGAAATTGTAGGCAGCAAAGAACTTTCTCTCTCCGCTGGCACATTTGTTGAGCGGATGTCTTTGAGTTTGTTACCGGACTCTGCGAGAGTGAAAATGTTTGTTAGGGCAGAGGATTTCGTGTTGCCCTTTGAGTGTGGTGCAAAAGTGTTTGCACACTTGGAGGGGGAAGATCAGCAAAGTCTTTTTTTCCTGGCACAGTTAATTTGAGAGCAGGGACGTTTCCGACTGGGCTCTGTTCTTTGGAGCTGGCCTCGGTGTGTTTCCTTCTTTTGTTAGTCGACAGCGCCATCGTGTGGTTATTTTGATGAGCGCTGGCAGACGGTGCCAGGGAAAAAGCCAAGCTGTTTGCGGCTCCGGCCTCATTGGTGTAGGAGCAGCGCAGGGAAGAGCTCCGCTGGGGGTCCTGGCTCTTAGAGACTGAGAGAATGTGATCCTGTATGTAGCACAGAAGGAAGTGGAATTGTTTCATTGTGGGCTGTGCAGTTTATAAGCTGCAAATGAAAAGGCAATTGCAGCGCAGCCTCTTCTTTTCTGTGTGATCAGCTGCTCAACATGTAACTCGCACACACTGAACTGCATCCACCTCCCTGGAGATATAAAATGTGTATATCACTTTCCTCAAGCTCTATGTATTACCTTGCACTCTAGCAGATCCCAAACCGCTTCAAAACGTCCAGCAGCTACTCAAAAAGAAAAAGTCCAACAAAAAGCTAGTGCTGGCCTTTATAGTGCCCTTGCAGTCCGTAAAATAGACGAAATGCACTAGGGCTTTGAATGCTTCTTCCCAACTATATAAATTCTCTCCAGGTGGCAAAGTCCATCATTACAGCAAAATTTTTCAGCTGGAGTTCTGACTGAGAGATGTGCCAGGACAGAAGGCATTTGCTGACCTACCCTTTTTCCCTGTGTAACTTGGTATTTGCAGTACAATTATTTTCATTGTCGATGTGTCCAAGCAGCTAGAGATTACACAGATAGAAGTGTCAAGAGAGATGCTGCTAAAGTACGCCCTTCTTATAGCAGCATTTAAATGGCACACGACGCCTTGCTGCTTGTTCTTTCCTAGAGAGACCCGCTGTCAATTTTTTCACTCTGGCTTCTTGATCAAAAATATCCACCTGAAATGTCTTACAGAAATAGGCTCCAGGTGTAAAAACCAGTACGGGGCTACATTTTCTGCGTGCTCCACATAAGTCACATCAAACTCACTCATCAAACTTCACTCTCTCCTTCCATTCTCCACTGCCTCTACCATTGTGTTCTCTGGATCTCAGAGTCTAAAGGCAGGCGCAATAGTTTCCACTGAGGGGTTGGAAGAGGTGTACAAGCAGCACAAATAGCTTCTGCGCTGCGCAGGCCATTTCTCTGCATTTTAGAGTCTAAGGGAAAGCGCTAGTGTTTCTGCGGAGAGCTGCAACAGCTGCAGAATATGTGTTGTCTTGGCACATGTTTGCAATCCACCATGATGGATCCTTAGTGAAACCAAACTGTGGTTCTGCTTCAAACATCTCACCCTGCTTGGCCACAAAGCTTTCGCTGACATGTCCCATTGCCTTTTTATTGCTGCGTTTCATTTTCAGAGTTTGTACGGAATCATTGCACTTTGCTTCTAAGCTGAACGTCGATACTGCTGGAGTCTCATATGTCCATTTTCTTCTCACACAAAAAAACTGCTTCCTTTAAAACATGCTGATGCGACCTGCTTTCTTGCTCAGCTGTAATTTTAGGGGTGTTCTCTGTCCCGCTTACAGTCTGAATCTAAACTAAGAAGTTTATGGGACACAGATGTGCCAAGACAAATAGTTTGCTTGGACCTTGCCACGTGTATTCAAAAGCATCCTTTCACTCCACCATCAAGTCTCTGCTTTACATCCTGCAAACTTCACACACACATACATACATACAAACTGGAATGAGGCACTTTCTTTCTTTCTTTCTTTCTCAGCTACACGCACCTATCCCCCACGCTAACTTCTTTACCACTTTTCTCTTGGCCTTGCTATGCATACTTTTCCTCTTATGACACCCATTGTCTGGCCTACCCCTTCCCTACATTGCCTTGCCTTTCCTTTCCTATCCAACCTTGCATTTCTTTGTCATTCCTGGCCATTGTTTTCCTCTTCCTTCCTGACCCATCCATGTCTTTCCCTTGCCCTTCCTACCAGTCCAGTGCCTTGCACCACCCATCCCCCTTGCCACTTTGTCCAGTTTCCCTTCCCCTTTGTCCAGCTCCAATCTTTCATTTCCTTCTCCTTCTAGGACTCTCATTGCCTTGCTTGCCTCTCCTTTGTCTTGCCTGGCAAAGCCACCACTTTTCTTGGCGTTACCTTTGAACCTCTCCTCTCCCTTGCCTTGCATTCCCTTGCTCACTCGTCCCCCACCTGGAATTCAATACCCCTCTTTTTGCGGAATTTCTTCATCTTGCCTTGCCCTGCCTGCTTCTCCTAGGACTCTCAAGGCTTTCACGTACCTCCAGCGTTTCAGGAGCATGTGAGAGGAAGCCCAAAAGAGGTCACGTGCAAGCACACCCATCTGTCCTGGCAGCTTGCTTCTGGCACCTATCCTTACATGACTTGAATTTTGGACATAAAATTCACATTTCACCTTTGCGCTTCAGGACCAGAATGACAGTTCTTTTGTATACCAAGGAAAGCAGGTAATCCAAGTGTTTTAGGTGCAGATTAGAGATGGCCCATGTGAGATCAAGGCCAGCCAGAGAAGTCTGTCCTAGCCCCTTTTGTGTACCAGCAGTCTTTGAATGTACCTCTCATTTGTCTTGCCTTGGTGACCCAAAAGTTTCCTTGCCTTGCCCTGCCTTGCCTCCCTAGCCTTGCACTCCCTCCAGTGCCTACGCCCACACTTGACCTGCCCACACTGGACTGCTTTCCTCCAGGGAAACCTAGCCTTGCCTAGGCCTTCCTGTTTCTGCCTGGCCTTCCTATGCCCATCCTTGCCTAGAAGTTCTGGGCCTTCTCTCACCTACCACTCCATTTGCTTGCCCCTCATGGCTCCAGCCTTGTCAGCTTCTCCCTTGACTTGCCTACAATTGCGCCTACACTTGGTTTGCATTGCAAAGAGCGGTAGGCAAGGCAAAGCAAAGCAAGGAAGGTCTTTCTAGGTCTTGCCAGGCAAGGCACACATAAGCAAGCAAGCAAAACAAGAGTAGACTAGCCACAGCATCAAAGGCAAGGCAAGGCCAAGTGACTCTGAGTGCCTTTCCTTGGCAAGTAAAAGATATAGTGACAATGTAATAGGGCAGGCGTTAAAGGTACCATGAGGAGGTATAGTCCAGAGAGATATTTATGTCGTAGACCCTTCTGTGCAGGAGCCATTGTTGGACATAGTACAGGACATGGCATACAGTTTGGCTTGGTAAGTTCCTGAAGGAGAATGGCAATGCGTTCTCATGGGAAGGAAAGCACGTAGCCCCAGAGTTGGAGGTGCAGATAAGAAGCTGTGTCGCGCAGCTCAAGGACGACAGCAGCTTCTTGTGCCGGCATATTTGGAAGCACTCCCTCAATTTGTACAGTCATTGAGTCAGTATCCATCTTTGGAAGGCTGTCTGCCTCTAGTAAGAGTGTTCTGACACCATTGTATGGGATCAGTCACTGGATGTTTTGGATTTTGGAGGAGGGGATGCCCTTTCTCTTGAAATGAGCTTCTTGTTCTTCTCTTTGGCAAAGAAATTAAGTTTGGATGGGCACTTTGGGTGGTCTCAGTGAATTTAAAGGTTTTTCCCAAGAGGTTTCCCTGTGGGTTAGAGCTGTTGAACTGACAGTGGGAATCTAGACAGCAAGTTGTTGAGCTTTTTGTCCTTGTAGCTTTAGTGTGTGAGTAGTCCCTGTTGCCATGCTGCTTGGATCTTGACTCTGAGACTGAAAGCTTAGGAGCGTAGAGCTGAAAAGAAAAGTGCCAATAGCAGGGTGTGTGTTCATTGTTTGATGGGTGAAGCTGAAATTGTAGGCAGCAAAGAACTTTCTCTCTCCGCTGGCACATTTGTTGAGCGGATGTCTTTGAGTTTGTTACCGGACTCTGCGAGAGTGAAAATGTTTGTTAGGGCAGAGGATTTCGTGTTGCCCTTTGAGTGTGGTGCAAAAGTGTTTGCACACTTGGAGGGGGAAGATCAGCAAAGTCTTTTTTTCCTGGCACAGTTAATTTGAGAGCAGGGACGTTTCCAACTGGGCTCTGTCCTTTGGAGCTGGCCTCGGTGCGTTTCCTTCTTTTGTTAGTCGACAGCGCCATCGTGTGGTTATTTTGATGAGCGCTGGCAGACGGTGCCAGGGAAAAAGCCAAGCTGTTTGCGGCTCCGGCCTCATTGGTGTAGGAGCAGCGCAGGGAAGAGCTCCGCTGGGGGTCCTGGCTCTTAGAGACTGAGAGAATGTGATCCTGTATGTAGCACAGAAGGAAGTGGAATTGTTTCATTGTGGGCTGTGCAGTTTATAAGCTGCAAATGAAAAGGCAATTGCAGCGCAGCCTCTTCTTTTCTGTGTGATCAGCTGCTCAACATGTAACTCGCACACACTGAACTGCATCCACCTCCCTGGAGATATAAAATGTGTATATCACTTTCCTCAAGCTCTATGTATTACCTTGCACTCTAGCAGATCCCAAACCGCTTCAAAACGTCCAGCAGCTACTCAAAAAGAAAAAGTCCAACAAAAAGCTAGTGCTGGCCTTTATAGTGCCCTTGCAGTCCGTAAAATAGACGAAATGCACTAGGGCTTTGAATGCTTCTTCCCAACTATATAAATTCTCTCCAGGTGGCAAAGTCCATCATTACAGCAAAATTTTTCAGCTGGAGTTCTGACTGAGAGATGTGCCAGGACAGAAGGCATTTGCTGACCTACCCTTTTTCCCTGTGTAACTTGGTATTTGCAGTACAATTATTTTCAGTGTCGCTGTGTCCAAGCAGCTAGAGATTACACAGATAGAAGTGTCAAGAGAGATGCTGCTAAAGTACGCCCTTCTTATAGCAGCATTTAAATGGCACACGACGCCTTGCTGCTTTTTCTTTCCTAGAGAGACCCGCTGTCAATTTTTTCACTCTGGCTTCTTGATCAAAAATGTCCACCTGAAATGTCTTACAGAAATAGGCTCCAGGTGTAAAAACCAGTACGGGGCTACATTTTCTGCATGCTCCACATAAGTCACATCAAACTCACTCATCAAACTTCACTCTCTCCTTCCATTCTCCACTGCCTCTACCATTGTGTTCTCTGGATCTCAGAGTCTAAAGGCAGGCGCAATAGTTTCCACTGAGGGGTTGGAAGAGGTGTACAAGCAGCACAAATAGCTTCTGCGCTGCGCAAGCCATTTCTCTGCATTTTAGAGTCTAAGGGAAAGCGCTAGTGTTTCTGCGGAGAGCTGCAACAGCTGCAGAATATGTGTTGTCTTGGCACATGTTTGCAATCCACCATGATGGATCCTTAGTGAAACCAAACTGTGGTTCTGCTTCAAACATCTCACCCTGCTTGGCCACAAAGCTTTCGCTGACATGTCCCATTGCCTTTTTATTGCTGCGTTTCATTTTCAGAGTTTGTACGGAATCATTGCACTTTGCTTCTAAGCTGAACGTCGATACTGCTGGAGTCTCATATGTCCATTTTCTTCTCACACAAAAAAACTGCTTCCTTTAAAACATGCTGATGCGACCTGCTTTCTTGCTCAGCTGTAATTTTAGGGGTGTTCTCTGTCCCGCTTACAGTCTGAATCTAAACTAAGAAGTTTATGGGACACAGATGTGCCAAGACAAATAGTTTGCTTGGACCTTGCCACGTGTATTCAAAAGCATCCTTTCACTCCACCATCAAGTCTCTGCTTTACATCCTGCAAACTTCACACACACATACATACATACAAACTGGAATGAGGCACTTTCTTTCTTTCTTTCTTTCTCAGCTACACTCACCTATCCCCCACGCTAACTTCTTTACCGCTTTTCTCTTGGCCTTGCTATGCATACTTTTCCTCTTATGACACCCATTGTCTGGCCTACCCCTTCCCTACATTGCCTTGCCTTTCCTTTCCTATCCAACCTTGCATTTCTTTGTCATTCCTGGCCATTGTTTTCCTCTTCCTTCCTGACCCATCCATGTCTTTCCCTTGCCCTTCCTACCAGTCCAGTGCCTTGCACCACCCATCCCCCTTGCCACTTTGTCCAGTTTCCCTTCCCCTTTGTCCAGCTCCAATCTTTCATTTCCTTCTCCTTCTAGGACTCTCATTGCCTTGCTTGCCTCTCCTTTGTCTTGCCTGGCAAAGCCACCACTTTTCTTGGCGTTACCTTTGAACCTCTCCTCTCCCTTGCCTTGCATTCCCTTGCTCACTCGTCCCCCACCTGGAATTCAATACCCCTCTTTTTGCGGAATTTCTTCATCTTGCCTTGCCCTGCCTGCTTCTCCTAGGACTCTCAAGGCTTTCACGTACCTCCAGCGTTTCAGGAGCATGTGAGAAGAAGCCCAAAAGAGGTCACGTGCAAGCACACCCATCTGTCCTGGCAGCTTGCTTCTGGCACCTATCCTTACATGTCTTGAATTTTGGACATAAAATTCACATTTCACCTTTGCGCTTCAGGACCAGAATGACAGTTCTTTTGTATACCAAGGAAAGCAGGCAATCCAAGTGTTTTAGGTGCAGATTAGAGATGGCCCATGTGAGATCAAGGCCAGCCAGAGAAGTCTGTCCTAGCCCCTTTTGTGTACCAGCAGTCTTTGAATGTACCTCTCATTTGTCTTGCCTTGGTGACCCAAAAGTTTCCTTGCCTTGCCCTGCCTTGCCTCCCTAGCCTTGCACTCCCTCCAGTGCCTACGCCCACACTTGACCTGCCCACACTTGACTGCTTTCCTCCAGGGAAACCTAGCCTTGCCTAGGCCTTCCTGTTTCTGCCTGGCCTTCCTATGCCCATCCTTGCCTAGAAGTTCTGGGCCTTCTCTCACCTACCACTCCATTTGCTTGCCCCTCATGGCTCCAGCCTTGTCAGCTTCTCCCTTGACTTGCCTACAATTGCTCCTACACTTGGTTTGCATTGCAAAGAGCGGTAGGCAAGGCAAAGCAAAGCAAGGAAGGTCTTTCTAGGTCTTGCCAGGCAAGGCACACATAAGCAAGCAAGCAAAACAAGAGTAGACTAGCCACAGCATCAAAGGCAAGGCAAGGCCAAGTGACTCTGAGTGCCTTTCCTTGGCAAGTAAAAGATATAGTGACAATGTAATAGGGCAGGCGTTAAAGGTACCATGAGGAGGTATAGTCCAGAGAGATATTTATGTCGTAGACCCTTCTGTGCAGCAGCCATTGTTGGACATAGTACAGGACATGGCATACAGTTTGGCTTGGTAAGTTCCTGAAGGAGAATGGCAATGCTTTCTCATGGGAAGGAAAGCACGTAGCCCCAGAGTTGGAGGTGCAGATAAGAAGCTGTGTCGCGCAGCTCAAGGACGACAGCAGCTTCTTGTGCCGGCATATTTGGAAGCACTCCCTCAATTTGTACAGTCATTGAGTCAGTATCCATCTTTGGAAGGCTGTCTGCCTCTAGTAAGAGTGTTCTGACACCATTGTATGGGATCAGTCACTGGATGTTTTGGATTTTGGAGGAGGGGATGCCCTTTCTCTTGAAATGAGCTTCTTGTTCTTCTCTTTGGCAAAGAAATTAAGTTTGGATGGGCACTTTGGGTGGTCTCAGTGAATTTAAAGGTTTTTCCCAAGAGGTTTCCCTGTGGGTTAGAGCTGTTGAACTGACAGTGGGAATCTAGACACCAAGTTGTTGAGCTTTTTGTCCTTGTAGCTTTAGTGTGTGAGTAGTCCCTGTTGCCATGCTGCTTGGATCTTGACTCTGAGACTGAAAGCTTAGGAGCGTAGAGCTGAAAAGAAAAGTGCCAATAGCAGGGTGTGTGTTCATTGTTTGATGGGTGAAGCTGAAATTGTAGGCAGCAAAGAACTTTCTCTCTCCGCTGGCACATTTGTTGAGCGGATGTCTTTGAGTTTGTTACCAGACTCTGCGAGAGTGAAAATGTTTGTTAGGGCAGAGGATTTCGTGTTGCCCTTTGAGTGTGGTGCAAAAGTGTTTGCACACTTGGAGGGGGAAGATCAGCAAAGTCTTTTTTTCCTGGCACAGTTAATTTGAGAGCAGGGACGTTTCCAACTGGGCTCTGTCCTTTGGAGCTGGCCTCGGTGCGTTTCCTTCTTTTGTTAGTCGACAGCGCCATCGTGTGGTTATTTTGATGAGCGCTGGCAGACGGTGCCAGGGAAAAAGCCAAGCTGTTTGCGGCTCCGGCCTCATTGGTGTAGGAGCAGCGCAGGGAAGAGCTCCGCTGGGGGTCCTGGCTCTTAGAGACTGAGAGAATGTGATCCTGTATGTAGCACAGAAGGAAGTGGAATTGTTTCATTGTGGGCTGTGCAGTTTATAAGCTGCAAATGAAAAGGCAATTGCAGCGCAGCCTCTTCTTTTCTGTGTGATCAGCTGCTCAACATGTAACTCGCACACACTGAACTGCATCCACCTCCCTGGAGATATAAAATGTGTATATCACTTTCCTCAAGCTCTATGTATTACCTTGCACTCTAGCAGATCCCAAACCGCTTCAAAACGTCCAGCAGCTACTCAAAAAGAAAAAGTCCAACAAAAAGCTAGTGCTGGCCTTTATAGTGCCCTTGCAGTCCGTAAAATAGACGAAATGCACTAGGGCTTTGAATGCTTCTTCCCAACTATATAAATTCTCTCCAGGTGGCAAAGTCCATCATTACAGCAAAATTTTTCAGCTGGAGTTCTGACTGAGAGATGTGCCAGGACAGAAGGCATTTGCTGACCTACCCTTTTTCCCTGTGTAACTTGGTATTTGCAGTACAATTATTTTCAGTGTCGCTGTGTCCAAGCAGCTAGAGATTACACAGATAGAAGTGTCAAGAGAGATGCTGCTAAAGTACGCCCTTCTTATAGCAGCATTTAAATGGCACACGACGCCTTGCTGCTTTTTCTTTCCTAGAGAGACCCGCTGTCAATTTTTTCACTCTGGCTTCTTGATCAAAAATGTCCACCTGAAATGTCTTACAGAAATAGGCTCCAGGTGTAAAAACCAGTACGGGTCTACATTTTCTGCGTGCTCCACATAAGTCACATCAAACTCACTCATCAAACTTCACTCTCTCCTTCCATTGTCCACTGCCTCTACCATTGTGTTCTCTGGATCTCAGAGTCTAAAGGCAGGCGCAATAGTTTCCACTGAGGGGTTGGAAGAGGTGTACAAGCAGCACAAATAGCTTCTGCGCTGCGCAGGCCATTTCTCTGCATTTTAGAGTCTAAGGGAAAGCGCTAGTGTTTCTGCGGAGAGCTGCAACAGCTGCAGAATATGTGTTGTCTTGGCACATGTTTGCAATCCACCATGATGGATCCTTAGTGAAACCAAACTGTGGTTCTGCTTCAAACATCTCACCCTGCTTGGCCACAAAGCTTTCGCTGACATGTCCCATTGCCTTTTTATTGCTGCGTTTCATTTTCAGAGTTTGTACGGAATCATTGCACTTTGCTTCTAAGCTGAACGTCGATACTGCTGGAGTCTCATATGTCCATTTTCTTCTCACACGAAAAAACTGCTTCCTTTAAAACATGCTGATGCGACCTGCTTTCTTGCTCAGCTGTAATTTTAGGGGTGTTCTCTGTCCTGCTTACAGTCTGAATCTAAACTAAGAAGTTTATGGGACACAGATGTGCCAAGACAAATAGTTTGCTTGGACCTTGCCACGTGTATTCAAAAGCATCCTTTCACTCCACCATCAAGTCTCTGCTTTACATCCTGCAAACTTCACACACACATACATACATACAAACTGGAATGAGGCACTTTCTTTCTTTCTTTCTTTCTCAGCTACACTCACCTATCCCCCACGCTAACTTCTTTACCGCTTTTCTCTTGGCCTTGCTATGCATACTTTTCCTCTTAAGACACCCATTGTCTGGCCTACCCCTTCCCTACATTGCCTTGCTTTTCCTTTCCTATCTAACCTTGCATTCCTTTGTCATTCCTGGCCATTGTTTTCCTCTTCCTTCCTGACCCATCCATGTCTTTCCCTTGCCCTTCCTACCAGTCCAGTGCCTTGCACCACCCATCCCCCTTGCCACTTTGTCCAGTTTCCCTTCCCCTTTGTCCAGCTCCAATCTTTCATTTCCTTCTCCTTCTAGGACTCTCATTGCCTTGCTTGCCTCTCCTTTGTCTTGCCTGGCAAAGCCACCACTTTTCTTGGCGTTACCTTTGAACCTCTCCTCTCCCTTGCCTTGCATTCCCTTGCTCACTCGTCCCCCACCTGGAATTCAATACCCCTCTTTTTGCGGAATTTCTTCATCTTGCCTTGCCCTGCCTGCTTCTCCTAGGACTCTCAAGGCTTTCACGTACCTCCAGCGTTTCAGGAGCATGTGAGAAGAAGCCCAAAAGAGGTCACGTGCAAGCACACCCATCTGTCCTGGCAGCTTGCTTCTGGCACCTATCCTTACATGTCTTGAATTTTGGACATAAAATTCACATTTCACCTTTGCGCTTCAGGACCAGAATGACAGTTCTTTTGTATACCAAGGAAAGCAGGCAATCCAAGTGTTTTAGGTGCAGATTAGAGATGGCCCATGTGAGATCAAGGCCAGCCAGAGAAGTCTGTCCTAGCCCCTTTTGTGTACCAGCAGTCTTTGAATGTACCTCTCATTTGTCTTGCCTTGGTGACCCAAAAGTTTCCTTGCCTTGCCCTGCCTTGCCTCCCTAGCCTTGCACTCCCTCCAGTGCCTACGCCCACACTTGACCTGCCCACACTTGACTGCTTTCCTCCAGGGAAACCTAGCCTTGCCTAGGCCTTCCTGTTTCTGCCTGGCCTTCCTATGCCCATCCTTGCCTAGAAGTTCTGGGCCTTCTCTCACCTACCACTCCATTTGCTTGCCCCTCATGGCTCCAGCCTTGTCAGCTTCTCCCTTGACTTGCCTACAATTGCTCCTACACTTGGTTTGCATTGCAAAGAGCGGTAGGCAAGGCAAAGCAAAGCAAGGAAGGTCTTTCTAGGTCTTGCCAGGCAAGGCACACATAAGCAAGCAAGCAAAACAAGAGTAGACTAGCCACAGCATCAAAGGCAAGGCAAGGCCAAGTGACTCTGAGTGCCTTTCCTTGGCAAGTAAAAGATATAGTGACAATGTAATAGGGCAGGCGTTAAAGGTACCATGAGGAGGTATAGTCCAGAGAGATATTTATGTCGTAGACCCTTCTGTGCAGCAGCCATTGTTGGACATAGTACAGGACATGGCATACAGTTTGGCTTGGTAAGTTCCTGAAGGAGAATGGCAATGCTTTCTCATGGGAAGGAAAGCACGTAGCCCCAGAGTTGGAGGTGCAGATAAGAAGCTGTGTCGCGCAGCTCAAGGACGACAGCAGCTTCTTGTGCCGGCATATTTGGAAGCACTCCCTCAATTTGTACAGTCATTGAGTCAGTATCCATCTTTGGAAGGCTGTCTGCCTCTAGTAAGAGTGTTCTGACACCATTGTATGGGATCAGTCACTGGATGTTTTGGATTTTGGAGGAGGGGATGCCCTTTCTCTTGAAATGAGCTTCTTGTTCTTCTCTTTGGCAAAGAAATTAAGTTTGGATGGGCACTTTGGGTGGTCTCAGTGAATTTAAAGGTTTTTCCCAAGAGGTTTCCCTGTGGGTTAGAGCTGTTGAACTGACAGTGGGAATCTAGACACCAAGTCGTTGAGCTTTTTGTCCTTGTAGCTTTAGTGTGTGAGTAGTCCCTGTTGCCATGCTGCTTGGATCTTGACTCTGAGACTGAAAGCTTAGGAGCGTAGAGCTGAAAAGAAAAGTGCCAATAGCAGGGTGTGTGTTCATTGTTTGATGGGTGAAGCTGAAATTGTAGGCAGCAAAGAACTTTCTCTCTCCGCTGGCACATTTGTTGAGCGGATGTCTTTGAGTTTGTTACCAGACTCTGCGAGAGTGAAAATGTTTGTTAGGGCAGAGGATTTCGTGTTGCCCTTTGAGTGTGGTGCAAAAGTGTTTGCACACTTGGAGGGGGAAGATCAGCAAAGTCTTTTTTTCCTGGCACAGTTAATTTGAGAGCAGGGACGTTTCCAACTGGGCTCTGTCCTTTGGAGCTGGCCTCGGTGCGTTTCCTTCTTTTGTTAGTCGACAGCGCCATCGTGTGGTTATTTTGATGAGCGCTGGCAGACGGTGCCAGGGAAAAAGCCAAGCTGTTTGCGGCTCCGGCCTCATTGGTGTAGGAGCAGCGCAGGGAAGAGCTCCGCTGGGGGTCCTGGCTCTTAGAGACTGAGAGAATGTGATCCTGTATGTAGCACAGAAGGAAGTGGAATTGTTTCATTGTGGGCTGTGCAGTTTATAAGCTGCAAATGAAAAGGCAATTGCAGCGCAGCCTCTTCTTTTCTGTGTGATCAGCTGCTCAACATGTAACTCGCACACACTGAACTGCATCCACCTCCCTGGAGATATAAAATGTGTATATCACTTTCCTCAAGCTCTATGTATTACCTTGCACTCTAGCAGATCCCAAACCGCTTCAAAACGTCCAGCAGCTACTCAAAAAGAAAAAGTCCAACAAAAAGCTAGTGCTGGCCTTTATAGTGCCCTTGCAGTCCGTAAAATAGACGAAATGCACTAGGGCTTTGAATGCTTCTTCCCAACTATATAAATTCTCTCCAGGTGGCAAAGTCCATCATTACAGCAAAATTTTTCAGCTGGAGTTCTGACTGAGAGATGTGCCAGGACAGAAGGCATTTGCTGACCTACCCTTTTTCCCTGTGTAACTTGGTATTTGCAGTACAATTATTTTCAGTGTCGCTGTGTCCAAGCAGCTAGAGATTACACAGATAGAAGTGTCAAGAGAGATGCTGCTAAAGTACGCCCTTCTTATAGCAGCATTTAAATGGCACACGACGCCTTGCTGCTTTTTCTTTCCTAGAGAGACCCGCTGTCAATTTTTTCACTCTGGCTTCTTGATCAAAAATGTCCACCTGAAATGTCTTACAGAAATAGGCTCCAGGTGTAAAAACCAGTACGGGGCTACATTTTCTGCGTGCTCCACATAAGTCACATCAAACTCACTCATCAAACTTCACTCTCTCCTTCCATTCTCCACTGCCTCTACCATTGTGTTCTCTGGATCTCAGAGTCTAAAGGCAGGCGCAATAGTTTCCACTGAGGGGTTGGAAGAGGTGTACAAGCAGCACAAATAGCTTCTGCGCTGCGCAGGCCATTTCTCTGCATTTTAGAGTCTAAGGGAAAGCGCTAGTGTTTCTGCGGAGAGCTGCAACAG
Organism: Poecile atricapillus; assembly: GCF_030490865.1. NCBI lineage: Eukaryota > Metazoa > Chordata > Aves > Passeriformes > Paridae > Poecile > Poecile atricapillus. The sequence continues at coordinate 67,455,034 of NC_081288.1, forward strand.
CTGCAGAATATGTGTTGTCTTGGCACATGTTTGCAATCCACCATGATGGATCCTTAGTGAAACCAAACTGTGGTTCTGCTTCAAACATCTCACCCTGCTTGGCCACAAAGCTTTCGCTGACATGTCCCATTGCCTTTTTATTGCTGCGTTTCATTTTCAGAGTTTGTACGGAATCATTGCACTTTGCTTCTAAACTGAACGTCGATACTGCTGGAGTCTCATATGTCCATTTTCTTCTCACACGAAAAAACTGCTTCCTTTAAAACATGCTGATGCGACCTGCTTTCTTGCTCAGCTGTAATTTTAGGGGTGTTCTCTGTCCTGCTTACAGTCTGAATCTAAACTAAGAAGTTTATGGGACACAGATGTGCCAAGACAAATAGTTTGCTTGGACCTTGCCACGTGTATTCAAAAGCATCCTTTCACTCCACCATCAAGTCTCTGCTTTACATCCTGCAAACTTCACACACACATACATACATACAAACTGGAATGAGGCACTTTCTTTCTTTCTTTCTTTCTCAGCTACACTCACCTATCCCCCACGCTAACTTCTTTACCGCTTTTCTCTTGGCCTTGCTATGCATACTTTTCCTCTTAAGACACCCATTGTCTGGCCTACCCCTTCCCTACATTGCCTTGCCTTTCCTTTCCTATCCAACCTTGCATTTCTTTGTCATTCCTGGCCATTGTTTTCCTCTTCCTTCCTGACCCATCCATGTCTTTCCCTTGCCCTTCCTACCAGTCCAGTGCCTTGCACCACCCATCCCCCTTGCCACTTTGTCCAGTTTCCCTTCCCCTTTGTCCAGCTCCAATCTTTCATTTCCTTCTCCTTCTAGGACTCTCATTGCCTTGCTTGCCTCTCCTTTGTCTTGCCTGGCAAAGCCACCACTTTTCTTGGCGTTACCTTTGAACCTCTCCTCTCCCTTGCCTTGCATTCCCTTGCTCACTCGTCCCCCACCTGGAATTCAATACCCCTCTTTTTGCGGAATTTCTTCATCTTGCCTTGCCCTGCCTGCTTCTCCTAGGACTCTCAAGGCTTTCACGTACCTCCAGCGTTTCAGGAGCATGTGAGAAGAAGCCCAAAAGAGGTCACGTGCAAGCACACCCATCTGTCCTGGCAGCTTGCTTCTGGCACCTATCCTTACATGTCTTGAATTTTGGACATAAAATTCACATTTCACCTTTGCGCTTCAGGACCAGAATGACAGTTCTTTTGTATACCAAGGAAAGCAGGCAATCCAAGTGTTTTAGGTGCAGATTAGAGATGGCCCATGTGAGATCAAGGCCAGCCAGAGAAGTCTGTCCTAGCCCCTTTTGTGTACCAGCAGTCTTTGAATGTACCTCTCATTTGTCTTGCCTTGGTGACCCAAAAGTTTCCTTGCCTTGCCCTGCCTTGCCTCCCTAGCCTTGCACTCCCTCCAGTGCCTACGCCCACACTTGACCTGCCCACACTTGACTGCTTTCCTCCAGGGAAACCTAGCCTTGCCTAGGCCTTCCTGTTTCTGCCTGGCCTTCCTATGCCCATCCTTGCCTAGAAGTTCTGGGCCTTCTCTCACCTACCACTCCATTTGCTTGCCCCTCATGGCTCCAGCCTTGTCAGCTTCTCCCTTGACTTGCCTACAATTGCTCCTACACTTGGTTTGCATTGCAAAGAGCGGTAGGCAAGGCAAAGCAAAGCAAGGAAGGTCTTTCTAGGTCTTGCCAGGCAAGGCACACATAAGCAAGCAAGCAAAACAAGAGTAGACTAGCCACAGCATCAAAGGCAAGGCAAGGCCAAGTGACTCTGAGTGCCTTTCCTTGGCAAGTAAAAGATATAGTGACAATGTAATAGGGCAGGCGTTAAAGGTACCATGAGGAGGTATAGTCCAGAGAGATATTTATGTCGTAGACCCTTCTGTGCAGCAGCCATTGTTGGACATAGTACAGGACATGGCATACAGTTTGGCTTGGTAAGTTCCTGAAGGAGAATGGCAATGCTTTCTCATGGGAAGGAAAGCACGTAGCCCCAGAGTTGGAGGTGCAGATAAGAAGCTGTGTCGCGCAGCTCAAGGACGACAGCAGCTTCTTTTGCCGGCATATTTGGAAGCACTCCCTCAATTTGTACAGTCATTGAGTCAGTATCCATCTTTGGAAGGCTGTCTGCCTCTAGTAAGAGTGTTCTGACACCATTGTATGGGATCAGTCACTGGATGTTTTGGATTTTGGAGGAGGGGATGCCATTTCTCTTGAAATGAGCTTCTTGTTCTTCTCTTTGGCAAAGAAATTAAGTTTGGATGGGCACTTTGGGTGGTCTCAGTGAATTTAAAGGTTTTTCCCAAGAGGTTTCCCTGTGGGTTAGAGCTGTTGAACTGACAGTGGGAATCTAGACACCAAGTTGTTGAGCTTTTTGTCCTTGTAGCTTTAGTGTGTGAGTAGTCCCTGTTGCCATGCTGCTTGGATCTTGACTCTGAGACTGAAAGCTTAGGAGCGTAGAGCTGAAAAGAAAAGTGCCAATAGCAGGGTGTGTGTTCATTGTTTGATGGGTGAAGCTGAAATTGTAGGCAGCAAAGAACTTTCTCTCTCCGCTGGCACATTTGTTGAGCGGATGTCTTTGAGTTTGTTACCGGACTCTGCGAGAGTGAAAATGTTTGTTAGGGCAGAGGATTTCGTGTTGCCCTTTGAGTGTGGTGCAAAAGTGTTTGCACAGTTGGAGGGGGAAGATCAGCAAAGTCTTTTTTTCCTGGCACAGTTAATTTGAGAGCAGGGACGTTTCCAACTGGGCTCTGTCCTTTGGAGCTGGCCTCGGTGTGTTTCCTTCTTTTGTTAGTCGACATCGCCATCGTGTGGTTATTTTGATGAGCGCTGGCAGACGGTGCCAGGGAAAAAGCCAAGCTGTTTGCGGCTCCGGCCTCATTGGTGTAGGAGCAGCGCAGGGAAGAGCTCCGCTGGGGGTCCTGGCTCTTAGAGACTGAGAGAATGTGATCCTGTATGTAGCACAGAAGGAAGTGGAATTGTTTCATTGTGGGCTGTGCAGTTTATAAGCTGCAAATGAAAAGGCAATTGCAGCGCAGCCTCTTCTTTTCTGTGTGATCAGCTGCTCAACATGTAACTCGCACACACTGAACTGCATCCACCTCCCTGGAGATATAAAATGTGTATATCACTTTCCTCAAGCTCTATGTATTACCTTGCACTCTAGCAGATCCCAAACCGCTTCAAAACGTCCAGCAGCTACTCAAAAAGAAAAAGTCCAACAAAAAGCTAGTGCTGGCCTTTATAGTGCCCTTGCAGTCCGTAAAATAGACGAAATGCACTAGGGCTTTGAATGCTTCTTCCCAACTATATAAATTCTCTCCAGGTGGCAAAGTCCATCATTACAGCAAAATTTTTCAGCTGGAGTTCTGACTGAGAGATGTGCCAGGACAGAAGGCATTTGCTGACCTACCCTTTTTCCCTGTGTAACTTGGTATTTGCAGTACAATTATTTTCAGTGTCGCTGTGTCCAAGCAGCTAGAGATTACACAGATAGAAGTGTCAAGAGAGATGCTGCTAAAGTACGCCCTTCTTATAGCAGCATTTAAATGGCACACGACGCCTTGCTGGTTTTTCTTTCCTAGAGAGACCTGCTGTCAATTTTTTCACTCTGGCTTCTTGATCAAAAATGTCCACCTGAAATGTCTTACAGAAATAGGCTCCAGGTGTAAAAACCTGTACGGGGCTACATTTTCTGTGTGCTCCACATAAGTCACATCAAACTCACTCATCAAACTTCACTCTCTCCTTCCATTCTCCACTGCCTCTACCATTGTGTTCTCTGGATCTCAGAGTCTAAAGGCAGGCGCAATAGTTTCCACTGAGGGGTTGGAAGAGGTGTACAAGCAGCACAAATAGCTTCTGCGCTGCGCAGGCCATTTCTCTGCATTTTAGAGTCTAAGGGAAAGCGCTAGTGTTTCTGCGGAGAGCTGCAACACCTGCAGAATATGTGTTGTCTTGGCACATGTTTGCAATCCACCATGATGGATCCTTAGTGAAACCAAACTGTGGTTCTGCTTCAAACATCTCACCCTGCTTGGCCACAAAGCTTTCGCTGACATGTCCCATTGCCTTTTTATTGCTGCGTTTCATTTTCAGAGTTTGTACGGAATCATTGCACTTTGCTTCTAAGCTGAACGTTGATACTGCTGGAGTCTCATATGTCCATTTTCTTCTCACACAAAAAAACTGCTTCCTTTAAAACATGCTGATGCGACCTGCTTTCTTGCTCAGCTGTAATTTTAGGGGTGTTCTCTGTCCTGCTTACAGTCTGAATCTAAACTAAGAAGTTTATGGGACACAGATGTGCCAAGACAAATAGTTTGCTTGGACCTTGCCACGTGTATTCAAAAGCATCCTTTCACTCCACCATCAAGTCTCTGCTTTACATCCTGCAAACTTCACACACACATACATACATACAAACTGGAATGAGGCACTTTCTTTCTTTCTTTCTTTCTCAGCTACACTCACCTATCCCCCACGCTAACTTCTTTACCGCTTTTCTCTTGGCCTTGCTATGCATACTTTTCCTCTTAAGACACCCATTGTCTGGCCTACCCCTTCCCTACATTGCCTTGTTTTTCCTTCCCTATCCAACCTTGCATTTCTTTGTCATTCCTGGCCATTGTTTTCCTCTTCCTTCCTGACCCATCCATGTCTTTCCCTTGCCCTTCCTACCAGTCCAGTGCCTTGCACCACCCATCCCCCTTGCCACTTTGTCCAGTTTCCCTTCCCCTTTGTCCAGCTCCAATCTTTCATTTCCTTCTCCTTCTAGGACTCTCATTGCCTTGCTTGCCTCTCTTTGTCTTGCCTGGAAAAGCCACCACTTTTCTTGGCGTTACCTTTGAACCTCTCCTCTCCCTTGCCTTGCATTCCCTTGCTCACTCGTCCCCCACCTGGAATTCAATACCCCTCTTTTTGCGGAATTTCTTCATCTTGCCTTGCCCTGCCTGCTTCTCCTAGGACTCTCAAGGCTTTCACGTACCTCCAGCGTTTCAGGAGCATGTGAGAGGAAGCCCAAAAGAGGTCACGTGCAAGCACACCCATCTGTCCTGGCAGCTTGCTTCTGGCACCTATCCTTACATGTCTTGAATTTTGGACATAAAATTCACATTTCACCTTTGCGCTTCAGGACCAGAATGACAGTTCTTTTGTATACCAAGGAAAGCAGGTAATCCAAGTGTTTTAGGTGCAGATTAGAGATGGCCCATGTGAGATCAAGGCCAGACAGAGAAGTCTGTCCTAGCCCCTTTTGTGTACCAGCAGTCTTTGAATGTACCTCTCATTTGTCTTGCCTTGGTGACCCAAAAGTTTCCTTGCCTTGCCCTGCCTTGCCTCCCTAGCCTTGCACTCCCTCCAGTGCCTACGCCCACACTTGACCTGCCCACACTGGACTGCTTTCCTCCAGGGAAACCTAGCCTTGCCTAGGCCTTCCTGTTTCTGCCTGGCCTTCCTATGCCCATCCTTGCCTAGAAGTTCTGGGCCTTCTCTCACCTACCACTCCATTTGCTTGCCCCTCATGGCTCCAGCCTTGTCAGCTTCTCCCTTGACTTGCCTACAATTGCTCCTACACTTGGTTTGCATTGCAAAGAGCGGTAGGCAAGGCAAAGCAAAGCAAGGAAGGTCTTTCTAGGTCTTGCCAGGCAAGGCACACATAAGCAAGCAAGCAAAACAAGAGTAGACTAGCCACAGCATCAAAGGCAAGGCAAGGCCAAGTGACTCTGAGTGCCTTTCCTTGGCAAGTAAAAGATATAGTGACAATGTAATAGGGCAGGCGTTAAAGGTACCATGAGGAGGTATAGTCCAGAGAGATATTTATGTCGTAGACCCTTCTGTGCAGGAGCCATTGTTGGACATAGTACAGGACATGGCATACAGTTTGGCTTGGTAAGTTCCTGAAGGAGAATGGCAATGCTTTCTCATGGGAAGGAAAGCACGTAGCCCCAGAGTTGGAGGTGCAGATAAGAAGCTGTGTCGCGCAGCTCAAGGACGACAGCAGCTTCTTTTGCCGGCATATTTGGAAGCACTCCCTCAATTTGTACAGTCATTGAGTCAGTATCCATCTTTGGAAGGCTGTCTGCCTCTAGTAAGAGTGTTCTGACACCATTGTATGGGATCAGTCACTGGATGTTTTGGATTTTGGAGGAGGGGATGCCATTTCTCTTGAAATGAGCTTCTTGTTCTTCTCTTTGGCAAAGAAATTAAGTTTGGATGGGCACTTTGGGTGGTCTCAGTGAATTTAAAGGTTTTTCCCAAGAGGTTTCCCTGTGGGTTAGAGCTGTTGAACTGACAGTGGGAATCTAGACACCAAGTTGTTGAGCTTTTTGTCCTTGTAGCTTTAGTGTGTGAGTAGTCCCTGTTGCCATGCTGCTTGGATCTTGACTCTGAGACTGAAAGCTTAGGAGCGTAGAGCTGAAAAGAAAAGTGCCAATAGCAGGGTGTGTGTTCATTGTTTGATGGGTGAAGCTGAAATTGTAGGCAGCAAAGAACTTTCTCTCTCCGCTGGCACATTTGTTGAGCGGATGTCTTTGAGTTTGTTACCGGACTCTGCGAGAGTGAAAATGTTTGTTAGGGCAGAGGATTTCGTGTTGCCCTTTGAGTGTGGTGCAAAAGTGTTTGCACAGTTGGAGGGGGAAGATCAGCAAAGTCTTTTTTTCCTGGCACAGTTAATTTGAGAGCAGGGACGTTTCCAACTGGGCTCTGTCCTTTGGAGCTGGCCTCGGTGTGTTTCCTTCTTTTGTTAGTCGACATCGCCATCGTGTGGTTATTTTGATGAGCGCTGGCAGACGGTGCCAGGGAAAAAGCCAAGCTGTTTGCGGCTCCGGCCTCATTGGTGTAGGAGCAGCGCAGGGAAGAGCTCCGCTGGGGGTCCTGGCTCTTAGAGACTGAGAGAATGTGATCCTGTATGTAGCACAGAAGGAAGTGGAATTGTTTCATTGTGGGCTGTGCAGTTTATAAGCTGCAAATGAAAAGGCAATTGCAGCGCAGCCTCTTCTTTTCTGTGTGATCAGCTGCTCAACATGTAACTCGCACACACTGAACTGCATCCACCTCCCTGGAGATATAAAATGTGTATATCACTTTCCTCAAGCTCTATGTATTACCTTGCACTCTAGCAGATCCCAAACCGCTTCAAAACGTCCAGCAGCTACTCAAAAAGAAAAAGTCCAACAAAAAGCTAGTGCTGGCCTTTATAGTGCCCTTGCAGTCCGTAAAATAGACGAAATGCACTAGGGCTTTGAATGCTTCTTCCCAACTATATAAATTCTCTCCAGGTGGCAAAGTCCATCATTACAGCAAAATTTTTCAGCTGGAGTTCTGACTGAGAGATGTGCCAGGACAGAAGGCATTTGCTGACCTACCCTTTTTCCCTGTGTAACTTGGTATTTGCAGTACAATTATTTTCAGTGTCGCTGTGTCCAAGCAGCTAGAGATTACACAGATAGAAGTGTCAAGAGAGATGCTGCTAAAGTACGCCCTTCTTATAGCAGCATTTAAATGGCACACGACGCCTTGCTGGTTTTTCTTTCCTAGAGAGACCTGCTGTCAATTTTTTCACTCTGGCTTCTTGATCAAAAATGTCCACCTGAAATGTCTTACAGAAATAGGCTCCAGGTGTAAAAACCAGTACGGGGCTACATTTTCTGCGTGCTCCACATAAGTCACATCAAACTCACTCATCAAACTTCACTCTCTCCTTCCATTCTCCACTGCCTCTACCATTGTGTTCTCTGGATCTCAGAGTCTAAAGGCAGGCGCAATAGTTTCCATTGAGGGGTTGGAAGAGGTGTACAAGCAGCACAAATAGCTTCTGCGCTGCGCAGGCCATTTCTCTGCATTTTAGAGTCTAAGGGAAAGCGCTAGTGTTTCTGCGGAGAGCTGCAACAGCTGCAGAATATGTGTTGTCTTGGCACATGTTTGCAATCCACCATGATGGATCCTTAGTGAAACCAAACTGTGGTTCTGCTTCAAACATCTCACCCTGCTTGGCCACAAAGCTTTCGCTGACATGTCCCATTGCCTTTTTATTGCTGCGTTTCATTTTCAGAGTTTGTACGGAATCATTGCACTTTGCTTCTAAGCTGAACGTCGATACTGCTGGAGTCTCATATGTCCATTTTCTTCTCACACAAAAAAACTGCTTCCTTTAAAACATGCTGATGCGACCTGCTTTCTTGCTCAGCTGTAATTTTAGGGGTGTTCTCTGTCCTGCTTACAGTCTGAATCTAAACTAAGAAGTTTATGGGACACAGATGTGCCAAGACAAATAGTTTGCTTGGACCTTGCCACGTGTATTCAAAAGCATCCTTTCACTCCACCATCAAGTCTCTGCTTTACATCCTGCAAACTTCACACACACATACATACATACAAACTGGAATGAGGCACTTTCTTTCTTTCTTTCTTTCTCAGCTACACTCACCTATCCCCCACGCTAACTTCTTTACCGCTTTTCTCTTGGCCTTGCTATGCATACTTTTCCTCTTAAGACACCCATTGTCTGGCCTACCCCTTCCCTACATTGCCTTGTTTTTCCTTCCCTATCCAACCTTGCATTTCTTTGTCATTCCTGGCCATTGTTTTCCTCTTCCTTCCTGACCCATCCATGTCTTTCCCTTGCCCTTCCTACCAGTCCAGTGCCTTGCACCACCCATCCCCCTTGCCACTTTGTCCAGTTTCCCTTCCCCTTTGTCCAGCTCCAATCTTTCATTTCCTTCTCCTTCTAGGACTCTCATTGCCTTGCTTGCCTCTCTTTGTCTTGCCTGGAAAAGCCACCACTTTTCTTGGCGTTACCTTTGAACCTCTCCTCTCCCTTGCCTTGCATTCCCTTGCTCACTCGTCCCCCACCTGGAATTCAATACCCCTCTTTTTGCGGAATTTCTTCATCTTGCCTTGCCCTGCCTGCTTCTCCTAGGACTCTCAAGGCTTTCACGTACCTCCAGCGTTTCAGGAGCATGTGAGAGGAAGCCCAAAAGAGGTCACGTGCAAGCACACCCATCTGTCCTGGCAGCTTGCTTCTGGCACCTATCCTTACATGTCTTGAATTTTGGACATAAAATTCACATTTCACCTTTGCGCTTCAGGACCAGAATGACAGTTCTTTTGTATACCAAGGAAAGCAGGTAATCCAAGTGTTTTAGGTGCAGATTAGAGATGGCCCATGTGAGATCAAGGCCAGCCAGAGAAGTCTGTCCTAGCCCCTTTTGTGTACCAGCAGTCTTTGAATGTACCTCTCATTTGTCTTGCCTTGGTGACCCAAAAGTTTCCTTGCCTTGCCCTGCCTTGCCTCCCTAGCCTTGCACTCCCTCCAGTGCCTACGCCCACACTTGACCTGCCTACTGCTTTCCTCCAGGGAAACCTAGCCTTGCCTAGCCCCTCTTGTTTCTGCCTGGCCTTCCTATGCCCATCCTTGCCTAGAAGTTCTGGGCCTTCTCTCACCTACCACTCCATTTGCTTGCCCCTCATGGCTCCAGCCTTGTCAACTTCTCCCTTGACTTGCCTACAATTGCGCCTACACTTGGTTTGCATTGCAAAGAGCGGTAGGCAAGGCAAAGCAAAGCAAGGAAGGTCTTTCTAGGTCTTGCCAGGCAAGGCACACATAAGCAAGCAAGCAAAACAAGAGTAGACTAGCCACAGCATCAAAGGCAAGGCAAGGCCAAGTGACTCTGAGTGCCTTTCCTTGGCAAGTAAAAGATATAGTGACAATGTAATAGGGCAGGCGTTAAAGGTACCATGAGGAGGTATAGTCCAGCAAGATATTTATGTCGTAGACCCTTCTGTGCAGGAGCCATTGTTGGACATAGTACAGGACATGGCATACAGTTTGGCTTGGTAAGTTTCTAAAGAAGAATGGCAATTCTTTCTCATGGGAAGGAAAGCACGTAGCCCCAGAGTTGGAGGTGCAGATAAGAAGCTGTGTCGCGCAGCTCAAGGACGACAGCAGCTTCTTGTGCTGGTATATTTGGAAGCACTCCCTCAATTTGTACAGTCATTGAGTCAGTATCCATCTTTGGAAGGCTGTCTGCCTCTAGTAAGAGTGTTCTGACACCATTGTATGGGACCAGTCACTGGATGTTTTGGATTTTGGAGGAGGGGATGCCATTTCTCTTGAAATGAGCTTCTTGTTCTTCTCTTTGGCAAAGACATTAAGTTTGGATGGGCCCTTTGGGTGGTCTCAGTGAATGTAAAGGTTTTTCCCAAGAGGTTTCCCTGTGGGTTAGAGCTGTTGAACTGACAGTGGGAATCTAGACACCAAGTTGTTGAGCTTTTTGTCCTTGTAGCTTTAGTGTGTGAGTAGTCCCTGTTGCAGTGCTGCTTGGATCTTGACTCTGAGACTGAAAGCTTAGGAGCGTAGAGCTGAAAAGAAAAGTGCCAATAGCAGGGTGTGTGTTCATTGTTTGATGGGTGAAGCTGAAATTGTAGGCAGCAAAGAACTTTCTCTCTCCGCTGGCACATTTGTTGAGCGGATGTCTTTGAGTTTGTTACCGGACTCTGCGAGAGTGAAAATGTTTGTTAGGGCAGAGGATTTCGTGTTGCCCTTTGAGTGTGGTGCAAAAGTGTTTGCACAGTTGGAGGGGGAAGATCAGCAAAGTCTTTTTTTCCTGGCACAGTTAATTTGAGAGCAGGGACGTTTCCAACTGGGCTCTGTCCTTTGGAGCTGGCCTCGGTGTGTTTCCTTCTTTTGTTAGTCGACATCGCCATCGTGTGGTTATTTTGATGAGCGCTGGCAGACGGTGCCAGGGAAAAAGCCAAGCTGTTTGCGGCTCCGGCCTCATTGGTGTAGGAGCAGCGCAGGGAAGAGCTCCGCTGGGGGTCCTGGCTCTTAGAGACTGAGAGAATGTGATCCTGTATGTAGCACAGAAGGAAGTGGAATTGTTTCATTGTGGGCTGTGCAGTTTATAAGCTGCAAATGAAAAGGCAATTGCAGCGCAGCCTCTTCTTTTCTGTGTGATCAGCTGCTCAACATGTAACTCGCACACACTGAACTGCATCCACCTCCCTGGAGATATAAAATGTGTATATCACTTTCCTCAAACTCTATGTATTACCTTGCACTCTAGCAGATCCCAAACCGCTTCAAAACGTCCAGCAGCTACTCAAAAAGAAAAAGTCCCACAAAAAGCTAGTGCTGGCCTTTAGAGTGCCTTTGCAGTCCGTAAAATAGACGAAATGCACTAGGGCTTTGAATGCTTCTTCCCAACTATATAAATTCTCTCCAAGTGGCAAAGTCCATCATTACAGCAAAATTTTTCAGCTGGAGTTCTGACTGAGAGATGTGCCAGGACAGAAGGCATTTGCTGACCTACCCTTTTTCCCTGTGTAACTTGGTATTTGCAGTACAATTATTTTCAGTGTCGCTGTGTCCAAGCAGCTAGAGATTACACAGATAGAAGTGTCAAGAGAGATGCTGCTAAAGTACGCCCTTCTTATAGCAGCATTTAAATGGCACACGACGCCTTGCTGCTTTTTCTTTCCCAGAGAGACCTGCTGTCAATTTTTTCACTCTGGCTTCTTGATCAAAAATGTCCACCTGAAATGTCTTACAGAAATAGGCTCCAGGTGTAAAAACCAGTACGGGGCTACATTTTCTGCGTGCTCCACATAAGTCACATCAAACTCACTCATCAAACTTCACTCTCTCCTTCCATTGTCCACTGCCTCTACCATTGTGTTCTCTGGATCTCAGAGTCTAAAGGCAGGCGCAATAGTTTCCACTGAGGGGTTGGAAGAGGTGTACAAGCAGCACAAATAGCTTCTGCGCTGCGCAGGCCATTTCTCTGCATTTTAGAGTCTAAGGGAAAGCGCTAGTGTTCCTGCGGAGAGCTGCAACAGCTGCAGAATATGTGTTGTCTTGGCACATGTTTGCAATCCACCATGATGGATCCTTAGTGAAACCAAACTGTGGTTCTGCTTCAAACATCTCACCCTGCTTGGCCACAAAGCTTTCGCTGACATGTCCCATTGCCTTTTTATTGCTGCGTTTCATTTTCAGAGTTTGTACGGAATCATTGCGCTTTGCTTCTAAGCTGAACGTCGATACTGCTGGAGTCTCATATGTCCATTTTCTTCTCACACAAAAAAACTGCTTCCTTTAAAACATGCTGATGCGACCTGCTTTCTTGCTCAGCTGTAATTTTAGGGGTGTTCTCTGTCCCGCTTACAGTCTGAATCTAAACTAAGAAGTTTATGGGACACAGATGTGCCAAGACAAATAGTTTGCTTGGACCTTGCCACGTGTATTCAAAAGCATCCTTTCACTCCACCATCAAGTCTCTGCTTTACATCCTGCAAACTTCACACACACATACATACATACATACTGGAATGAGGCACTTTCTTTCTTTCTTTCTCAGCTACACTCACCTATCCCCCACGCTAACTTCTTTACCGCTTTTCTCTTGGCCTTGCTATGCATACTTTTCCTCTTAAGACACCCATTGTCTGGCCTACCCCTTCCCTACATTGCCTTGCCTTTCCTTTCCTATCCAACCTTGCATTTCTTTGTCATTCCTGGCCATTGTTTTCCTCTTCCTTCCTGACCCATCCATGTCTTTCCCTTGCCCTTCCTACCAGTCCAGTGCCTTGCACCACCCATCCCCCTTGCCACTTTGTCCAGTTTCCCTTCCCCTTTGTCCAGCTCCAATCTTTCATTTCCTTCTCCTTCTAGGACTCTCATTGCCTTGCTTGCCTCTCCTTTGTCTTGCCTGGCAAAGCCACCACTTTTCTTGGCGTTACCTTTGAACCTCTCCTCTCCTCTCCCTTGCCTTGCATTCCCTTGCTCACTCGTCCCCCACCTGGAATTCAATACCCCTCTTTTTGCGGAATTTCTTCATCTTGCCTTGCCCTGCCTGCTTCTCCTAGGACTCTCAAGGCTTTCACGTACCTCCAGCGTTTCAGGAGCATGTGAGAGGAAGCCCAAAAGAGGTCACGTGCAAGCACACCCATCTGTCCTGGCAGCTTGCTTCTGGCACCTATCCTTACATGTCTTGAATTTTGGACATAAAATTCACATTTCACCTTTGCGCTTCAGGACCAGAATGACAGTTCTTTTGTATACCAAGGAAAGCAGGTAATCCAAGTGTTTTAGGTGCAGATTAGAGATGGCCCATGTGAGATCAAGGCCAGCCAGAGAAGTCTGTCCTAGCCCCTTTTGTGTACCAGCAGTCTTTGAATGTACCTCTCATTTGTCTTGCCTTGGTGACCCAAAAGTTTCCTTGCCTTGCCCTGCCTTGCCTCCCTAGCCTTGCACTCCCTCCAGTGCCTACGCCCACACTTGACCTGCCTACTGCTTTCCTCCAGGGAAACCTAGCCTTGCCTAGCCCCTCTTGTTTCTGCCTGGCCTTCCTATGCCCATCCTTGCCTAGAAGTTCTGGGCCTTCTCTCACCTACCACTCCATTTGCTTGCCCCTCATGGCTCCAGCCTTGTCAACTTCTCCCTTGACTTGCCTACAATTGCGCCTACACTTGGTTTGCATTGCAAAGAGCGGTAGGCAAGGCAAAGCAAAGCAAGGAAGGTCTTTCTAGGTCTTGCCAGGCAAGGCACACATAAGCAAGCAAGCAAAACAAGAGTAGACTAGCCACAGCATCAAAGGCAAGGCAAGGCCAAGTGACTCTGAGTGCCTTTCCTTGGCAAGTAAAAGATATAGTGACAATGTAATAGGGCAGGCGTTAAAGGTACCATGAGGAGGTATAGTCCAGCAAGATATTTATGTCGTAGACCCTTCTGTGCAGGAGCCATTGTTGGACATAGTACAGGACATGGCATACAGTTTGGCTTGGTAAGTTTCTAAAGAAGAATGGCAATTCTTTCTCATGGGAAGGAAAGCACGTAGCCCCAGAGTTGGAGGTGCAGATAAGAAGCTGTGTCGCGCAGCTCAAGGACGACAGCAGCTTCTTGTGCTGGTATATTTGGAAGCACTCCCTCAATTTGTACAGTCATTGAGTCAGTATCCATCTTTGGAAGGCTGTCTGCCTCTAGTAAGAGTGTTCTGACACCATTGTATGGGACCAGTCACTGGATGTTTTGGATTTTGGAGGAGGGGATGCCATTTCTCTTGAAATGAGCTTCTTGTTCTTCTCTTTGGCAAAGACATTAAGTTTGGATGGGCCCTTTGGGTGGTCTCAGTGAATGTAAAGGTTTTTCCCAAGAGGTTTCCCTGTGGGTTAGAGCTGTTGAACTGACAGTGGGAATCTAGACACCAAGTTGTTGAGCTTTTTGTCCTTGTAGCTTTAGTGTGTGAGTAGTCCCTGTTGCAGTGCTGCTTGGATCTTGACTCTGAGACTGAAAGCTTAGGAGCGTAGAGCTGAAAAGAAAAGTGCCAATAGCAGGGTGTGTGTTCATTGTTTGATGGGTGAAGTTGAAATTGTAGGCAGCAAAGAACTTTCTCTCTCCGCTGGCACATTTGTTGAGCGGATGTCTTTGAGTTTGTTACCGGACTCTGCGAGAGTGAAAATGTTTGTTAGGGCAGAGGATTTCGTGTTGCCCTTTGAGTGTGGTGCAAAAGTGTTTGCACACTTGGAGGGGGAAGATCAGCAAAGTCTTTTTTTCCTGGCACAGTTAATTTGAGAGCAGGGACGTTTCCAACTCGGCTCTGTCCTTTGGAGCTGGCCTCGGTGCGTTTCCTTCTTTTGTTAGTCGACAGCGCCATCGTGTGGTTATTTTGATGAGCGCTGGCAGACGGTGCCAGGGAAAAAGCCAAGCTGTTTGCGGCTCCGGCCTCATTGGTGTAGGAGCAGCGCAGGGAAGAGCTCCGCTGGGGGTCCTGGCTCTTAGAGACTGAGAGAATGTGATCCTGTATGTAGCACAGAAGGAAGTGGAATTGTTTCATTGTGGGCTGTGCAGTTTATAAGCTGCAAATGAAAAGGCAATTGCAGCGCAGCCTCTTCTTTTCTGTGTGATCAGCTGCTCAACATGTAACTCGCACACACTGAACTGCATCCACCTCCCTGGAGATATAAAATGTGTATATCACTTTCCTCAAACTCTATGTATTACCTTGCACTCTAGCAGATCCCAAACCGCTTCAAAACGTCCAGCAGCTACTCAAAAAGTCCAACAAAAAGCTAGTGCTGGCCTTTATAGTGCCCTTGCAGTCTGTAAAACAGACGAAATGCACTAGGGCTTTGAATGCTTCTTCCCAACTATATAAATTCTCTCCAAGTGGCAAAGTCCATCATTACAGCAAAATTTTTCAGCTGGAGTTCTGACTGAGAGATGTGCCAGGACAGAAGGCATTTGCTGACCTACCCTTTTTCCCTGTGTAACTTGGTATTTGCAGTACAATTATTTTCAGTGTCGCTGTGTCCAAGCAGCTAGAGATTACACAGATAGAAGTGTCAAGAGAGATGCTGCTAAAGTACGCCCTTCTTATAGCAGCATTTAAATGGCACACGACGCCTTGCTGCTTTTTCTTTCCCAGAGAGACCTGCTGTCAATTTTTTCACTCTGGCTTCTTGATCAAAAATGTCCACCTGAAATGTCTTACAGAAATAGGCTCCAGGTGTAAAAACCAGTACGGGGCTACATTTTCTGCGTGCTCCACATAAGTCACATCAAACTCACTCATCAAACTTCACTCTCTCCTTCCATTGTCCACTGCCTCTACCATTGTGTTCTCTGGATCTCAGAGTCTAAAGGCAGGCGCAATAGTTTCCACTGAGGGGTTGGAAGAGGTGTACAAGCAGCACAAATAGCTTCTGCGCTGCGCAGGCCATTTCTCTGCATTTTAGAGTCTAAGGGAAAGCGCTAGTGTTCCTGCGGAGAGCTGCAACAGCTGCAGAATATGTGTTGTCTTGGCACATGTTTGCAATCCACCATGATGGATCCTTAGTGAAACCAAACTGTGGTTCTGCTTCAAACATCTCACCCTGCTTGGCCACAAAGCTTTCGCTGACATGTCCCATTGCCTTTTTATTGCTGCGTTTCATTTTCAGAGTTTGTACGGAATCATTGCGCTTTGCTTCTAAGCTGAACGTCGATACTGCTGGAGTCTCATATGTCCATTTTCTTCTCACACAAAAAAACTGCTTCCTTTAAAACATGCTGATGCGACCTGCTTTCTTGCTCAGCTGTAATTTTAGGGGTGTTCTCTGTCCCGCTTACAGTCTGAATCTAAACTAAGAAGTTTATGGGACACAGATGTGCCAAGACAAATAGTTTGCTTGGACCTTGCCATGTGTATTCAAAAGCATCCTTTCACTCCACCATCAAGTCTCTGCTTTACATCCTGCAAACTTCACACACACATACATACATACATACTGGAATGAGGCACTTTCTTTCTTTCTTTCTCAGCTACACTCACCTATCCCCCACGCTAACTTCTTTACCGCTTTTCTCTTGGCCTTGCTATGCATACTTTTCCTCTTAAGACACCCATTGTCTGGCCTACCCCTTCCCTACATTGCCTTGCCTTTCCTTTCCTATCCAACCTTGCATTTCTTTGTCATTCCTGGCCATTGTTTTCCTCTTCCTTCCTGACCCATCCATGTCTTTCCCTTGCCCTTCCTACCAGTCCAGTGCCTTGCACCACCCATCCCCCTTGCCACTTTGTCCAGTTTCCCTTCCCCTTTGTCCAGCTCCAATCTTTCATTTCCTTCTCCTTCTAGGACTCTCATTGCCTTGCTTGCCTCTCCTTTGTCTTGCCTGGCAAAGCCACCACTTTTCTTGGCGTTACCTTTGAACCTCTCCTCTCCTCTCCCTTGCCTTGCATTCCCTTGCTCACTCGTCCCCCACCTGGAATTCAATACCCCTCTTTTTGCGGAATTTCTTCATCTTGCCTTGCCCTGCCTGCTTCTCCTAGGACTCTCAAGGCTTTCACGTACCTCCAGCATTTCAGGAGCATGTGAGAGGAAGCCCAAAAGAGGTCACGTGCAAGCACACCCATCTGTCCTGGCAGCTTGCTTCTGGCACCTATCCTTACATGTCTTGAATTTTGGACATAAAATTCACATTTCACCTTTGCGCTTCAGGACCAGAATGACAGTTCTTTTGTATACCAAGGAAAGCAGGTAATCCAAGTGTTTTAGGTGCAGATTAGAGATGGCCCATGTGAGATCAAGGCCAGCCAGAGAAGTCTGTCCTAGCCCCTTTTGTGTACCAGCAGTCTTTGAATGTACCTCTCATTTGTCTTGCCTTGGTGACCCAAAAGTTTCCTTGCCTTGCCCTGCCTTGCCTCCCTAGCCTTGCACTCCCTCCAGTGCCTACGCCCACACTTGACCTGCCTACTGCTTTCCTCCAGGGAAACCTAGCCTTGCCTAGCCCCTCTTGTTTCTGCCTGGCCTTCCTATGCCCATCCTTGCCTAGAAGTTCTGGGCCTTCTCTCACCTACCACTCCATTTGCTTGCCCCTCATGGCTCCAGCCTTGTCAACTTCTCCCTTGACTTGCCTACAATTGCGCCTACACTTGGTTTGCATTGCAAAGAGCGGTAGGCAAGGCAAAGCAAAGCAAGGAAGGTCTTTCTAGGTCTTGCCAGGCAAGGCACACATAAGCAAGCAAGCAAAACAAGAGTAGACTAGCCACAGCATCAAAGGCAAGGCAAGGCCAAGTGACTCTGAGTGCCTTTCCTTGGCAAGTAAAAGATATAGTGACAATGTAATAGGGCAGGCGTTAAAGGTACCATGAGGAGGTATAGTCCAGCAAGATATTTATGTCGTAGACCCTTCTGTGCAGGAGCCATTGTTGGACATAGTACAGGACATGGCATACAGTTTGGCTTGGTAAGTTTCTAAAGAAGAATGGCAATTCTTTCTCATGGGAAGGAAAGCACGTAGCCCCAGAGTTGGAGGTGCAGATAAGAAGCTGTGTCGCGCAGCTCAAGGACGACAGCAGCTTCTTGTGCTGGTATATTTGGAAGCACTCCCTCAATTTGTACAGTCATTGAGTCAGTATCCATCTTTGGAAGGCTGTCTGCCTCTGATAAGAGTGTTCTGACACCATTGTATGGGACCAGTCACTGGATGTTTTGGATTTTGGAGGAGGGGATGCCATTTCTCTTGAAATGAGCTTCTTGTTCTTCTCTTTGGCAAAGACATTAAGTTTGGATGGGCCCTTTGGGTGGTCTCAGTGAATGTAAAGGTTTTTCCCAAGAGGTTTCCCTGTGGGTTAGAGCTGTTGAACTGACAGTGGGAATCTAGACACCAAGTTGTTGAGCTTTTTGTCCTTGTAGCTTTAGTGTGTGAGTAGTCCCTGTTGCAGTGCTGCTTGGATCTTGACTCTGAGACTGAAAGCTTAGGAGCGTAGAGCTGAAAAGAAAAGTGCCAATAGCAGGGTGTGTGTTCATTGTTTGATGGGTGAAGTTGAAATTGTAGGCAGCAAAGAACTTTCTCTCTCCGCTGGCACATTTGTTGAGCGGATGTCTTTGAGTTTGTTACCGGACTCTGCGAGAGTGAAAATGTTTGTTAGGGCAGAGGATTTCGTGTTGCCCTTTGAGTGTGGTGCAAAAGTGTTTGCACACTTGGAGGGGGAAGATCAGCAAAGTCTTTTTTTCCTGGCACAGTTAATTTGAGAGCAGGGACGTTTCCAACTCGGCTCTGTCCTTTGGAGCTGGCCTCGGTGCGTTTCCTTCTTTTGTTAGTCGACAGCGCCATCGTGTGGTTATTTTGATGAGCGCTGGCAGACGGTGCCAGGGAAAAAGCCAAGCTGTTTGCGGCTCCGGCCTCATTGGTGTAGGAGCAGCGCAGGGAAGAGCTCCGCTGGGGGTCCTGGCTCTTAGAGACTGAGAGAATGTGATCCTGTATGTAGCACAGAAGGAAGTGGAATTGTTTCATTGTGGGCTGTGCAGTTTATAAGCTGCAAATGAAAAGGCAATTGCAGCGCAGCCTCTTCTTTTCTGTGTGATCAGCTGCTCAACATGTAACTCGCACACACTGAACTGCATCCACCTCCCTGGAGATATAAAATGTGTATATCACTTTCCTCAAACTCTATGTATTACCTTGCACTCTAGCAGATCCCAAACCGCTTCAAAACGTCCAGCAGCTACTCAAAAAGTCCAACAAAAAGCTAGTGCTGGCCTTTATAGTGCCCTTGCAGTCTGTAAAACAGACGAAATGCACTAGGGCTTTGAATGCTTCTTCCCAACTATATAAATTCTCTCCAAGTGGCAAAGTCCATCATTACAGCAAAATTTTTCAGCTGGAGTTCTGACTGAGAGATGTGCCAGGACAGAAGGCATTTGCTGACCTACCCTTTTTCCCTGTGTAACTTGGTATTTGCAGTACAATTATTTTCAGTGTCGCTGTGTCCAAGCAGCTAGAGATTACACAGATAGAAGTGTCAAGAGAGATGCTGCTAAAGTACGCCCTTCTTATAGCAGCATTTAAATGGCACACGACGCCTTGCTGCTTTTTCTTTCCTAGAGAGACCCGCGGTCAATTTTTTCACTCTGGCTTCTTGATCAAAAATGTCCACCTGAAATGTCTTACAGAAATAGGCTCCAGGTGTAAAAACCAGTACGGGGCTACATTTTCTGCGTGCTCCACATAAGTCACATCAAACTCACTCATCAAACTTCACTCTCTCCTTCCATTGTCCACTGCCTCTACCATTGTGTTCTCTGGATCTCAGAGTCTAAAGGCAGGCGCAATAGTTTCCACTGAGGGGTTGGAAGAGGTGTACAAGCAGCACAAATAGCTTCTGCGCTGCGCAGGCCATTTCTCTGCATTTTAGAGTCTAAGGGAAAGCGCTAGTGTTCCTGCGGAGAGCTGCAACAGCTGCAGAATATGTGTTGTCTTGGCACATGTTTGCAATCCACCATGATGGATCCTTAGTGAAACCAAACTGTGGTTCTGCTTCAAACATCTCACCCTGCTTGGCCACAAAGCTTTCGCTGACATGTCCCATTGCCTTTTTATTGCTGCCTTTCATTTTCAGAGTTTGTACGGAATCATTGCACTTTGCTTCTAAGCTGAACGTCGATACTGCTGGAGTCTCATATGTCCATTTTCTTCTCACACAAAAAAACTGCTTCCTTTAAAACATGCTGATGCGACCTGCTTTCTTGCTCAGCTGTAATTTTAGGGGTGTTCTCTGTCCCGCTTACAGTCTGAATCTAAACTAAGAAGTTTATGGGACACAGATGTGCCAAGACAAATAGTTTGCTTGGACCTTGCCACGTGTATTCAAAAGCATCCTTTCACTCCACCATCAAGTCTCTGCTTTACATCCTGCAAACTTCACACACACATACATACATACATACTGGAATGAGGCACTTTCTTTCTTTCTTTCTTTCTCAGCTACACTCACCTATCCCCCACGCTAACTTCTTTACCGCTTTTCTCTTGGCCTTGCTATGCATACTTTTCCTCTTAAGACACCCATTGTCTGGCCTACCCCTTCCCTACATTGCCTTGCCTTTCCTTTCCTATCCAACCTTGCATTTCTTTGTCATTCCTGGCCATTGTTTTCCTCTTCCTTCCTGACCCATCCATGTCTTTCCCTTGCCCTTCCTACCAGTCCAGTGCCTTGCACCACCCATCCCCCTTGCCACTTTGTCCAGTTTCCCTTCCCCTTTGTCCAGCTCCAATCTTTCATTTCCTTCTCCTTCTAGGACTCTCATTGCCTTGCTTGCCTCTCCTTTGTCTTGCCTGGCAAAGCCACCACTTTTCTTGGCGTTACCTTTGAACCTCTCCTCTCCCTTGCCTTGCATTCCCTTGCTCACTCGTCCCCCACCTGGAATTCAATACCCCTCTTTTTGCGGAATTTCTTCATCTTGCCTTGCCCTGCCTGCTTCTCCTAGGACTCTCAAGGCTTTCACGTACCTCCAGCGTTTCAGGAGCATGTGAGAGGAAGCCCAAAAGAGGTCACGTGCAAGCACACCCATCTGTCCTGGCAGCTTGCTTCTGGCACCTATCCTTACATGTCTTGAATTTTGGACATAAAATTCACATTTCACCTTTGCGCTTCAGGACCAGAATGACAGTTCTTTTGTATACCAAGGAAAGCAGGTAATCCAAGTGTTTTAGGTGCAGATTAGAGATGGCCCATGTGAGATCAAGGCCAGCCAGAGAAGTCTGTCCTAGCCCCTTTTGTGTACCAGCAGTCTTTGAATGTACCTCTCATTTGTCTTGCCTTGGTGACCCCAAAGTTTCCTTGCCTTGCCCTGCCTTGCCTCCCTAGCCTTGCACTCCCTCCAGTGCCTACGCCCACACTTGACCTGCCTACTGCTTTCCTCCGGGGAAACCTAGCCTTGCCTAGGCCTTCCTGTTTCTGCCTGGCCTTCCTATGCCCATCCTTGCCTAGAAGTTCTGGGCCTTCTCTCACCTACCACTCCATTTGCTTTCCCCTCATGGCTCCAGCCTTGTCAGCTTCTCCCTTGACTTGCCTACAATTGCGCCTACACTTGGTTTGCATTGCAAAGACCGGTAGGCAAGGCAAAGCAAAGCAAGGAAGGTCTTTCTAGGTCTTGCCAGGCAAGGCACACATAAGCAAGCAAGCAAAACAAGAGTAGACTAGCCACAGCATCAAAGGCAAGGCAAGGCCAAGTGACTCTGAGTGCCTTTCCTTGGCAAGTAAAAGATATAGTGACAATGTAATAGGGCAGGCGTTAAAGGTACCATGAGGAGGTATAGTCCAGCAAGATATTTATGTCGTAGACCCTTCTGTGCAGGAGCCATTGTTGGACATAGTACAGGACATGGCATACAGTTTGGCTTGGTAAGTTCCTGAAGGAGAATGGCAATGCTTTCTCATGGGAAGGAAAGCACGTAGCCCCAGAGTTGGAGGTGCAGATAAGAAGCTGTGTCGCGCAGCTCAAGGACGACAGCAGCTTCTTGTGCCGGCATATTTGGAAGCACTCCCTCAATTTGTACAGTCATTGAGTCAGTATCCATCTTTGGAAGGCTGTCTGCCTCTAGTAAGAGTGTTCTGACACCATTGTATGGGATCAGTCACTGGATGTTTTGGATTTTGGAGGAGGGGATGCCATTTCTCTTGAAATGAGCTTCTTGTTCTTCTCTTTGGCAAAGAAATTAAGTTTGGATGGGCACTTTGGGTGGTCTCAGTGAATGTAAAGGTTTTTCCCAAGAGGTTTCCCTGTGGGTTAGAGCTGTTGAACTGACAGTGGGAATCTAGACAGCAAGTTGTTGAGCTTTTTGTCCTTGTAGCTTTAGTGTGTGAGTAGTCCCTGTTGCCATGCTGCTTGGATCTTGACTCTGAGACTGAAAGCTTAGGAGCGTAGAGCTGAAAAGAAAAGTGTCAATAGCAGGGTGTGTGTTCATTGTTTGATGGGTGAAGTTGAAATTGTAGGCAGCAAAGAACTTTCTCTCTCAGCTGGCACATTTGTTGAGCGGATGTCTTTGAGTTTGTTACCGGACTCTGCGAGAGTGAAAATGTTTGTTAGGGCAGAGGATTTCGTGTTGCCCTTTGAGTGTGGTGCAAAAGTGTTTGCACACTTGGAAGGGGAAGATCAGCAAAGTCTTTTTTTCCTGGCACAGTTAAATTGAGAGCAGGGACGTTTCCAACTGGGCTCTGTCCTTTGGAGCTGGCCTCGGTGCGTTTCCTTCTTTTGTTAGTCGACAGCGCCATCGTGTGGTTATTTTGATGAGCGCTGGCAGACGGTGCCAGGGAAAAAGCCAAGCTGTTTGCGGCTCCGGCCTCATTGGTGTAGGAGCAGCGCAGGGAAGAGCTCCGCTGGGGGTCCTGGCTCTTAGAGACTGAGAGAATGTGATCCTGTATGTAGCACAGAAGGAAGTGGAATTGTTTCATTGTGGGCTGTGCAGTTTATAAGCTGCAAATGAAAAGGCAATTGCAGCGCAGCCTCTTCTTTTCTGTGTGATCAGCTGCTCAACATGTAACTCGCACACACTGAACTGCATCCACCTCCCTGGAGATATAAAATGTGTATATCACTTTCCTCAAACTCTATGTATTACCTTGCACTCTAGCAGATCCCAAACCGCTTCAAAACGTCCAGCAGCTACTCAAAAAGAAAAAGTCCAACAAAAAGCTAGTGCTGGCCTTTAGAGTGCCTTTGCAGTCCGTAAAATAGACAAAATGCACTAGGGCTTTGAATGCTTCTTCCCAACTATATAAATTCTCTCCAAGTGGCAAAGTCCATCATTACAGCATAATTTTTCAGCTGGAGTTCTGACTGAGAGATGTGCCAGGACAGAAGGCATTTGCTGACCTACCCTTTTTCCCTGTGTAACTTGGTATTTGCAGTACAATTATTTTCAGTGTCGCTGTGTCCAAGCAGCTAGAGATTACACAGATAGAAGTGTCAAGAGAGATGCTGCTAAAGTACGCCCTTCTTATAGCAGCATTTAAATGGCACACGACGCCTTGCTGCTTTTTCTTTCCCAGAGAGACCTGCTGTCAATTTTTTCACTCTGGCTTCTTGATCAAAAATGTCCACCTGAAATGTCTTACAGAAATAGGCTCCAGGTGTAAAAACCAGTACGGGGCTACATTTTCTGCGTGCTCCACATAAGTCACATCAAACTCACTCATCAAACTTCACTCTCTCCTTCCATTCTCCACCACTGCCTCTACCATTGTGTTCTCTGGATCTCAGAGTCTAAAGGCAGGCGCAATAGTTTCCACTGAGGGGTTGGAAGAAATGTACAAGCAGCACAAATAGCTTCTGCGCTGCGCAGGCCATTTCTCTGCATTTTAGAGCCTAAGGGAAAGCGCTAGTGTTCCTGCGGAGAGCTGCAACAGCTGCAGAATATGTGTTGTCTTGGCACATGTTTGCAATCCACCATGATGGATCCTTAGTGAAACCAAACTGTGGTTCTGCTTCAAACATCTCACCCTGCTTGGCCACAAAGCTTTCGCTGACATGTCCCATTGCCTTTTTATTGCTGCGTTTCATTTTCAGAGTTTGTACGGAATCATTGCGCTTTGCTTCTAAGCTGAACGTCGATACTGCTGGAGTCTCATATGTCCATTTTCTTCTCACACAAAAAAACTGCTTCCTTTAAAACATGCTGATGCGACCTGCTTTCTTGCTCAGCTGTAATTTTAGGGGTGTTCTCTGTCCCGCTTACAGTCTGAATCTAAACTAAGAAGTTTATGGGACACAGATGTGCCAAGACAAATAGTTTGCTTGGACCTTGCCACGTGTATTCAAAAGCATCCTTTCACTCCACCATCAAGTCTCTGCTTTACATCCTGCAAACTTCACACACACATACATACATACATACTGGAATGAGGCACTTTCTTTCTTTCTTTCTCAGCTACACTCACCTATCCCCCACGCTAACTTCTTTACCGCTTTTCTCTTGGCCTTGCTATGCATACTTTTCCTCTTAAGACACCCATTGTCTGGCCTACCCCTTCCCTACATTGCCTTGCCTTTCCTTTCCTATCCAACCTTGCATTTCTTTGTCATTCCTGGCCATTGTTTTCCTCTTCCTTCCTGACCCATCCATGTCTTTCCCTTGCCCTTCCTACCAGTCCAGTGCCTTGCACCACCCATCCCCCTTGCCACTTTGTCCAGTTTCCCTTCCCCTTTGTCCAGCTCCAATCTTTCATTTCCTTCTCCTTCTAGGACTCTCATTGCCTTGCTTGCCTCTCCTTTGTCTTGCCTGGCAAAGCCACCACTTTTCTTGGCGTTACCTTTGAACCTCTCCTCTCCCTTGCCTTGCATTCCCTTGCTCACTCGTCCCCCACCTGGAATTCAATACCCCTCTTTTTGCGGAATTTCTTCATCTTGCCTTGCCCTGCCTGCTTCTCCTAGGACTCTCAAGGCTTTCACGTACCTCCAGCGTTTCAGGAGCATGTGAGAGGAAGCCCAAAAGAGGTCACGTGCAAGCACACCCATCTGTCCTGGCAGCTTGCTTCTGGCACCTATCCTTACATGTCTTGAATTTTGGACATAAAATTCACATTTCACCTTTGCGCTTCAGGACCAGAATGACAGTTCTTTTGTATACCAAGGAAAGCAGGTAATCCAAGTGTTTTAGGTGCAGATTAGAGATGGCCCATGTGAGATCAAGGCCAGCCAGAGAAGTCTGTCCTAGCCCCTTTTGTGTACCAGCAGTCTTTGAATGTACCTCTCATTTGTCTTGCCTTGGTGACCCCAAAGTTTCCTTGCCTTGCCCTGCCTTGCCTCCCTAGCCTTGCACTCCCTCCAGTGCCTACGCCCACACTTGACCTGCCTACTGCTTTCCTCCGGGGAAACCTAGCCTTGCCTAGGCCTTCCTGTTTCTGCCTGGCCTTCCTATGCCCATCCTTGCCTAGAAGTTCTGGGCCTTCTCTCACCTACCACTCCATTTGCTTTCCCCTCATGGCTCCAGCCTTGTCAGCTTCTCCCTTGACTTGCCTACAATTGCGCCTACACTTGGTTTGCATTGCAAAGACCGGTAGGCAAGGCAAAGCAAAGCAAGGAAGGTCTTTCTAGGTCTTGCCAGGCAAGGCACACATAAGCAAGCAAGCAAAACAAGAGTAGACTAGCCACAGCATCAAAGGCAAGGCAAGGCCAAGTGACTCTGAGTGCCTTTCCTTGGCAAGTAAAAGATATAGTGACAATGTAATAGGGCAGGCGTTAAAGGTACCATGAGGAGGTATAGTCCAGCAAGATATTTATGTCGTAGACCCTTCTGTGCAGGAGCCATTGTTGGACATAGTACAGGACATGGCATACAGTTTGGCTTGGTAAGTTCCTGAAGGAGAATGGCAATGCTTTCTCATGGGAAGGAAAGCACGTAGCCCCAGAGTTGGAGGTGCAGATAAGAAGCTGTGTCGCGCAGCTCAAGGACGACAGCAGCTTCTTGTGCCGGCATATTTGGAAGCACTCCCTAAATTTGTTCAGTCATTGAGTCAGTATCCACCTTTGGAAGGCTGTCTGCCTCTAGTAAGAGTGTTCTGACACCATTGTATGGGATCAGTCACTGGATGTTTTGGATTTTGGAGGAGGGGATGCCATTTCTCTTGAAATGAGCTTCTTGTTCTTCTCTTTGGCAAAGAAATTAAGTTTGGATGGGCACTTTGGGTGGTCTCAGTGAATGTAAAGGTTTTTCCCAAGAGGTTTCCCTGTGGGTTAGAGCTGTTGAACTGACAGTGGGAATCTAGACAGCAAGTTGTTGAGCTTTTTGTCCTTGTAGCTTTAGTGTGTGAGTAGTCCCTGTTGCCATGCTGCTTGGATCTTGACTCTGAGACTGAAAGCTTAGGAGCGTAGAGCTGAAAAGAAAAGTGTCAATAGCAGGGTGTGTGTTCATTGTTTGATGGGTGAAGTTGAAATTGTAGGCAGCAAAGAACTTTCTCTCTCAGCTGGCACATTTGTTGAGCGGATGTCTTTGAGTTTGTTACCGGACTCTGCGAGAGTGAAAATGTTTGTTAGGGCAGAGGATTTCGTGTTGCCCTTTGAGTGTGGTGCAAAAGTGTTTGCACACTTGGAAGGGGAAGATCAGCAAAGTCTTTTTTTCCTGGCACAGTTAAATTGAGAGCAGGGACGTTTCCAACTGGGCTCTGTCCTTTGGAGCTGGCCTCGGTGCGTTTCCTTCTTTTGTTAGTCGACAGCGCCATCGTGTGGTTATTTTGATGAGCGCTGGCAGACGGTGCCAGGGAAAAAGCCAAGCTGTTTGCGGCTCCGGCCTCATTGGTGTAGGAGCAGCGCAGGGAAGAGCTCCGCTGGGGGTCCTGGCTCTTAGAGACTGAGAGAATGTGATCCTGTATGTAGCACAGAAGGAAGTGGAATTGTTTCATTGTGGGCTGTGCAGTTTATAAGCTGCAAATGAAAAGGCAATTGCAGCGCAGCCTCTTCTTTTCTGTGTGATCAGCTGCTCAACATGTAACTCGCACACACTGAACTGCATCCACCTCCCTGGAGATATAAAATGTGTATATCACTTTCCTCAAACTCTATGTATTACCTTGCACTCTAGCAGATCCCAAACCGCTTCAAAACGTCCAGCAGCTACTCAAAAAGAAAAAGTCCAACAAAAAGCTAGTGCTGGCCTTTAGAGTGCCTTTGCAGTCCGTAAAATAGACAAAATGCACTAGGGCTTTGAATGCTTCTTCCCAACTATATAAATTCTCTCCAAGTGGCAAAGTCCATCATTACAGCATAATTTTTCAGCTGGAGTTCTGACTGAGAGATGTGCCAGGACAGAAGGCATTTGCTGACCTACCCTTTTTCCCTGTGTAACTTGGTATTTGCAGTACAATTATTTTCAGTGTCGCTGTGTCCAAGCAGCTAGAGATTACACAGATAGAAGTGTCAAGAGAGATGCTGCTAAAGTACGCCCTTCTTATAGCAGCATTTAAATGGCACACGACGCCTTGCTGCTTTTTCTTTCCCAGAGAGACCTGCTGTCAATTTTTTCACTCTGGCTTCTTGATCAAAAATGTCCACCTGAAATGTCTTACAGAAATAGGCTCCAGGTGTAAAAACCAGTACGGGGCTACATTTTCTGCGTGCTCCACATAAGTCACATCAAACTCACTCATCAAACTTCACTCTCTCCTTCCATTCTCCACCACTGCCTCTACCATTGTGTTCTCTGGATCTCAGAGTCTAAAGGCAGGCGCAATAGTTTCCACTGAGGGGTTGGAAGAAATGTACAAGCAGCACAAATAGCTTCTGCGCTGCGCAGGCCATTTCTCTGCATTTTAGAGCCTAAGGGAAAGCGCTAGTGTTCCTGCGGAGAGCTGCAACAGCTGCAGAATATGTGTTGTCTTGGCACATGTTTGCAATCCACCATGATGGATCCTTAGTGAAACCAAACTGTGGTTCTGCTTCAAACATCTCACCCTGCTTGGCCACAAAGCTTTCGCTGACATGTCCCATTGCCTTTTTATTGCTGCGTTTCATTTTCAGAGTTTGTACGGAATCATTGCACTTTGCTTCTAAGCTGAACGTCCATACTGCTGGAGTCTCATATGTCCATTTTCTTCTCACACAAAAAAACTGCTTCCTTTAAAACATGCTGATGCGACCTGCTTTCTTGCTCAGCTGTAATTTTAGGGGTGTTCTCTGTCCCGCTTACAGTCTGAATCTAAACTAAGAAGTTTATGGGACACAGATGTGCCAAGACAAATAGTTTGCTTGGACCTTGCCACGTGTATTCAAAAGCATCCTTTCACTCCACCATCAAGTCTCTGCTTTACATCCTGCAAACTTCACACACACATACATACATACATACTGGAATGAGGCACTTTCTTTCTTTCTTTCTCAGCTACACTCACCTATCCCCCACGCTAACTTCTTTACCGCTTTTCTCTTGGCCTTGCTATGCATACTTTTCCTCTTAAGACACCCATTGTCTGGCCTACCCCTTCCCTACATTGCCTTGCCTTTCCTTTCCTATCCAACCTTGCATTTCTTTGTCATTCCTGGCCATTGTTTTCCTCTTCCTTCCTGACCCATCCATGTCTTTCCCTTGCCCTTCCTACCAGTCCAGTGCCTTGCACCACCCATCCCCCTTGCCACTTTGTCCAGTTTCCCTTCCCCTTTGTCCAACTCCAATCTTTCATTTCCTTCTCCTTCTAGGACTCTCATTGCCTTGCTTGCCTCTCCTTTGTCTTGCCTGGCAAAGCCACCACTTTTCTTGGCGTTACCTTTGAACCTCTCCTCTCCCTTGCCTTGCATTCCCTTGCTCACTCGTCCCCCACCTGGAATTCAATACCCCTCTTTTTGCGGCATTTCTTCATCTTGCCTTGCCCTGCCTGCTTCTCCTAGGACTCTCAAGGCTTTCACGTACCTCCAGCGTTTCAGGAGCATGTGAGAGGAAGCCCAAAAGAGGTCACGTGCAAGCACACCCATCTGTCCTGGCAGCTTGCTTCTGGCACCTATCCTTACATTTCTTGAATTTTGGACATAAAATTCACATTTCACCTTTGTGCTTCAGGACCAGAATGACAGTTCTTTTGTATACCAAGAAAAGCAGGTAATCCAAGTGTTTTAGGTGCAGATTAGAGATGGCCCATGTGAGATCAAGGCCAGCCAGAGAAGTCTGTCCTAGCCCCTTTTGTGTACCAGCAGTCTTTGAATGTACCTCTCATTTGTCTTGCCTTGGTGACCCAAAAGTTTCCTTGCCTTGCCCTGCCTTGCCTCCCTAGCCTTGCACTCCCTCCAGTGCCTACGCCCACACTTGACCTGCCTACTGCTTTCCTCCGGGGAAACCTAGCCTTGCCTAGGCCTTCCTGTTTCTGCCTGGCCTTCCTATGCCCATCCTTGCCTAGAAGTTCTGGGCCTTCTCTCACCTACCACTCCATTTGCTTGCCCCTCATGGCTCCAGCCTTGTCAGCTTCTCCCTTGACTTGCCTACAATTGCGCCTACACTTGGTTTGCATTGCAAAGAGCGGTAGGCAAGGCAAAGCAAAGCAAGGAAGGTCTTTCTAGGTCTTGCCAGGCAAGGCACACATAAGCAAGCAAGCAAAACAAGAGTAGACTAGCCACAGCATCAAAGGCAAGGCAAGGCCAAGTGACTCTGAGTGCCTTTCCTTGGCAAGTAAAAGATATAGTGTCAATGTAATAGGGCAGGCGTTAAAGGTACCATGAGGAGGTATAGTCCAGCAAGATATTTATGTCGTAGACCCTTCTGTGCAGGAGCCATTGTTGGACATAGTACAGGACATGGCATACAGTTTGGCTTGGTAAGTTCCTGAAGGAGAATGGCAATGCTTTCTCATGGGAAGGAAAGCACGTAGCCCCAGAGTTGGAGGTGCAGATAAGAAGCTGTGTCACGCAGCTCAAGGACGACAGCAGCTTCTTGTGCCGGCATATTTGGAAGCACTCCCTCAATTTGTACTGTCATTGAGTCAGTATCCATCTTTGGAAGGCTGTCCGCCTCTAGTAAGAGTGTTCTGACACCATTGTATGGGATCAGTCACTGGATGTTTTGGATTTTGGAGGAGGGGATGCCATTTCTCTTGAAATGAGCTTCTTGTTCTTCTCTTTGGCAAAGAAATTAAGTTTGGATGGGCACTTTGGGTGGTCTCAGTGAATGTAAAGATTTTTCCCAAGAGGTTTCCCTGTGGGTTAGAGCTGTTGAACTGACAGTGGGAATCTAGACAGCAAGTTGTTGAGCTTTTTGTCCTTGTAGCTTTAGTGTGTGAGTAGTTCCTGTTGCCGTGCTGCTTGGATCTTGACTCTGAGACTGAAAGCTTAGGAGCGTAGAGCTGAAAAGAAAAGTGCCAATAGCAGGGTGTGTGTTCATTGTTTGATGGGTGAAGTTGAAATTGTAGGCAGCAAAGAACTTTCTCTCTCCGCTGGCACATTTGGTGAGCGGATGTCTTTGAGTTTGTTACCGGACTCTGCGAGAGTGAAAATGTTTGTTAGGGCAGAGGATTTCGTGTTGCCCTTTGAGTGTGGTGCAAAAGTGTTTGCACACTTGGAGGGGGAAGATCAGCAAAGTCTTTTTTTCCTGGCACAGTTAATTTGAGAGCAGGGACGTTTCCAACTCGGCTCTGTCCTTTGGAGCTGGCCTCGGTGCGTTTCCTTCTTTTGTTAGTCGACAGCGCCATCGTGTGGTTATTTTGATGAGCGCTGGCAGACGGTGCCAGGGAAAAAGCCAAGCTGTTTGCGGCTCCAGCCTCATTGGTGTAGGAGCAGCGCAAGGAAGAGCTCCGCTGGGGGTCCTGGCTCTTAGAGACTGAGAGAATGTGATCCTGTATGTAGCACAGAAGGAAGTGGAATTGTTTCATTGTGGGCTGTGCAGTTTATAAGCTGCAAATGAAAAGGCAATTGCAGCGCAGCCTCTTCTTTTCTGTGTGATCAGCTGCTCAACATGTAACTCGCACACACTGAACTGCATCCACCTCCCTGGAGATATAAAATGTGTATATCACTTTCCTCAAACTCTATGTATTACCTTGCACTCTAGCAGATCCCAAACCGCTTCAAAACGTCCAGCAGCTACTCAAAAAGAAAAAGTCCAACAAAAAGCTAGTGCTGGCCTTTAGAGTGCCTTTGCAGTCCGTAAAATAGACAAAATGCACTAGGGCTTTGAATGCTTCTTCCCAACTATATAAATTCTCTCCAAGTGGCAAAGTCCATCATTACAGCAAAATTTTTCAGCTGGAGTTCTGACTGAGAGATGTGCCAGGACAGAAGGCATTTGCTGACCTACCCTTTTTCCCTGTGTAACTTGGTATTTGCAGTACAATTATTTTCAGTGTCGCTGTGTCCAAGCAGCTAGAGATTACACAGATAGAAGTGTCAAGAGAGATGCTGCTAAAGTACGCCCTTCTTATAGCAGCATTTAAATGGCACACGACGCCTTGCTGCTTTTTCTTTCCCAGAGAGACCTGCTGTCAATTTTTTCACTCTGGCTTCTTGATCAAAAATGTCCACCTGAAATGTCTTACAGAAATAGGCTCCAGGTGTAAAAACCAGTACGGGGCTACATTTTCTGCGTGCTCCACATAAGTCACATCAAACTCACTCATCAAACTTCACTCTCTCCTTCCATTCTCCACCACTGCCTCTACCATTGTGTTCTCTGGATCTCAGAGTCTAAAGGCAGGCGCAATAGTTTCCACTGAGGGGTTGGAAGAGGTGTACAAGCAGCACAAATAGCTTCTGCGCTGCGCAGGCCATTTCTCTGCATTTTAGAGCCTAAGGGAAAGCGCTAGTGTTCTTGCGGAGAGCTGAAACAGCTGCAGAATATGTGTTGTCTTGGCACATGTTTGCAATCCACCATGATGGATCCTTAGTGAAACCAAACTGTGGTTCTGCTTCAAACATCTCACCCTGCTTGGCCACAAAGCTTTCGCTGACATGTCCCATTGCCTTTTTATTGCTGCGCTTCATTTTCAGAGTTTGTACGGAATCATTGCACTTTGCTTCTAAGCAGAACGTCGATACTGCTGGAGTCTCATATGTCCATTTTCTTCTCACACAAAAAAACTGCTTCCTTTAAAACATGCTGATGCGACCTGCTTTCTTGCTCAGCTGTAATTTTAGGGGTGTTCTCTGTCCCGCTTACAGTCTGAATCTAAACTAAGAAGTTTATGGGACACAGATGTGCCAAGACAAATAGTTTGCTTGGACCTTGCCACGTGTATTCAAGAGCATCCTTTCACTCCACCATCAAGTCTCTGCTTTACATCCTGCAAACTTCACACACACATACATACATACATACTGGAATGAGGCAATTTCTTTCTTTCTTTCTCAGCTACACTCACCAATTTCCAACGCTAACTTCTTTACCGCTTTTCTCTTGGCCGTGCTATGCATACTTTTTCTTTTAAGACACCCATTGTCTGGCCTACCCCTTCCCTACATTGCCTTGCCTTTCCTTTCCTATCCAACCTTGCATTTCTTTGTCATTCCTGGCCATTGTTTTCCTCTTCCTTCCTGACCCATCCATGTCTTTACCTTGCCCTTCCTACCAGTCCAGTGCCTTGCACCACCCATCCCCCTTGCCACTTTGTCCAGTTTCCCTTCCCCTTTGTCCAGCTCCAATCTTTCATTTCCTTCTCCTTCTAGGACTCTCATTGCCTTGCTTGCCTCTCCTTTGTCTTGCCTGGCAAAGCCACCACTTTTCTTGGCGTTACCTTTGAACCTCTCCTCTCCCTTGCCTTGCATTCCCTTGCTCACTCGTCCCCCACCTGGAATTCAATACCCCTCTTTTTGCGGCATTTCTTCATCTTGCCTTGCCCTGCCTGCTTCTCCTAGGACTCTCAAGGCTTTCACGTACCTCCAGCGTTTCAGGAGCATGTGAGAGGAAGCCCAAAAGTGGTCACGAGCAAACACACCCATCTGTCCTGGCAGCTTGCTTCTGGCACCTATCCTTACATGTCTTGAATTTTGGACATAAAATTCACATTTCACCTTTGCGCTTCAGGACCAGAATGACAGTTCTTTTGTATACCAAGGAAAGCAGGTAATCCAAGTGTTTTAGGTGCAGATTAGAGATGGCCCATGTGAGATCAAGGCCAGCCAGAGAAGTCTGTCCTAGCCCCTTTTGTGTACCAGCAGTCTTTGAATGTACCTCTCATTTGTCTTGCCTTGGTGACCCCAAAGTTTCCTTGCCTTGCCCTGCCTTGCCTCCCTAGCCTTGCACTCCCTCCAGTGCCTACACCCACACTTGACCTGCCCACTACTTTCCTCCAGGGAAACCTAGCCTTGCCTAGGCCTTCCTGTTTCTGCCTGGCCTTCCTATGCCCATCCTTGCCTAGAAGTTCTGGGCCTTCTCTCACCTACCACTCCATTTGCTTGCCCCTCATGGCTCCAGCCTTGTCAGCTTCTCCCTTGACTTGCCTACAATTTCGCCTACACTTGGTTTGCATTGCAAAGAGCGGTATGCAAGGCAAAGCAAAGCAAGGACGGTCTTTCTAGGTCTTGCCAGGCAAGGCACACATAAGCAAGCAAGCAAAACAAGAGTAGACTAGCCACAGCATCAAAGGCAAGGCATGGCCAAGTGGCTCTGAGTGCCTTTCCTTGGCAAGTAAAAGATATAGTGACAATGTAATAGGGCAGGCGTTAAAGGTACCATGAGGAGGTATAGTCCAGCGAGATATTTATGTCGTAGACCCTTCTGTGCAGGAGCCATTGTTGGACATAGTACAGGGCATGGCATACAGCTTGGCTTGGTAAGTTCCTGAAGGAGAATGGCAATGCTTTCTCATGGGAAGGAAAGCACGTAGCCCCAGAGTTGGAGGTGCAGATAAGAAGCTGTGTCGCGCAGCTCAAGGACGACAGCAGCTTCTTGTGCCGGCATATTTGGAAGCACTCCCTCAATTTGTACTGTCATTGAGTCAGTATCCATCTTTGGAAGGCCGTCTGCCTCTAGTAAGAGTGTTCTGACACCATTGTATGGGATCAGTCACTGGATGTTTTGGATTTTGGAGGAGGGGATGCCATTTCTCTTGAAATGAGCTTCTTGTTCTTCTCTTTGGCAAAGAAATTAAGTTTGGATGGGCACGTTGGGTGGTCTCAGTGAATTTAAAGGTTTTTCCCAAGAGGTTTCCCTGTGGGTTAGAGCTGTTGAACTGACAGTGGGAATCTAGACAGCAAGTTGTTGAGCTTTTTGTCCTTGTAGCTTTAGTGTGTGAGTAGTCCCTGTTGCCATGCTGCTTGGATCTTGACTCTGAGACTGAAAGCTCAGGAGCGTAGAGCTGAAAAGAAAAGTGCCAATAGCAGGGTGTGTGTTCATTGTTTGATGGGTGAAGCTGAAATTGTAGGCAGCAAAGAACTTTCTCTCTCCGCTGGCACATTTGTTGAGCGGATGTCTTTGAGTTTGTTACCGGACTCTGCG
The DNA here is from genome assembly GCF_030490865.1 of Poecile atricapillus. Classification (NCBI taxonomy): domain Eukaryota; kingdom Metazoa; phylum Chordata; class Aves; order Passeriformes; family Paridae; genus Poecile; species Poecile atricapillus. The sequence continues at coordinate 67,489,211 of NC_081288.1, forward strand.
AGAGTGAAAATGTTTGTTAGGGCAGAGGATTTCGTGTTGCCCTTTGAGTGTGGTGCAAAAGTGTTTGCACACTTGGAGGGGGAAGATCAGCAAAGTCTTTTTTTCCTGGCACAGTTAATTTGAGAGCAGGGACGTTTCCAACTCGGCTCTGTCCTTTGGAGCTGGCCTCGGTGCGTTTCCTTCTTTTGTTATTCGACAGCGCCATCGTGTGGTTATTTTGATGAGCGCTGGCAGACGGTGCCAGGGAAAAAGCCAAGCTGTTTGCGGCTCCGGCCTCATTGGTGTAGGAGCAGCGCAGGGAAGAGCTCCGCTGGGGGTCCTGGCTCTTAGAGACTGAGAGAATGTGATCCTGTATGTAGCACAGAAGGAAGTGGAATTGTTTCATTGTGGGCTGTGCAGTTTATAAGCTGCAAATGAAAAGGCAATTGCAGCGCAGCCTCTTCTTTTCTGTGTGATCAGCTGCTCAACATGTAACTCGCACACACTGAACTGCATCCACCTCCCTGGAGATATAAAATGTGTATATCACTTTCCTCAAACTCTATGTATTACCTTGCACTCTAGCAGATCCCAAACCGCTTCAAAACGTCCAGCAGCTACTCAAAAAGAAAAAGTCCAACAAAAAGCTAGTGCTGGCCTTTAGAGTGCCTTTGCAGTCCGTAAAATAGACGAAATGCACTAGGGCTTTGAATGCTTCTTCCCAACTATATAAATTCTCTCCATGTGGCAAAGTCCATCATTACAGCAAAATTTTTCAGCTGGAGTTCTGACTGAGAGATGTGCCAGGACAGAAGGCATTTGCTGACCTACCCTTTTTCCCTGTGTAACTTGGTATTTGCAGTACAATTATTTTCAGTGTCGCTGTGTCCAAGCAGCTAGAGATTACACAGATAGAAGTGTCAAGAGAGATGCTGCTAAAGTACGCCCTTCTTATAGCAGCATTTAAATGGCACACGACGCCTTGCTGCTTTTTCTTTCCCAGAGAGACCTGCTGTCAATTTTTTCACTCTGGCTTCTTGATCAAAAATGTGCACCTGAAATGTCTTACAGAAATAGGCTCCAGGTGTAAAAACCAGTACGGGGCTACATTTTCTGCGTGCTCCACATAAGTCACATCAAACTCACTCATCAAACTTCACTCTCTCCTTCCATTCTCCACTGCCTCTACCATTGTGTTCTCTGGATCTCAGAGTCTAAAGGCAGGCGCAATAGTTTCCACTGAGGGGTTGGAAGAGGTGTACAAGCAGCACAAATAGCTTCTGCGCTGCGCAGGCCATTTCTCTGCATTTTAGAGTCTAAGGGAAAGCGCTAGTGTTCCTGCGGAGAGCTGCAACAGCTGCAGAATATGTGTTGTCTTGGCACATGTTTGCAATCCACCATGATGGATCCTTAGTGAAACCAAACTGTGGTTCTGCTTCAAACATCTCACCCTGCTTGGCCACAAAGCTTTCGCTGACATGTCCCATTGCCTTTTTATTGCTGCGTTTCATTTTCAGAGTTTGTACGGAATCATTGCACTTTGCTTCTAAGCTGAACGTCGATACTGCTGGAGTCTCATATGTCCATTTTCTTCTCACACAAAAAAACTGCTTCCTTTAAAACATGCTGATGCGACCTGCTTTCTTGCTCAGCTGTAATTTTAGGGGTGTTCTCTGTCCCGCTTACAGTCTGAATCTAAACTAAGAAGTTTATGGGACACAGATGTGCCAAGACAAATAGTTTGCTTGGACCTTGCCACGTGTATTCAAAAGCATCCTTTCACTCCACCATCAAGTCTCTGCTTTACATCCTGCAAACTTCACACACACATACATACATACATACTGGAATGAGGCACTTTCTTTCTTTCTTTCTCAGCTACACTCACCTATCCCCCACGCTAACTTCTTTACCGCTTTTCTCTTGGCCTTGCTATGCATACTTTTCCTCTTAAGACACCCATTGTCTGGCCTACCCCTTCCCTACATTGCCTTGCCTTTCCTTTCCTATCCAACCTTGCATTTCTTTGTCATTCCTGGCCATTGTTTTCCTCTTCCTTCCTGACCCATCCATGTCTTTCCCTTGCCCTTCCTACCAGTCCAGTGCCTTGCACCACTCATCCCCCTTGCCACTTTGTCCAGTTTCCCTTTCCCTTTGTCCAGCTCCAATCTTTCATTTCCTTCTCCTTCTAGGACTCTCATTGCCTTGCTTGCCTCTCCTTTGTCTTGCCTGGCAAAGCCACCACTTTTCTTGGCGTTCCCTTTGAACCTCTCCTCTCCCTTGCCTTGCATTCCCTTGCTCACTCGTCCCCCACCTGGAATTCAATACCCCTCTTTTTGCGGAATTTCTTCATCTTGCCTTGCCCTGCCTGCTTCTCCTAGGACTCTCAAGGCTTTCACGTACCTCCAGCGTTTCAGGAGCATGTGAGAGGAAGCCCAAAAGAGGTCACGTGCAAGCACACCCATCTGTCCTGGCAGCTTGCTTCTGGCACCTATCCTTACATGTCTTGAATTTTGGACATGAAATTCACATTTCACCTTTGCGCTTCGGGACCAGAATGACAGTTCTTTTGTATACCAAGGAAAGCAGGTAATCCAAGTGTTTTAGGTGCAGATTAGAGATGGCCCATGTGAGATCAAGGCCAGCCAGAGAAGTCTGTCCTAGCCCCTTTTGTGTACCAGCAGTCTTTGAATGTACCTCTCATTTGTCTTGCCTTGGTGACCCCAAAGTTTCCTTGCCTTGCCCTGCCTTGCCTCCCTAGCCTTGCACTCCCTCCAGTGCCTACGCCCACACTTGACCTGCCTACTTCTTTCCTCCAGGGAAACCTAGCCTTGCCTAGCCCCTCCTGTTTCTGCCTGGCCTTCCTATGCCCATCCTTGCCTAGAAGTTCTGGGCCTTCTCTCACCTACCACTCCATTTGCTTGCCCCTCATGGCTCCAGCCTTGTCAGCTTCTCCCTTGACTTGCCTACAATTGCGCCTACACTTGGTTTGCATTGCAAAGAGCGGTAGGCAAGGCAAAGCAAAGCAAGGAAGGTCTTTCTAGGTCTTGCCAGGCAAGGCACACATAAGCAAGCAAGCAAAACAAGAGTAGACTAGCCACAGCATCAAAGGCAAGGCAAGGCCAAGTGACTCTGAGTGCCTTTCCTTGGCAAGTAAAAGATATAGTGACAATGTAATAGGGCAGGCGTTAAAGGTACCATGAGGAGGTATAGTCCAGCAAGATATTTATGTCGTAGACCCTTCTGTGCAGGAGCCATTGTTGGACATAGTACAGGACATGGCATACAGTTTGGCTTGGTAAGTTCCTGAAGGAGAATGGCAATGCTTTCTCATGGGAAGGAAAGCACGTAGCCCCAGAGTTGGAGGTGCAGATAAGAAGCTGTGTCGCGCAGCTCAAGGACGACAGCAGCTTCTTGTGCCGGCATATTTGGAAGCACTCCCTCAATTTGTACAGTCATTGAGTCAGTATCCATCTTTGGAAGGCCGTCTGCCTCTAGTAAGAGTGTTCTGACACCATTGTATGGGATCAGTCACTGGATGTTTTGGATTTTGGAGGAGGGGATGCCATTTCTCTTGAAATGAGCTTCTTGTTCTTCTCTTTGGCAAAGAAATTAAGTTTGGATGGGCACTTTGGGTGGTCTCAGTGAATGTAAAGGTTTTTCCCAAGAGGTTTCCCTGTGGGTTAGAGCTGTTGAACTGACAGTGGGAATCTAGACACCAAGTGGTTGAACTTTTTGTCCTTGTAGCTTTAGTGTGTGAGTAGTCCCTGTTGCCATGCTGCTTGGATCTTGACTCTGAGACTCAAAGCTTAGGAGCGTAGAGCGGAAAAGAAAAGTGCCAATAGCAGGGTGTGTGTTCATTGTTTGATGGGTGAAGCTGAAATTGTAAGCAGCAAAGGACTTTCTCTCTCCGCTGGCACATTTGTTGAGCGGATGTCTTTGAGTTTGTTACCGGACTCTGCGAGAGTGAAAATGTTTGTTAGGGCAGAGGATTTCGTGTTGCCCTTTGAGTGTGGTGCAAAAGTGTTTGCACACTTGGAGGGGGAAGATCAGCAAAGTCTTTTTTTCCTGGCACAGTTAATTTGAGAGCAGGGACGTTTCCAACTCGGCTCTGTCCTTTGGAGCTGGCCTCGGTGCGTTTCCTTCTTTTGTTAGTCGACATCGCCATCGTGTGGTTATTTTGATGAGCGCTGGCAGACGGTGCCAGGGAAAAAGCCAAGCTGTTTGCGGCTCCGGCCTCATTGGTGTAGGAGCAGCGCAGGGAAGAGCTCCGCTGGGGGTCCTGGCTCTTAGAGACGGAGAGAATGTGATCCTGTATGTAGCACAGAAGGAAGTGGAATTGTTTCATTGTGGGCTGTGCAGTTTATAAGCTGCAAATGAAAAGGCAATTGCAGCGCAGCCTCTTCTTTTCTGTGTGATCAGCTGCTCAACATGTAACTCGCACACACTGAACTGCATCCACCTCCCTGGAGATATAAAATGTGTATATCACTTTCCTCAAACTCTATGTATTACCTTGCACTCTAGCAGATCCCAAACCGCTTCAAAACGTCCAGCAGCTACTCAAAAAGAAAAAGTCCAACAAAAAGCTAGTGCTGGCCTTTAGAGTGCCTTTGCAGTCCGTAAAATAGACGAAATGCACTAGGGCTTTGAATGCTTCTTCCCAACTATATAAATTCTCTCCAAGTGGTAAAGTCTATCATTAGAGCAAAATTTTTCAGCTGGAGTTCTGACTGAGAGATGTGCCAGGACAGAAGGCATTTGCTGACCTACCCTTTTTCCCTGTGTAACTTGGTATTTGCAGTACAATTATTTTCAGTGTCGCTGTGTCCAAGCAGCTAGAGATTACACAGATAGAAGTGTCAAGAGAGATGCTGCTAAAGTACGCCCTTCTTATAGCAGCATTTAAATGGCACACGACGCCTTGCTGCTTTTTCTTTCCCAGAGAGACCTGCTGTCAATTTTTTCACTCTGGCTTCTTGATCAAAAATGTCCACCTGAAGTGTCTTACAGAAATAGGCTCCAGGTGTAAAAACCAGTACGGGGCTACATTTTCTGCTCCACATAAGTCACATCAAACTCACTCATCAAACTTCACTCTCTCCTTCCATTCTCCACTGCCTCTACCATTGTGTTCTCTGGATCTCAGAGTCTAAAGGCAGGCGCAATAGTTTCCACTGAGGGGTTGGAAGAGGTGTACAAGCAGCACAAATAGCTTCTGCGCTGCGCAGGCCATTTCTCTGCATTTTAGAGTCTAAGGGAAAGCGCTAGTGTTCCTGCGGAGAGCTGCAACAGCTGCAGAATATGTGTAGTCTTGGCACATGTTTGCAATCCACCATGATGGATCCTTAGTGAAACCAAACTGTGGTTCTGCTTCAAACATCTCACCCTGCTTGGCCACAAAGCTTTCGCTGACATGTCCCATTGCCTTTTTATTGCTGCGTTTCATTTTCAGAGTTTGTACGGAATCATTGCACTTTGCTTCTAAGCTGAACGTCCATACTGCTGGAGTCTCATATGTCCATTTTCTTCTCACACAAAAAAACTGCTTCCTTTAAAACATGCTGATGCGACCTGCTTTCTTGCTCAGCTGTAATTTTAGGGGTGTTCTCTGTCCCGCTTACAGTCTGAATCTAAACTAAGAAGTTTATGGGACACAGATGTGCCAAGACAAATAGTTTGCTTGGACCTTGCCACGTGTATTCAAAAGCATCCTTTCACTCCACCATCACGTCACTGCTTTCTTCTGCTTTACATCCTGCAGACTTCACACACACATACATACATACAAACTGGAATGAGCCACTTTTTTCTTTCTCAGCTACACTCACCTATCCCCCACGCTAACTTCTTTACCGCTTTTCTCTTGGCCTTGCTATGCATACTTTTCCTCTTAAGACACCCATTGTCTGGCCTACCCCTTCCCTACATTGCCTTGCCTTTCCTTTCCTATCCAACCTTGCATTTCTTTGTCATTCCTGGCCATTGTTTTCCTCTTCCTTCCTGACCCATCCATGTCTTTCCCTTGCCCTTCCTACCAGTCCAGTGCCTTGCACCACCCATCCCCCTTGCCACTTTGTCCAGTTTCCCTTCCCCTTTGTCCAGCTCCAATCTTTCATTTCCTTCTCCTTCTAGGACTCTCATTGCCTTGCTTGCCTCTCCTTTGTCTTGCCTGGCAAAGCCACCACTTTTCTTGGCGTTACCTTTGAACCTCTCCTCTCCCTTGCCTTGCATTCCCTTGCTCACTCGTCCCCCACCTGGAATTCAATACCCCTCTTTTTGCGGAATTTCTTCATCTTGCCTTGCCCTGCCTGCTTCTCCTAGGACTCTCAAGGCTTTCACGTACCTCCAGCGTTTCAGGAGCATGTGAGAGGAAGCCCAAAAGAGGTCACGTGCAAGCACACCCATCTGTCCTGGCAGCTTGCTTCTGGCACCTATCCTTACATGTCTTGAATTTTGGACATAAAATTCACATTTCACCTTTGCGCTTCAGGACCAGAATGACAGTTCTTTTGTATACCAAGGAAAGCAGGTAATCCAAGTGTTTTAGGTGCAGATTAGAGATGGCCCATGTGAGATCAAGGCCAGCCAGAGAAGTCTGTCCTAGCCCCTTTTGTGTACCAGCAGTCTTTGAATGTACCTCTCATTTGTCTTGCCTTGGTGACCCAAAAGTTTCCTTGCCTTGCCCTGCCTTGCCTCCCTAGCCTTGCACTCCCTCCAGTGCCTACGCCCACCCTTGACCTGCCCACACTTGACTGCTTATCTCCAGGGAAACCTAGCCTTGCCTAGGCCTTCCTGTTTCTGCCTGGCCTTCCTATGCCCATCCTTGCCTAGAAGTTCTGGGCCTTCTCTCACCTACCACTCCATTTGCTTGCCCCTCATGGCTCCAGCCTTGTCAACTTCTCCCTTGACTTGCCTACAATTGCGCCTACACTTGGTTTGCATTGCAAAGAGCGGTAGGCAAGGCAAAGCAAAGCAAGGAAGGTCTTTCTAGGTCTTGCCAGGCAAGGCACACATAAGCAAGCAAGCAAAACAAGAGTAGACTAGCCACAGCATCAAAGGCAAGGCAAGGCCAAGTGACTCTGAGTGCCTTTCCTTGGCAAGTAAAAGATATAGTGACAATGTAATAGGGCAGGCGTTAAAGGTACCATGAGGAGGTATAGTCCAGCAAGATATTTATGTCGTAGACCCTTCTGTGCAGGAGCCATTGTTGGACATAGTACAGGACATGGCATACAGCTTGGCTTGGTAAGTTCCTGAAGGAGAATGGCAATGCTTTCTCATGGGAAGGAAAGCACGTAGCCCCAGAGTTGGAGGTGCAGATAAGAAGCTGTGTCGCGCAGCCCAAGGACGACAGCAGCTTCTTGTGCAGGCATATTTGGAAGCACTCCCTCAATTTGTACAGTCATTGAGTCAGTATCCATCTTTGGAAGGCTGTCTGCCTCTAGTAAGAGTGTTCTGACACCATTGTATGGGATCAGTCACTGGATGTTTTGGATTTTGGAGGAGGGGATGCCATTTCTCTTGAAATGAGCTTCTTGTTCTTCTCTTTGGCAAAGAAATTAAGTTTGGATGGGCACTTTGGGTGGTCTCAGTGAATTTAAAGGTTTTTCCCAAGAGGTTTCCCTGTGGGTTAGAGCTGTTGAACTGACAGTGGGAATCTAGACAGCAAGTTGTTGAGCTTTTTGTCCTTGTAGCTTTAGTGTGTGAGTAGTCCTTGTTGCCATGCTGCTTGGATCTTGACTCTGAGACTGAAAGCTTAGGAGCGTAGAGCTGAAAAGAAAAGTGCCAATAGCAGGGTGTGTGTTCATTATTTGATGGGTGAAGCTGAAATTGTAGGCAGCAAAGAACTTTCTCTCTCCGCTGGCACATTTGTTGAGCGGATGTCTTTGAGTTTGTTACCGGACTCTGCGAGAGTGAAAATGTTTGTTAGGGCAGAGGATTTCGTGTTGCCCTTTGAGTGTGGTGCAAAAGTGTTTGCACACTTGGAGGGGGAAGATCAGCAAAGTCTTTTTTTCCTGGCACAGTTAATTTGAGAGCAGGGACGTTTCCAACTCGGCTCTGTCCTTTGGAGCTGGCCTCGGTGCGTTTCCTTCTTTTGTTAGTCGACACCGCCATCGTGTGGTTATTTTGATGAGCACTGGCAGACGGTGCCAGGGAAAAAGCCAAGCTGTTTGCGGCTCCGGCCTCATTGGTGTAGGAGCAGCGCAGGGAAGAGCTCCGCTGGGGGTCCTGGCTCTTAGAGACGGAGAGAATGTGATCCTGTATGTAGCACAGAAGGAAGTGGAATTGTTTCATTGTGGGCTGTGCAGTTTATAAGCTGCAAATGAAAAGGCAATTGCAGCGCAGCCTCTTCTTTTCTGTGTGATCAGCTGCTCAACATGTAACTCGCACACACTGAACTGCATCCACCTCCCTGGAGATATAAAATGTGTATATCACTTTCCTCAAACTCTATGTATTACCTTGCACTCTAGCAGATCCCAAACCGCTTCAAAACGTCCAGCAGCTACTCAAAAAGAAAAAGTCCAACAAAAAGCTCGTGCTGGCCTTTAGAGTGCCTTTGCAGTCCGTAAAGTAGACGAAATGCACTAGGGCTTTGAATGCTTCTTCCCAACTATATAAATTCTCTCCAAGTGGCAAAGTCCATCATTACAGCAAAATTTTTCAGCTGGAGTTCTGACTGAGAGATGTGCCAGGACAGAAGGCATTTGCTGACCTACCCTTTTTCCCTGTGTAACTTGGTATTTGCAGTACAATTATTTTCAGTGTCGCTGTGTCCAAGCAGCTAGAGATTACACAGATAGAAGTGTCAAGAGAGATGCTGCTAAAGTACGCCCTTCTTATAGCAGCATTTAAATGGCACACGACGCCTTGCTGCTTTTTCTTTCCCAGAGAGACCTGCTGTCAATTTTTTCACTCTGGCTTCTTGATCAAAAATGTCCACCTGAAATGTCTTACAGAAATAGGCTCCAGGTGTAAAAACCAGTACGGGGCTACATTTTCTGTGTGCTCCACATAAGTCACATCAAACTCACTCATCAAACTTCACTCTCTCCTTCCATTCTCCACCACTGCCTCTACCATTGTGTTCTCTGGATCTCAGAGTCTAAAGGCAGGCGCAATAGTTTCCACTGAGGGGTTGGAAGAGGTGTACAAGCAGCACAAATAGCTTCTGCGCTGCGCAGGCCATTTCTCTGCATTTTAGAGCCTAAGGGAAAGCGCTAGTGTTCCTGCGGAGAGCTGCAACAGCTGCAGAATATGTGTTGTCTTGGCACATGTTTGCAATCCACCATGATGGATCCTTAGTGAAACCAAACTGTGGTTCTGCTTCAAACATCTCACCCTGCTTGGCCACAAAGCTTTCGCTGACATGTCCCATTGCCTTTTTATTGCTGCGTTTCATTTTCAGAGTTTGTACGGAATCATTGCACTTTGCTTCTAAGCTGAACGTCGATACTGCTGGAGTCTCATATGTCCATTTTCTTCTCACACAAAAAAACTGCTTCCTTTAAAACATGCTGATGCGACCTGCTTTCTTGCTCAGCTGTAATTTTAGGGGTGTTCTCTGTCCCGCTTACAGTCTGAATCTAAACTAAGAAGTTTATGGGACACAGATGTGCCAAGACAAATAGTTTGCTTGGACCTTGCCACGTGTATTCAAAAGCATCCTTTCACTCCACCATCACGTCACTGCTTTCTTCTGCTTTACATCCTGCAGACTTCACACACACATACATACATACAAACTGGAATGAGCCACTTTTTTCTTTCTCAGCTACACTCACCTATCCCCCACGCTAACTTCTTTACCGCTTTTCTCTTGGCCTTGCTATGCATACTTTTCCTCTTAAGACACCCATTGTCTGGCCTACCCCTTCCCTACATTGCCTTGCCTTTCCTTTCCTATCCAACCTTGCATTTCTTTGTCATTCCTGGCCATTGTTTTCCTCTTCCTTCCTGACCCATCCATGTCTTTCCCTTGCCCTTCCTACCAGTCCAGTGCCTTGCACCACCCATCCCCCTTGCCACTTTGTCCAGTTTCCCTTCCCCTTTGTCCAGCTCCAATCTTTCATTTCCTTCTCCTTCTAGGACTCTCATTGCCTTGCTTGCCTCTCCTTTGTCTTGCCTGGCAAAGCCACCACTTTTCTTGGCGTTACCTTTGAACCTCTCCTCTCCCTTGCCTTGCATTCCCTTGCTCACTCGTCCCCCACCTGGAATTCAATACCCCTCTTTTTGCGGAATTTCTTCATCTTGCCTTGCCCTGCCTGCTTCTCCTAGGACTCTCAAGGCTTTCACGTACCTCCAGCGTTTCAGGAGCATGTGAGAGGAAGCCCAAAAGAGGTCACGTGCAAGCACACCCATCTGTCCTGGCAGCTTGCTTCTGGCACCTATCCTTACATGTCTTGAATTTTGGACATAAAATTCACATTTCACCTTTGCACTTCAGGACCAGAATGACAGTTCTTTTGTATACCAAGGAAAGCAGGTAATCCAAGTGTTTTAGGTGCAGATTAGAGATGGCCCATGTGAGATCAAGGCCAGCCAGAGAAGTCTGTCCTAGCCCCTTTTGTGTACCAGCAGTCTTTGAATGTACCTCTCATTTGTCTTGCCTTGGTGACCCCAAAGTTTCCTTGCCTTGCCCTGCCTTGCCTCCCTAGCCTTGCACTCCCTCCAGTGCCTACGCCCACCCTTGACCTGCCCACACTTGACTGCTTATCTCCAGGGAAACCTAGCCTTGCCTAGGCCTTCCTGTTTCTGCCTGGCCTTCCTATGCCCATCCTTGCCTAGAAGTTCTGGGCCTTCTCTCACCTACCACTCCATTTGCTTGCCCCTCATGGCTCCAGCCTTGTCAGCTTCTCCCTTGACTTGCCTACAATTGCGCCTACACTTGGTTTGCATTGCAAAGAGCGGTAGGCAAGGCAAAGCAAAGCAAGGAAGGTCTTTCTAGGTCTTGCCAGGCAAGGCACACATAAGCAAGCAAGCAAAACAAGAGTAGACTAGCCACAGCATCAAAGGCAAGGCAAGGCCAAGTGACTCTGAGTGCCTTTCCTTGGCAAGTAAAAGATATAGTGACAATGTAATAGGGCAGGCGTTAAAGGTACCATGAGGAGGTATAGTCCAGCAAGATATTTATGTCGTAGACCCTTCTGTGCAGGAGCCATTGTTGGACATAGTACAGGACATGGCATACAGCTTGGCTTGGTAAGTTCCTGAAGGAGAATGGCAATGCTTTCTCATGGGAAGGAAAGCACGTAGCCCCAGAGTTGGAGGTGCAGATAAGAAGCTGTGTCGCGCAGCCCAAGGACGACAGCAGCTTCTTGTGCAGGCATATTTGGAAGCACTCCCTCAATTTGTACAGTCATTGAGTCAGTATCCATCTTTGGAAGGCTGTCTGCCTCTAGTAAGAGTGTTCTGACACCATTGTATGGGATCAGTCACTGGATGTTTTGGATTTTGGAGGAGGGGATGCCATTTCTCTTGAAATGAGCTTCTTGTTCTTCTCTTTGGCAAAGAAATTAAGTTTGGATGGGCACTTTGGGTGGTCTCAGTGAATTTAAAGGTTTTTCCCAAGAGGTTTCCCTGTGGGTTAGAGCTGTTGAACTGACAGTGGGAATCTAGACAGCAAGTTGTTGAGCTTTTTATCCTTGTAGCTTTAGTGTGTGAGTAGTCCTTGTTGCCATGCTGCTTGGATCTTGACTCTGAGACTGAAAGCTTAGGAGCGTAGAGCGGAAAAGAAAAGTGCCAATAGCAGGGTGTGTGTTCATTATTTGATGGGTGAAGCTGAAATTGTAGGCAGCAAAGAACTTTCTCTCTCCGCTGGCACATTTGTTGAGCGGATGTCTTTGAGTTTGTTACCGGACTCTGCGAGAGTGAAAATGTTTGTTAGGGCAGAGGATTTCGTGTTGCCCTTTGAGTGTGGTGCAAAAGTGTTTGCACACTTGGAGGGGGAAGATCAGCAAAGTCTTTTTTTCCTGGCACAGTTAATTTGAGAGCAGGGACGTTTCCAACTCGGCTCTGTCCTTTGGAGCTGGCCTCGGTGCGTTTCCTTCTTTTGTTAGTCGACAGCGCCATCGTGTGGTTATTTTGATGAGCACTGGCAGACGGTGCCAGGGAAAAAGCCAAGCTGTTTGCGGCTCCGGCCTCATTGGTGTAGGAGCAGCGCAGGGAAGAGCTCCGCTGGGGGTCCTGGCTCTTAGAGACTGAGAGAATGTGATCCTGTATGTAGCACAGAAGGAAGTGGAATTGTTTCATTGTGGGCTGTGCAGTTTATAAGCTGCAAATGAAAAGGCAATTGCAGCGCAGCCTCTTCTTTTCTGTGTGATCAGCTGCTCAACATGTAACTCGCACACACTGAACTGCATCCACCTCCCTGGAGATATAAAATGTGTATATCACTTTCCTCAAACTCTATGTATTACCTTGCACTCTAGCAGATCCCAAACCGCTTCAAAACGTCCAGCAGCTACTCAAAAAGAAAAAGTCCAACAAAAAGCTCGTGCTGGCCTTTAGAGTGCCTTTGCAGTCTGTAAAATAGACGAAATGCACTAGGGCTTTGAATGCTTCTTCCCAACTATATAAATTCTCTCCAAGTGGCAAAGTCCATCATTACAGCAAAATTTTTCAGCTGGAGTTCTGACTGAGAGATGTGCCAGGACAGAAGGCATTTGCTGACCTACCCTTTTTCCCTGTGTAACTTGGTATTTGCAGTACAATTATTTTCAGTGTCGCTGTGTCCAAGCAGCTAGAGATTACACAGATAGAAGTGTCAAGAGAGATGCTGCTAAAGTACGCCCTTCTTATAGCAGCATTTAAATGGCACACGACGCCTTGCTGCTTTTTCTTTCCCACAGACACCTGCTGTCAATTTTTTCACTCTGGCTTCTTGATCAAAAATGTCCACCTGAAATGTCTTACAGAAATAGGCTCCAGGTGTAAAAACCAGTACGGGGCTACATTTTCTGTGTGCTCCACATAAGTCACATCAAACTCACTCATCAAACTTCACTCTCTCCTTCCATTCTCCACTGCCTCTACCATTGTGTTCTCTGGATCTCAGAGTCTAAAGGCAGGCGCAATAGTTTCCACTGAGGGGTTGGAAGAGGTGTACAAGCAGCACAAATAGCTTCTGCGCTGCACAGGCCATTTCTCTGCATTTTAGAGTCTAAGGGAAAGCGCTAGTGTTCCTGCGGAGAGCTGCAACAGCTGCAGAATATGTGTTGTCTTGGCACATGTTTGCAATCCACCATGATGGATCCTTAGTGAAACCAAACTGTGGTTCTGCTTCAAACATCTCACCCTGCTTGGCCACAAAGCTTTCGCTGACATGTCCCATTGCCTTTTTATTGCCGCGTTTCATTTTCAGAGTTTGTACGGAATCATTGCACTTTGCTTCTAAGCTGAACGTCCATACTGCTGGAGTCTCATATGTCCATTTTCTTCTCACACAAAAAAACTGCTTCCTTTAAAACATGCTGATGCGACCTGCTTTCTTGCTCAGCTGTAATTTTAGGGGTGTTCTCTGTCCCGCTTACAGTCTGAATCTAAACTAAGAAGTTTATGGGACACAGATGTGCCAAGACAAATAGTTTGCTTGGACCTTGCCACGTGTATTCAAAAGCATCCTTTCACTCCACCATCACGTCACTGCTTTCTTCTGCTTTACATCCTGCAAACTTCACACACACATACATACATACAAACTGGAATGAGGCACTTTCTTTCTTTCTTTCTCAGCTACACTCACCTATCCCCCACGCTAACTTCTTTACCGCTTTTCTCTTGGCCTTGCTATGCATACTTTTCCTCTTAAGACACCCATTGTCTGGCCTACCCCTTCCCTACATTGCCTTGCCTTTCCTTTCCTATCCAACCTTGCATTTCTTTGTCATTCCTGGCCATTGTTTTCCTCTTCCTTCCTGACCCATCCATGTCTTTCCCTTGCCCTTCCTACCAGTCCAGTGCCTTGCACCACCCATCCCCCTTGCCACTTTGTCCAGTTTCCCTTCCCCTTTGTCCAGCTCCAATCTTTCATTTCCTTCTCCTTCTAGGACTCTCATTGCCTTGCTTGCCTCTCCTTTGTCTTGCCTGGCAAAGCCACCACTTTTCTTGGCGTTACCTTTGAACCTCTCCTCTCCCTTGCCTTGCATTCCCTTGCTCACTCGTCCCCCACCTGGAATTCAATACCCCTCTTTTTGCGGAATTTCTTCATCTTGCCTTGCCCTGCCTGCTTCTCCTAGGACTCTCAAGGCTTTCACGTACCTCCAGCGTTTCAGGAGCATGTGAGAGGAAGCCCAAAAGAGGTCACGTGCAAGCACACCCATCTGTCCTGGCAGCTTGCTTCTGGCACCTATCCTTACATGTCTTGAATTTTGGACATAAAATTCACATTTCACCTTTGCACTTCAGGACCAGAATGACAGTTCTTTTGTATACCAAGGAAAGCAGGTAATCCAAGTGTTTTAGGTGCAGATTAGAGATGGCCCATGTGAGATCAAGGCCAGCCAGAGAAGTCTGTCCTAGCCCCTTTTGTGTACCAGCAGTCTTTGAATGTACCTCTCATTTGTCTTGCCTTGGTGACCCCAAAGTTTCCTTGCCTTGCCCTGCCTTGCCTCCCTAGCCTTGCACTCCCTCCAGTGCCTACGCCCACCCTTGACCTGCCCACACTTGACTGCTTATCTCCAGGGAAACCTAGCCTTGCCTAGGCCTTCCTGTTTCTGCCTGGCCTTCCTATGCCCATCCTTGCCTAGAAGTTCTGGGCCTTCTCTCACCTACCACTCCATTTGCTTGCCCCTCATGGCTCCAGCCTTGTCAGCTTCTCCCTTGACTTGCCTACAATTGCGCCTACACTTGGTTTGCATTGCAAAGAGCGGTAGGCAAGGCAAAGCAAAGCAAGGAAGGTCTTTCTAGGTCTTGCCAGGCAAGGCACACATAAGCAAGCAAGCAAAACAAGAGTAGACTAGCCACAGCATCAAAGGCAAGGCAAGGCCAAGTGACTCTGAGTGCCTTTCCTTGGCAAGTAAAAGATATAGTGACAATGTAATAGGGCAGGCGTTAAAGGTACCATGAGGAGGTATAGTCCAGCAAGATATTTATGTCGTAGACCCTTCTGTGCAGGAGCCATTGTTGGACATAGTACAGGACATGGCATACAGCTTGGCTTGGTAAGTTCCTGAAGGAGAATGGCAATGCTTTCTCATGGGAAGGAAAGCACGTAGCCCCAGAGTTGGAGGTGCAGATAAGAAGCTGTGTCGCGCAGCCCAAGGACGACAGCAGCTTCTTGTGCAGGCATATTTGGAAGCACTCCCTCAATTTGTACAGTCATTGAGTCAGTATCCATCTTTGGAAGGCTGTCTGCCTCTAGTAAGAGTGTTCTGACACCATTGTATGGGATCAGTCACTGGATGTTTTGGATTTTGGAGGAGGGGATGCCATTTCTCTTGAAATGAGCTTCTTGTTCTTCTCTTTGGCAAAGAAATTAAGTTTGGATGGGCACTTTGGGTGGTCTCAGTGAATTTAAAGGTTTTTCCCAAGAGGTTTCCCTGTGGGTTAGAGCTGTTGAACTGACAGTGGGAATCTAGACAGCAAGTTGTTGAGCTTTTTATCCTTGTAGCTTTAGTGTGTGAGTAGTCCTTGTTGCCATGCTGCTTGGATCTTGACTCTGAGACTGAAAGCTTAGGAGCGTAGAGCGGAAAAGAAAAGTGCCAATAGCAGGGTGTGTGTTCATTATTTGATGGGTGAAGCTGAAATTGTAGGCAGCAAAGAACTTTCTCTCTCCGCTGGCACATTTGTTGAGCGGATGTCTTTGAGTTTGTTACCGGACTCTGCGAGAGTGAAAATGTTTGTTAGGGCAGAGGATTTCGTGTTGCCCTTTGAGTGTGGTGCAAAAGTGTTTGCACACTTGGAGGGGGAAGATCAGCAAAGTCTTTTTTTCCTGGCACAGTTAATTTGAGAGCAGGGACGTTTCCAACTCGGCTCTGTCCTTTGGAGCTGGCCTCGGTGCGTTTCCTTCTTTTGTTAGTTGACACCGCCATCGTGTGGTTATTTTGATGAGCACTGGCAGACGGTGCCAGGGAAAAAGCCAAGCTGTTTGCGGCTCCGGCCTCATTGGTGTAGGAGCAGCGCAGGGAAGAGCTCCGCTGGGGGTCCTGGCTCTTAGAGACTGAGAGAATGTGATCCTGTATGTAGCACAGAAGGAAGTGGAATTGTTTCATTGTGGGCTGTGCAGTTTATAAGCTGCAAATGAAAAGGCAATTGCAGCGCAGCCTCTTCTTTTCTGTGTGATCAGCTGCTCAACATGTAACTCGCACACACTGAACTGCATCCACCTCCCTGGAGATATAAAATGTGTATATCACTTTCCTCAAACTCTATGTATTACCTTGCACTCTAGCAGATCCCAAACCGCTTCAAAACGTCCAGCAGCTACTCAAAAAGAAAAAGTCCAACAAAAAGCTCGTGCTGGCCTTTAGAGTGCCTTTGCAGTCTGTAAAATAGACGAAATGCACTAGGGCTTTGAATGCTTCTTCCCAACTATATAAATTCTCTCCAAGTGGCAAAGTCCATCATTACAGCAAAATTTTTCAGCTGGAGTTCTGACTGAGAGATGTGCCAGGACAGAAGGCATTTGCTGACCTACCCTTTTTCCCTGTGTAACTTGGTATTTGCAGTACAATTATTTTCAGTGTCGCTGTGTCCAAGCAGCTAGAGATTACACAGATAGAAGTGTCAAGAGAGATGCTGCTAAAGTACGCCCTTCTTATAGCAGCATTTAAATGGCACACGACGCCTTGCTGCTTTTTCTTTCCCAGAGAGACCTGCTGTCAATTTTTTCACTCTGGCTTCTTGATCAAAAATGTGCACCTGAAATGTCTTACAGAAATAGGCTCCAGGTGTAAAAACCAGTACGGGGCTACATTTTCTGTGTGCTCCACATAAGTCACATCAAACTCACTCATCAAACTTCACTCTCTCCTTCCATTCTCCACTGCCTCTACCATTGTGTTCTCTGGATCTCAGAGTCTAAAGGCAGGCGCAATAGTTTCCACTGAGGGGTTGGAAGAGGTGTACAAGCAGCACAAATAGCTTCTGCGCTGCACAGGCCATTTCTCTGCATTTTAGAGTCTAAGGGAAAGCGCTAGTGTTCCTGCGGAGAGCTGCAACAGCTGCAGAATATGTGTTGTCTTGGCACATGTTTGCAATCCACCATGATGGATCCTTAGTGAAACCAAACTGTGGTTCTGCTTCAAACATCTCACCCTGCTTGGCCACAAAGCTTTCGCTGACATGTCCCATTGCCTTTTTATTGCCGCGTTTCATTTTCAGAGTTTGTACGGAATCATTGCACTTTGCTTCTAAGCTGAACGTCCATACTGCTGGAGTCTCATATGTCCATTTTCTTCTCACACAAAAAAACTGCTTCCTTTAAAACATGCTGATGCGACCTGCTTTCTTGCTCAGCTGTAATTTTAGGGGTGTTCTCTGTCCCGCTTACAGTCTGAATCTAAACTAAGAAGTTTATGGGACACAGATGTGCCAAGACAAATAGTTTGCTTGGACCTTGCCACGTGTATTCAAAAGCATCCTTTCACTCCACCATCACGTCACTGCTTTCTTCTGCTTTACATCCTGCAAACTTCACACACACATACATACATACAAACTGGAATGAGGCACTTTCTTTCTTTCTTTCTCAGCTACACTCACCTATCCCCCACGCTAACTTCTTTACCGCTTTTCTCTTGGCCTTGCTATGCATACTTTTCCTCTTAAGACACCCATTGTCTGGCCTACCCCTTCCCTACATTGCCTTGCCTTTCCTTTCCTATCCAACCTTGCATTTCTTTGTCATTCCTGGCCATTGTTTTCCTCTTCCTTCCTGACCCATCCATGTCTTTCCCTTGCCCTTCCTACCAGTCCAGTGCCTTGCACCACCCATCCCCCTTGCCACTTTGTCCAGTTTCCCTTCCCCTTTGTCCAGCTCCAATCTTTCATTTCCTTGTCCTTCTAGGACTCTCATTGCCTTGCTTGCCTCTCCTTTGTCTTGCCTGGCAAAGCCACCACTTTTCTTGGCGTTACCTTTGAACCTCTCCTCTCCCTTGCCTTGCATTCCCTTGCTCACTCGTCCCCCACCTGGAATTCAATACCCCTCTTTTTGCGGAATTTCTTCATCTTGCCTTGCCCTGCCTGCTTCTCCTAGGACTCTCAAGGCTTTCACGTACCTCCAGCGTTTCAGGAGCATGTGAGAGGAAGCCCAAAAGAGGTCACGTGCAAGCACACCCATCTGTCCTGGCAGCTTGCTTCTGGCACCTATCCTTACATGTCTTGAATTTTGGACATAAAATTCACATTTCACCTTTGCGCTTCAGGACCAGAATGACAGTTCTTTTGTATACCAAGGAAAGCAGGTAATCCAAGTGTTTTAGGTGCAGATTAGAGATGGCCCATGTGAGATCAAGGCCAGCCAGAGAAGTCTGTCCTAGCCCCTTTTGTGTACCAGCAGTCTTTGAATGTACCTCTCATTTGTCTTGCCTTGGTGACCCAAAAGTTTCCTTGCCTTGCCCTGCCTTGCCTCCCTAGCCTTGCACTCCCTCCAGTGCCTACGCCCACACTTGACCTGCCTACTGCTTTCCTCCAGGGAAACCTAGCCTTGCCTAGGCCTTCCTGTTTCTGCCTGGCCTTCCTATGCCCATCCTTGCCTAGAAGTTCTGGGCCTTCTCTCACCTACCACTCCATTTGCTTGCCCCTCATGGCTCCAGCCTTGTCAGCTTCTCCCTTGACTTGCCTACAATTGCGCCTACACTTGGTTTGCATTGCAAAGAGCGGTAGGCAAGGCAAAGCAAAGCAAGGAAGGTCTTTCTAGGTCTTGCCAGGCAAGGCACACATAAGCAAGCAAGCAAAACAAGAGTAGACTAGCCACAGCATCAAAGGCAAGGCAAGGCCAAGTGACTCTGAGTGCCTTTCCTTGGCAAGTAAAAGATATAGTGACAATGTAATGGGGCAGGCGTTAAAGGTACCATGAGGAGGTATAGTCCAGCAAGATATTTATGTCGTAGACCCTTCTGTGCAGGAGCCATTGTTGGACATAGTACAGGACATGGCATACAGCTTGGCTTGGTAAGTTCCTGAAGGAGAATGGCAATGCTTTCTCATGGGAAGGAAAGCACGTAGCCCCAGAGTTGGAGGTGCAGATAAGAAGCTGTGTCGCGCAGCTCAAGGACGACAGCAGCTTCTTGTGCCGGCATATTTGGAAGCACTCCCTCAATTTGTACAGTCATTGAGTCAGTATCCATCTTTGGAAGGCTGTCTGCCTCTAGTAAGAGTGTTCTGACACCATTGTATGGGATCAGTCACTGGATGTTTTGGATTTTGGAGGAGGGGATGCCATTTCTCTTGAAATGAGCTTCTTGTTCTTCTCTTTGGCAAAGAAATTAAGTTTGGATGGGCACTTTGGGTGGTCTCAGTGAATTTAAAGGTTTTTCCCAAGAGGTTTCCCTGTGGGTTAGAGCTGTTGAACTGACAGTGGGAATCTAGACACCAAGTTGTTGAGCTTTTTGTCCTTGTAGCTTTAGTGTGTGAGTAGTCCCTGTTGCCATGCTGCTTGGATCTTGACTCTGAGACTGAAAGCTTAGGAGCGTAGAGCTGAAAAGAAAAGTGCCAATAGCAGGGTGTGTGTTCATTGTTTGATGGGTGAAGCTGAAATTGTAGGCAGCAAAGAACTTTCTCTCTCCGCTGGCACATTTGTTGAGCGGATGTCTTTGAGTTTGTTACCGGACTCTGCGAGAGTGAAAATGTTTGTTAGGGCAGAGGATTTCGTGTTGCCCTTTGAGTGTGGTGCAAAAGTGTTTGCACACTTGGAGGGGGAAGATCAGCAAAGTCTTTTTTTCCTGGCACAGTTAATTTGAGAGCAGGGACGTTTCCAACTCGGCTCTGTCCTTTGGAGCTGGCCTCGGTGCGTTTCCTTCTTTTGTTAGTCGACAGCGCCATCGTGTGGTTATTTTGATGAGCGCTGGCAGACGGTGCCAGGGAAAAAGCCAAGCTGTTTGCGGCTCCGGCCTCATTGGTGTAGGAGCAGCGCAGGGAAGAGCTCCGCTGGGGGTCCTGGCTCTTAGAGACGGAGAGAATGTGATCCTGTATGTAGCACAGAAGGAAGTGGAATTGTTTCATTGTGGGCTGTGCAGTTTATAAGCTGCAAATGAAAAGGCAATTGCAGCGCAGCCTCTTCTTTTCTGTGTGATCAGCTGCTCAACATGTAACTCGCACACACTGAACTGCATCCACCTCCCTGGAGATATAAAATGTGTATATCACTTTCCTCAAACTCTATGTATTACCTTGCACTCTAGCAGATCCCAAACCGCTTCAAAACTTCCAGCAGCTACTCAAAAAGTCCGACAAAAAGCTAGTGCTGGCCTTTAGAGTGCCCTTGCAGTCCGTAAAATAGACGAAATGCACTAGGGCTTTGAATGCTTCTTCCCAACTATATAAATTCTCTCCAAGTGGCAAAGTCCATCATTACAGCAAAATTTTTCAGCTGGAGTTCTGACTGAGAGATGTGCCAGGACAGAAGGCATTTGCTGACCTTCCCTTTTTCCCTGTGTAACTTGGTATTTGCAGTACAATTATTTTCAGTGTCGCTGTGTCCAAGCAGCTAGAGATTACACAGATAGAAATGTCAAGAGAGATGCTGCTAAAGTACGCCCTTCTTATAGCAGCATTTAAATGGCACACGACGCCTTGCTGCTTTTTCTTTCCCAGAGAGACCTGCTGTCAATTTTTTCACTCTGGCTTCTTGATCAAAAATGTGCACCTGAAATGTCTTACAGAAATAGGCTCCAGGTGTAAAAACCAGTACGGGGCTACATTTTCTGTGTGCTCCACATAAGTCACATCAAACTCACTCATCAAACTTCACTCTCTCCTTCCATTCTCCACTGCCTCTACCCTTGTGTTCTCTGGATCTCAGAGTCTAAAGGCAGGCGCAATAGTTTCCACTGAGGGGTTGGAAGAGGTGTACAAGCAGCACAAATAGCTTCTGCGCTGCGCAGGCCATTTCTCTGCATTTTAGAGTCTAAGGGAAAGCGCTAGTGTTCCTGCGGAGAGCTGCAACAGCTGCAGAATATGTGTTGTCTTGGCACATGTTTGCAATCCACCATGATGGATCCTTAGTGAAACCAAACTGTGGTTCTGCTTCAAACATCTCACCCTGCTTGGCCACAAAGCTTTCGCTGACATGTCCCATTGCCTTTTTATTGCTGCGTTTCATTTTCAGAGTTTGTACGGAATCATTGCACTTTGCTTCTAAGCTGAACGTCGATACTGCTGGAGTCTCATATGTCCATTTTCTTCTCACACAAAAAAACTGCTTCCTTTAAAACATGCTGATGCGACCTGCTTTCTTGCTCAGCTGTAATTTTAGGGGTGTTCTCTGTCCCGCTTACAGTCTGAATCTAAACTAAGAAGTTTATGGGACACAGATGTGCCAAGACAAATAGTTTGCTTGGACCTTGCCACGTGTATTCAAAAGCATCCTTTCACTCCACCATCACGTCACTGCTTTCTTCTGCTTTACATCCTGCAGACTTCACACACACATACATACATACAAACTGGAATGAGGCACTTTTTTCTTTCTCAGCTACACTCACTTATCCCCCACGCTAACTTCTTTACCGCTTTTCTCTTGGCCTTGCTATGCATACTTTTCCTCTTAAGACACCCATTGTCTGGCCTACCCCTTCCCTACATTGCCTTGCCTTTCCTTTCCTATCCAACCTTGCATTTCTTTGTCATTCCTGGCCATTGTTTTCCTCTTCCTTCCTGACCCATCCATGTCTTTCCCTTGCCCTTCCTACCAGTCCAGTGCCTTGCACCACCCATCCCCCTTGCCACTTTGTCCAGTTTCCCTTCCCCTTTGTCCAGCTCCAATCTTTCATTTCCTTCTCCTTCTAGGACTCTCATTGCCTTGCTTGCCTCTCCTTTGTCTTGCCTGGCAAAGCCACCACTTTTCTTGGCGTTACCTTTGAACCTCTCCTCTCCTCTCCCTTGCCTTGCATTCCCTTGCTCACTCGTCCCCCACCTGGAATTCAATACCCCTCTTTTTGCGGAATTTCTTCATCTTGCCTTGCCCTGCCTGCTTCTCCTAGGACTCTCAAGGCTTTCACGTACCTCCAGCGTTTCAGGAGCATGTGAGAGGAAGCCCAAAAGAGGTCACGTGCAAGCACACCCATCTGTCCTGGCAGCTTGCTTCTGGCACCTATCCTTACATGTCTTGAATTTTGGACATAAAATTCACATTTCACCTTTGCGCTTCAGGACCAGAATGACAGTTCTTTTGTATACCAAGGAAAGCAGGCAATCCAAGTGTTTTAGGTGCAGATTAGAGATGGCCCATGTGAGATCAAGGCCAGCCAGAGAAGTCTGTCCTAGCCCCTTTTGTGTACCAGCAGTCTTTGAATGTACCTCTCATTTGTCTTGCCTTGGTGACCCAAAAGTTTCCTTGCCTTGCCCTGCCTTGCCTCCCTAGCCTTGCACTCCCTCCAGTGCCTACGCCCACACTTGACCTGCCCACACTGGACTGCTTTCCTCCAGGGAAACCTAGCCTTGCCTAGGCCTTCCTGTTTCTGCCTGGCCTTCCTATGCCCATCCTTGCCTAGAAGTTCTGGGCCTTCTCTCACCTACCACTCCATTTGCTTGCCCCTCATGGCTCCAGCCTTGTCAGCTTCTCCCTTGACTTGCCTACAATTGCGCCTACACTTGGTTTGCATTGCAAAGAGCGGTAGGCAAGGCAAAGCAAAGCAAGGAAGGTCTTTCTAGGTCTTGCCAGGCAAGGCACACATAAGCAAGCAAGCAAAACAAGAGTAGACTAGCCACAGCATCAAAGGCAAGGCAAGGCCAAGTGACTCTGAGTGCCTTTCCTTGGCAAGTAAAAGATATAGTGACAATGTAATAGGGCAGGCGTTAAAGGTACCATGAGGAGGTATAGTCCAGCAAGATATTTATGTCGTAGACCCTTCTGTGCAGGAGCCATTGTTGGACATAGTACAGGACATGGCATACAGCTTGGCTTGGTAAGTTCCTGAAGGAGAATGGCAATGCTTTCTCATGGGAAGGAAAGCACGTAGCCCCAGAGTTGGAGGTGCAGATAAGAAGCTGTGTCGCGCAGCTCAAGGACGACAGCAGCTTCTTGTGCCGGCATATTTGGAAGCACTCCCTCAATTTGTACAGTCGTTGAGTCAGTATCCATCTTTGGAAGGCTGTCTGCCTCTAGTAAGAGTGTTCTGACACCATTGTATGGGATCAGTCACTGGATGTTTTGGATTTTGGAGGAGGGGATGCCCTTTCTCTTGAAATGAGCTTCTTGTTCTTCTCTTTGGCAAAGAAATTAAGTTTGGATGGGCACTTTGGGTGGTCTCAGTGAATTTAAAGGTTTTTCCCAAGAGGTTTCCCTGTGGGTTAGAGCTGTTGAACTGACAGTGGGAATCTAGACAGCAAGTTGTTGAGCTTTTTGTCCTTGTAGCTTTAGTGTGTGAGTAGTCCCTGTTGCCATGCTGCTTGGATCTTGACTCTGAGACTGAAAGCTTAGGAGCGTAGAGCTGAAAAGAAAAGTGCCAATAGCAGGGTGTGTGTTCATTGTTTGATGGGTGAAGCTGAAATTGTAGGCAGCAAAGAACTTTCTCTCTCCGCTGGCACATTTGTTGAGCGGATGTCTTTGAGTTTGTTACCGGACTCTGCGAGAGTGAAAATGTTTGTTAGGGCAGAGGATTTCGTGTTGCCCTTTGAGTGTGGTGCAAAAGTGTTTGCACACTTGGAAGGGGAAGATCAGCAAAGTCTTTTTTTCCTGGCACAGTTAATTTGAGAGCAGGGACGTTTCCAACTCGGCTCTGTCCTTTGGAGCTGGCCTCGGTGCGTTTCCTTCTTTTGTTAGTCGACAGCGCCATCGTGTGGTTATTTTGATGAGCGCTGGCAGACGGTGCCAGGGAAAAAGCCAAGCTGTTTGCGGCTCCGGCCTCATTGGTGTAGGAGCAGCGCAGGGAAGAGCTCCGCTGGGGGTCCTGGCTCTTAGAGACGGAGAGAATGTGATCCTGTATGTAGCACAGAAGGAAGTGGAATTGTTTCATTGTGGGCTGTGCAGTTTATAAGCTGCAAATGAAAAGGCAATTGCAGCGCAGCCTCTTCTTTTCTGTGTGATCAGCTGCTCAACATGTAACTCGCACACACTGAACTGCATCCACCTCCCTGGAGATATAAAATGTGTATATCACTTTCCTCAAACTCTATGTATTACCTTGCACTCTAGCAGATCCCAAACCGCTTCAAAACGTCCAGCAGCTACTCAAAAAGTCCGACAAAAAGCTAGTGCTGGCCTTTAGAGTGCCCTTGCAGTCCGTAAAATAGACGAAATGCACTAGGGCTTTGAATGCTTCTTCCCAACTATATAAATTCTCTCCAAGTGGCAAAGTCCATCATTACAGCAAAATTTTTCAGCTGGAGTTCTGACTGAGAGATGTGCCAGGACAGAAGGCATTTGCTGACCTACCCTTTTTCCCTGTGTAACGTGGTATTTGCAGTACAATTATTTTCAGTGTCGCTGTGTCCAAGCAGCTAGAGATTACACAGATAGAAGTGTCAAGAGAGATGCTGCTAAAGTACGCCCTTCTTATAGCAGCATTTAAATGGCACACGACGCCTTGCTGCTTTTTCTTTCCTAGAGAGACCCGCTGTCAATTTTTTCACTCTGGCTTCTTGATCAAAAATGTCCACCTGAAATGTCTTACAGAAATAGGCTCCAGGTGTAAAAACCAGTACGGGGCTACATTTTCTGCGTGCTCCACATAAGTCACATCAAACTCACTCATCAAACTTCACTCTCTCCTTCCATTCTCCACTGCCTCTACCCTTGTGTTCTCTGGATCTCAGAGTCTAAAGGCAGGCGCAATAGTTTCCACTGAGGGGTTGGAAGAGGTGTACAAGCAGCACAAATAGCTTCTGCGCTGCGCAGGCCATTTCTCTGCATTTTAGAGTCTAAGGGAAAGCGCTAGTGTTCCTGCGGAGAGCTGCAACAGCTGCAGAATATGTGTTGTCTTGGCACATGTTTGCAATCCACCATGATGGATCCTTAGTGAAACCAAACTGTGGTTCTGCTTCAAACATCTCACCCTGCTTGGCCACAAAGCTTTCGCTGACATGTCCCATTGCCTTTTTATTGCTGCGTTTCATTTTCAGAGTTTGTACGGAATCATTGCACTTTGCTTCTAAGCTGAACGTCCATACTGCTGGAGTCTCATATGTCCATTTTCTTCTCACACAAAAAAACTGCTTCCTTTAAAACATGCTGATGCGACCTGCTTTCTTGCTCAGCTGTAATTTTAGGGGTGTTCTCTGTCCCGCTTACAGTCTGAATCTAAACTAAGAAGTTTATGGGACACAGATGTGCCAAGACAAATAGTTTGCTTGGACCTTGCCACGTGTATTCAAAAGCATCCTTTCACTCCACCATCACGTCACTGCTTTCTTCTGCTTTACATCCTGCAGACTTCACACACACATACATACATACAAACTGGAATGAGGCACTTTTTTCTTTCTCAGCTACACTCACCTATCCCCCACGCTAACTTCTTTACCGCTTTTCTCTTGGCCTTGCTATGCATACTTTTCCTCTTAAGACACCCATTGTCTGGCCTACCCCTTCCCTACATTGCCTTGCCTTTCCTTTCCTATCCAACCTTGCATTTCTTTGTCATTCCTGGCCATTGTTTTCCTCTTCCTTCCTGACCCATCCATGTCTTTCCCTTGCCCTTCCTACCAGTCCAGTGCCTTGCACCACCCATCCCCCTTGCCACTTTGTCCAGTTTCCCTTCCCCTTTGTCCAGCTCCAATCTTTCATTTCCTTCTCCTTCTAGGACTCTCATTGCCTTGCTTGCCTCTCCTTTGTCTTGCCTGGCAAAGCCACCACTTTTCTTGGCGTTACCTTTGAACCTCTCCTCTCCCTTGCCTTGCATTCCCTTGCTCACTCGTCCCCCACCTGGAATTCAATACCCCTCTTTTTGCGGAATTTCTTCATCTTGCCTTGCCCTGCCTGCTTCTCCTAGGACTCTCAAGGCTTTCACGTACCTCCAGCGTTTCAGGAGCATGTGAGAGGAAGCCCAAAAGAGGTCACGTGCAAGCACACCCATCTGTCCTGGCAGCTTGCTTCTGGCACCTATCCTTACATGTCTTGAATTTTGGACATAAAATTCACATTTCACCTTTGCGCTTCAGGACCAGAATGACAGTTCTTTTGTATACCAAGGAAAGCAGGTAATCCAAGTGTTTTAGGTGCAGATTAGAGATGGCCCATGTGAGATCAAGGCCAGCCAGAGAAGTCTGTCCTAGCCCCTTTTGTGTACCAGCAGTCTTTGAATGTACCTCTCATTTGTCTTGCCTTGGTGACCCAAAAGTTTCCTTGCCTTGCCCTGCCTTGCCTCCCTAGCCTTGCACTCCCTCCAGTGCCTACGCCCACACTTGACCTGCCCACACTGGACTGCTTTCCTCCGGGGAAACCTAGCCTTGCCTAGGCCTTCCTGTTTCTGCCTGGCCTTCCTATGCCCATCCTTGCCTAGAAGTTCTGGGCCTTCTCTCACCTACCACTCCATTTGCTTGCTCCTCATGGCTCCAGCCTTGTCAGCTTCTCCCTTGACTTGCCTACAATTTCGCCTACACTTGGTTTGCATTGCAAAGAGCGGTAGGCAAGGCAAAGCAAAGCAAGGAAGGTCTTTCTACGTCTTGCCAGGCAAGGCACACATAAGCAAGCAAGCAAAACAAGAGTAGACTAGCCACAGCATCAAAGGCAAGGCAAGGCCAAGTGACTCTGAGTGCCTTTCCTTGGCAAGTAAAAGATATAGTGACAATGTAATAGGGCAGGCGTTAAAGGTACCATGAGGAGGTATAGTCCAGCAAGATATTTATGTCGTAGACCCTTCTGTGCAGGAGCCATTGTTGGACATAGTACAGGGCATGGCATACAGCTTGGCTTGGTAAGTTCCTGAAGGAGAATGGCAATGCTTTCTCATGGGAAGGAAAGCACGTAGCCCCAGAGTTGGAGGTGCAGATAAGAAGCTGTGTCGCGCAGCTCAAGGACGACAGCAGCTTCTTGTGCCGGCATATTTGGAAGCACTCCCTCAATTTGTACAGTCGTTGAGTCAGTATCCATCTTTGGAAGGCTGTCTGCCTCTAGTAAGAGTGTTCTGACACCATTGTATGGGATCAGTCACTGGATGTTTTGGATTTTGGAGGAGGGGATGCCCTTTCTCTTGAAATGAGCTTCTTGTTCTTCTCTTTGGCAAAGAAATTAAGTTTGGATGGGCACTTTGGGTGGTCTCAGTGAATTTAAAGGTTTTTCCCAAGAGGTTTCCCTGTGGGTTAGAGCTGTTGAACTGACAGTGGGAATCTAGACACCAAGTTGTTGAGCTTTTTGTCCTTGTAGCTTTAGTGTGTGAGTAGTCCCTGTTGCCATGCTGCTTGGATCTTGACTCTGAGACTGAAAGCTTAGGAGCGTAGAGCTGAAAAGAAAAGTGCCAATAGCAGGGTGTGTGTTCATTGTTTGATGGGTGAAGCTGAAATTGTAGGCAGCAAAGAACTTTCTCTCTCCGCTGGCACATTTGGTGAGCGGATGTCTTTGAGTTTGTTACCGGACTCTGCGAGAGTGAAAATGTTTGTTAGGGCAGAGGATTTCGTGTTGCCCTTTGAGTGTGGTGCAAAAGTGTTTGCACACTTGGAGGGGGAAGATCAGCAAAGTCTTTTTTTCCTGGCACAGTTAATTTGAGAGCAGGGACGTTTCCAACTCGGCTCTGTCCTTTGGAGCTGGCCTCGGTGCGTTTCCTTCTTTTGTTAGTCGACAGCGCCATCGTGTGGTTATTTTGATGAGCGCTGGCAGACGGTGCCAGGGAAAAAGCCAAGCTGTTTGCGGCTCCGGCCTCATTGGTGTAGGAGCAGCGCAGGGAAGAGCTCCGCTGGGGGTCCTGGCTCTTAGAGACTGAGAGAATGTGATCCTGTATGTAGCACAGAAGGAAGTGGAATTGTTTCATTGTGGGCTGTGCAGTTTATAAGCTGCAAATGAAAAGGCAATTGCAGCGCAGCCTCTTCTTTTCTGTGTGATCAGCTGCTCAACATGTAACTCGCACACACTGAACTGCATCCACCTCCCTGGAGATATAAAATGTGTATATCACTTTCCTCAAACTCTATGTATTACCTTGCACTCTAGCAGATCCCAAACCGCTTCAAAACCTCCAGCAGCTACTCAAAAAGAAAAAGTCCAACAAAAAGCTAGTGCGGGTCTTTATAGTGCCCTTGCAGTCCGTAAAATAGACGAAATGCACTAGGGCTTTGAATGCTTCTTCCCAACTATATAAATTCTCTCCAAGTGGCAAAGTCCATCATTACAGCAAAATTTTTCAGCTGGAGTTCTGACTGAGAGATGTGCCAGGACAGAAGGCATTTGCTGACCTACCCTTTTTCCCTGTGTAACGTGGTATTTGCAGTACAATTATTTTCAGTGTCGCTGTGTCCAAGCAGCTAGAGATTACACAGATAGAAGTGTCAAGAGAGATGCTGCTAAAGTACGCCCTTCTTATAGCAGCATTTAAATGGCACACGACGCCTTGCTGCTTTTTCTTTCCCACAGACACCTGCTGTCAATTTTTTCACTCTGGCTTCTTGATCAAAAATGTCCACCTGAAATGTCTTACAGAAATAGGCTCCAGGTGTAAAAACCAGTACGGGGCTACATTTTCTGCGTGCTCCACATAAGTCACATCAAACTCACTCATCAAACTTCACTCTCTCCTTCCATTCTCCACTGCCTCTACCCTTGTGTTCTCTGGATCTCAGAGTCTAAAGGCAGGCGCAATAGTTTCCACTGAGGGGTTGGAAGAGGTGTACAAGCAGCACAAATAGCTTCTGCGCTGCGCAGGCCATTTCTCTGCATTTTAGAGTCTAAGGGAAAGCGCTAGTGTTCCTGCGGAGAGCTGCAACAGCTGCAGAATATGTGTTGTCTTGGCACATGTTTGCAATCCACCATGATGGATCCTTAGTGAAACCAAACTGTGGTTCTGCTTCAAACATCTCACCCTGCTTGGCCACAAAGCTTTCGCTGACATGTCCCATTGCCTTTTTATTGCTGCGTTTCATTTTCAGAGTTTGTACGGAATCATTGCACTTTGCTTCTAAGCTGAACGTCGATACTGCTGGAGTCTCATATGTCCATTTTCTTCTCACACAAAAAAACTGCTTCCTTTAAAACATGCTGATGCGACCTGCTTTCTTGCTCAGCTGTAATTTTAGGGGTGTTCTCTGTCCCGCTTACAGTCTGAATCTAAACTAAGAAGTTTATGGGACACAGATGTGCCAAGACAAATAGTTTGCTTGGACCTTGCCACGTGTATTCAAAAGCATCCTTTCACACCACCATCACGCCACTGCTTTCTTCTGCTTTACATCCTGCAAACTTCACACACACATACATACATACATACTGGAATGAGGC
Source organism: Poecile atricapillus (assembly GCF_030490865.1). Classification (NCBI taxonomy): domain Eukaryota; kingdom Metazoa; phylum Chordata; class Aves; order Passeriformes; family Paridae; genus Poecile; species Poecile atricapillus. Next base: position 67,518,717 of record NC_081288.1, read on the forward strand.
ACTTTCTTTCTTTCTTTCTCAGCTACACTCACCTATCCCCCACGCTAACTTCTTTACCGCTTTTCTCTTGGCCTTGCTATGCATACTTTTCCTCTTAAGACACCCATTGTCTGGCCTACCCCTTCCCTACATTGCCTTGCCTTTCCTTTCCTATCCAACCTTGCATTTCTTTGTCATTCCTGGCCATTGTTTTCCTCTTCCTTCCTGACCCATCCATGTCTTTCCCTTGCCCTTCCTACCAGTCCAGTGCTTTGCACCACCCATCCCCCTTGCCACTTTGTCCAGTTTCCCTTCCCCTTTGTCCAGCTCCAATCTTTCATTTCCTTCTCCTTCTAGGACTCTCATTGCCTTGCTTGCCTCTCCTTTGTCTTGCCTGGCAAAGCCACCACTTTTCTTGGCGTTACCTTTGAACCTCTCCTCTCCTCTCCCTTGCCTTGCATTCCCTTGCTCACTCGTCCCCCACCTGGAATTCAATACCCCTCTTTTTGCTGCATTTCTTCATCTTGCCTTGCCCTGCCTGCTTCTCCTAGGACTCTCAAGGCTTTCACGTACCTCCAGCGTTTCAGGAGCATGTGAGAGGAAGCCCAAAAGAGGTCACGTGCAAGCACACCCATCTGTCCTGGCAGCTTGCTTCTGGCACCTATCCTTACATGTCTTGAATTTTGGACATAAAATTCACATTTCACCTTTGCGCTTCAGGACCAGAATGACAGTTCTTTTGTATACCAAGGAAAGCAGGTAATCCAAGTGTTTTAGGTGCAGATTAGAGATGGCCCATGTGAGATCAAGGCCAGCCAGAGAAGTCTGTCCTAGCCCCTTTTGTGTACCAGCAGTTTTTGAATGTACCTCTCATTTGTCTTGCCTTGGTGACCCAAAAGTTTCCTTGCCTTGCCCTGCCTTGCCTCCCTAGCCTTGCACTCCCTCCAGTGCCTACGCCCACACTTGACCTGCCCACACTTGACTGCTTTCCTCCAGGGAAACCTGTCCTTGCCTAGGCCTTCCTGTTTCTGCCTGGCCTTCCTATGCCCATCCTTGCCTAGAAGTTCTGGGCCTTCTCTCACCCACCACTCCATTTGCTTGCCCCTCATGGCTCCAGCCTTGTCAGCTTCTCCCTTGACTTGCCTACAATTGCGCCTACACTTGGTTTGCATCGCAAAGAGCGGTAGGCAAGGCAAAGCAAAGCAAGGAAGGTTTTTCTAGGTCTTGCCAGGCAAGGCACACATAAGCAAGCAAGCAAAACAAGAGTAGACTAGCCACAGCATCAAAGGCAAGGCAAGGCCAAGTGACTCTGAGTGCCTTTCCTTGGCAAGTAAAAGATATAGTGACAATGTAATGGGGCAGGCGTTAAAGGTACCATGAGGAGGTATAGTCCAGCAAGATATTTATGTCGTAGACCCTTCTGTGCAGGAGCCATTGTTGGACATAGTACAGGACATGGCATACAGCTTGGCTTGGTAAGTTCCTGAAGGAGAATGGCAATGCTTTCTCATGGGAAGGAAAGCACGTAGCCCCAGAGTTGGAGGTGCAGATAAGAAGCTGTGTCGCGCAGCCCAAGGACGACAGCAGCTTCTTGTGCAGGCATATTTGGAAGCACTCCCTCAATTTGTACAGTCATTGAGTCAGTATCCATCTTTGGAAGGCTGTCTGCCTCTAGTAAGAGTGTTCTGACACCATTGTATGGGATCAGTCACTGGATGTTTTGGATTTTGGAGGAGGGGATGCCCTTTCTCTTAAAATGAGCTTCTTGTTCTTCTCTTTGGCAAAGAAATTAAGTTTGGATGGGCACTTTGGGTGGTCTCAGTGAATTTAAAGGTTTTTCCCAAGAGGTTTCCCTGTGGGTTAGAGCTGTTGAACTGACAGTGGGAATCTAGACACCAAGTTGTTGAGCTTTTTGTCCTTGTAGCTTTAGTGTGTGAGTAGTCCCTGTTGCCATGCTGCTTGGATCTTGGCTCTGAGACTGAAAGCTTAGGAGCGTAGAGCTGAAAAGAAAAGTGCCAATAGCAGGGTGTGTGTTCATTGTTTGATGGGTGAAGTTGAAATTGTAGGCAGCAAAGAACTTTCTCTCTCCGCTGGCACATTTGTTGAGCGGATGTCTTTGAGTTTGTTACCGGACTCTGCGAGAGTGAAAATGTTTGTTAGGGCAGAGGATTTCGTGTTGCCTTTTGAGTGTGGTGCAAAAGTGTTTGCACACTTGGAGGGGGAAGATCAGCAAAGTCTTTTTTTCCTGGCACAGTTAATTTGAGAGCAGGGACGTTTCCAACTCGGCTCTGTCCTTTGGAGCTGGCCTCGGTGCGTTTCCTTCTTTTGTTAGTCGACAGCGCCATCGTGTGGTTATTTTGATGAGCGCTGGCAGCCGGTGCCAGGGAAAAAGCCAAGCTGTTTGCGGCTCCGGCCTCATTGGTGTAGGAGCAGCGCAGGGAAGAGCTCCGCTGGGGGTCCTGGCTCTTAGAGACTGAGAGGATGTGATCCTGTATGTAGCACAGAAGGAAGTGGAATTGTTTCATTGTGGGCTGTGCAGTTTATAAGCTGCAAATGAAAAGGCAATTGCAGCGCAGCCTCTTCTTTTCTGTGTGATCAGCTGCTCAACATGTAACTCGCACACACTGAACTGCATCCACCTCCCTGGAGATATAAAATGTGTATATCACTTTCCTCAAACTCTATGTATTACCTTGCACTCTAGCAGATCCCAAACCGCTTCAAAACCTCCAGCAGCTACTCAAAAAGAAAAAGTCCAACAAAAAGCTAGTGCGGGTCTTTATAGTGCCTTTGCAGTCCGTAAAATAGACGAAATGCACTAGGGCTTTGAATGCTTCTTCGCAACTATATAAATTCTCTCCAAGTGGCAAAGTCCATCATTACAGCAAAATTTTTCAGCTGGAGTTCTGACTGAGAGATGTGCCAGGACAGAAGGCATTTGCAGACCCACCCTTTTTCCCTGTGTAACTTGGTATTTGCAGTACAATTATTTTCAGTGTCGCTGTGTCCAAGCAGCTAGAGATTACACAGATAGAAGTGTCAAGAGAGATGCTGCTAAAGTACGCCCTTCTTATAGCAGCATTTAAATGGCACACGACGCCTTGCTGCTTTTTCTTTCCCACAGACACCTGCTGTCAATTTTTTCACTCTGGCTTCTTGATCAAAAATGTCCACCTGAAATGTCTTACAGAAATAGGCTCCAGGTGTAAAAACCAGTACGGGGCTACATTTTCTGCGTGCTCCACATAAGTCACATCAAACTCACTCATCAAACTTCACTCTCTCCTTCCATTCTCCACTGCCTCTACCATTGTGTTCTCTGGATCTCAGAGTCTAAAGGCAGGCGCAATAGTTTCCACTGAGGGGTTGGAAGAGGTGTACAAGCAGCACAAATAGCTTCTGCGCTGCGCAGGCCATTTCTCTGCATTTTAGAGTCTAAGGGAAAGCGCTAGTGTTCCTGCGGAGAGCTGCAACAGCTGCAGAATATGTGTTGTCTTGGCACATGTTTGCAATCCACCATGATGGATCCTTAGTGAAACCAAACTGTGGTTCTGCTTCAAACATCTCACCCTGCTTGGCCACAAAGCTTTCGCTGACATATCCCATTGCCTTTTTATTGCTGCGTTTCATTTTCAGAGTTTGTACGGAATCATTGCACTTTGCTTCTAAGCTGAACGTCGATACTGCTGGAGTCTCATATGTCCATTTTCTTCTCACACAAAAAAACTGCTTCCTTTAAAACATGCTGATGCGACCTGCTTTCTTGCTCAGCTGTAATTTTAGGGGTGTTCTCTGTCCCGCTTACAGTCTGAATCTAAACTAAGAAGTTTATGGGACACAGATGTGCCAAGACAAATAGTTTGCTTGGACCTTGCCACGTGTATTCAAAAGCATCCTTTCACTCCACCATCAAGTCTCTGCTTTACATCCTGCAAACTTCACACACACATACATACATACATACTGGAATGAGGCACTTTCTTTCTTTCTTTCTTTCTCAGCTACACTCACCTATCCCCCACGCTAACTTCTTTACCGCTTTTCTCTTGGCCTTGCTATGCATACTTTTCCTCTTAAGACACCCATTGTCTGGCCTACCCCTTCCCTACATTGCCTTGCCTTTCCTTTCCTATCCAACCTTGCATTTCTTTGTCATTCCTGGCCATTGTTTTCCTCTTCCTCCCTGACCCATCCATGTCTTTCCCTTGCCCTTCCTACCAGTCCAGTGCCTTGCACCACCCATCCCCCTTGCCACTTTGTCCAGTTTCCCTTCCCCTTTGTCCAGCTCCAATCTTTCATTTCCTTCTCCTTCTAGGACTCTCATTGCCTTGCTTGCCTCTCCTTTGTCTTGCCTGGCAAAGCCACCACTTTTCTTGGCGTTACCTTTGAACCTCTCCTCTCCCTTGCCTTGCATTCCCTTGCTCACTCGTCCCCCACCTGGAATTCAATACCCCTCTTTTTGCGGAATTTCTTCATCTTGCCTTGCCTTGCCTGCTTCTCCTAAGACTCTCAAGGCTTTCACGTACCTCCAGCGTTTCAGGAGCATGTGAGAGAAAGCCCAAAAGAGGTCACGTGCAAGCACACCCATCTGTCCTGGCAGCTTGCTTCTGGCACCTATCCTTACATGTCTTGAATTTTGGACATAAAATTCACATTTCACCTTTGCGCTTCAGGACCAGAATGACAGTTCTTTTGTATACCAAGGAAAGCAGGTAATCCAAGTGTTTTAGGTGCAGATTAGAGATGGCCCATGTGAGATCAAGGCCAGCCAGAGAAGTCTGTCCTAGCCCCTTTTGTGTACCAGCAGTCTTTGAATGTACCTCTCATTTGTCTTGCCTTGGTGACCCAAAAGTTTCCTTGCCTTGCCCTGCCTTGCCTCCCTAGCCTTGCACTCCCTCCAGTGCCTACGCCCACACTTGACCTGCCTACTGCTTTCCTCCAGGGAAACCTAGCCTTGCCTAGGCCTTCCTGTTTCTGCCTGGCCTTCCTATGCCCATCCTTGCCTAGAAGTTCTGGGCCTTCTCTCACCTACCACTCCATTTGCTTGCCCCTCATGGCTCCAGCCTTGTCAGCTTCTCCCTTGACTTGCCTACAATTGCGCCTACACTTGGTTTGCATTGCAAAGAGCGGTAGGCAAGGCAAAGCAAAGCAAGGAAGGTCTTTCTAGGTCTTGCCAGGCAAGGCACACATAAGCAAGCAAGCAAAACAAGAGTAGACTAGCCACAGCATCAAAGGCAAGGCAAGGCCAAGTGACTCTGAGTGCCTTTCCTTGGCAAGTAAAAGATATAGTGACAATGTAATAGGGCAGGCGTTAAAGGTACCATGAGGAGGTATAGTCCAGCAAGATATTTATGTCGTAGACCCTTCTGTGCAGGAGCCATTGTTGGACATAGTACAGGACATGGCATACAGCTTGGCTTGGTAAGTTCCTGAAGGAGAATGGCAATGCTTTCTCATGGGAAGGAAAGCACGTAGCCCCAGAGTTGGAGGTGCAGATAAGAAGCTGTGTCGCGCAGCTCAAGGACGACAGCAGCTTCTTGTGCCGGCATATTTGGAAGCACTCCCTCAATTTGTACAGTCATTGAGTCAGTATCCATCTTTGGAAGGCTGTCTGCCTCTAGTAAGAGTGTTCTGACACCATTGTATGGGATCAGTCACTGGATGTTTTGGATTTTGGAGGAGGGGATGCCATTTCTCTTGAAATGAGCTTCTTGTTCTTCTCTTTGGCAAAGAAATTAAGTTTGGATGGGCACTTTGGGTGGTCTCAGTGAATTTAAAGGTTTTTCCCAAGAGGTTTCCCTGTGGGTTAGAGCTGTTGAACTGACAGTGGGAATCTAGACAGCAAGTTGTTGAGCTTTTTGTCCTTGTAGCTTTAGTGTGTGAGTAGTTCCTGTTGCCGTGCTGCTTGGATCTTGACTCTGAGACTGAAAGCTTAGGAGCGTAGAGCTGAAAAGAAAAGTGCCAATAGCAAGGAGTGTGTTCATTGTTTGATGGGTGAAGCTGAAATTGTAGGCAGCAAAGAACTTTCTCTCTCCGCTGGCACATTTGTTGAGCGGATGTCTTTGAGTTTGTTACCGGACTCTGCGAGAGTGAAAATGTTTGTTAGGGCAGAGGATTTCGTGTTGCCCTTTGAGTGTGGTGCAAAAGTGTTTGCACACTTGGAGGGGGAAGATCAGCAAAGTCTTTTTTTCCTGGCACAGTTAATTTGAGAGCAGGGACGTTTCCAACTCGGCTCTGTCCTTTGGAGCTGGCCTCGGTGCGTTTCCTTCTTTTGTTAGTCGACAGCGCCATCGTGTGGTTATTTTGATGAGCGCTGGCAGACGGTGCCAGGGAAAAAGCCAAGCTGTTTGCGGCTCCGGCCTCATTGGTGTAGGAGCAGCGCAGGGAAGAGCTCCGCTGGGGGTCCTGGCTCTTAGAGACTGAGAGAATGTGATCCTGTATGTAGCACAGAAGGAAGTGGAATTGTTTCATTGTGGGCTGTGCAGTTTATAAGCTGCAAATGAAAAGGCAATTGCAGCGCAGCCTCTTCTTTTCTGTGTGATCAGCTGCTCAACATGTAACTCGCACACACTGAACTGCATCCACCTCCCTGGAGATATAAAATGTGTATATCACTTTCCTCAAACTCTATGTATTACCTTGCACTCTAGCAGATCCCAAACCGCTTCAAAACGTCCAGCAGCTACTCAAAAAGAAAAAGTCCAACAAAAAGCTAGTGCTGGCCTTTATAGTGCCTTTGCAGTCCGTAAAATAGACGAAATGCACTAGGGCTTTGAATGCTTCTTCCCAACTATATAAATTCTCTCCAAGTGGCAAAGTCCATCATTACAGCAAAATTTTTCAGCTGGAGTTCTGACTGAGAGATGTGCCAGGACAGAAGGCATTTGCTGACCTACCCTTTTTCCCTGTGTAACTTGGTATTTGCAGTACAATTATTTTCAGTGTCGCTGTGTCCAAGCAGCTAGAGATTACACAGATAGAAGTGTCAAGAGAGATGCTGCTAAAGTACGCCCTTCTTATAGCAGCATTTAAATGGCACACGACGCCTTGTTGCTTTTTCTTTCCCAGAGAGACCTGCTGTCAATTTTTTCACTCTGGCTTCTTGATCAAAAATGTCCACCTGAAATGTCTTACAGAAATAGGCTCCAAGTGTAAAAACCAGTACGGGGCTACATTTTCTGCGTGCTCCACATAAGTCACATCAAACTCACTCATCAAACTTCACTCTCTCCTTCCATTCTCCACTGCCTCTACCATTGTGTTCTCTGGATCTCAGAGTCTAAAGGCAGGCGCAATAGTTTCCACTGAGGGGTTGGAAGAGGTGTACAAGCAGCACAAATAGCTTCTGCGCTGCGCAGGCCATTTCTCTGCGTTTTAGAGTCTAAGGGAAAGCGCTAGTGTTCCTGCGGAGAGCTGCAACAGCTGCAGAATATGTGTTGTCTTGGCACATGTTTGCAATCCACCATGATGGATCCTTAGTGAAACCAAACTGTGGTTCTGCTTCAAACATCTCACCCTGCTTGGCCACAAAGCTTTCGCTGACATGTCCCATTGCCTTTTTATTGCTGCGTTTCATTTTCAGAGTTTGTACGGAATCATTGCACTTTGCTTCTAAGCTGAACGTCGATACTGCTGGAGTCTCATATGTCCATTTTCTTCTCACACAAAAAAACTGCTTCCTTTAAAACATGCTGATGCGACCTGCTTTCTTGCTCAGCTGTAATTTTAGGGGTGTTCTCTGTCCCGCTTACAGTCTGAATCTAAACTAAGAAGTTTATGGGACACAGATGTGCCAAGACAAATAGTTTGCTTGGACCTTGCCACGTGTATTCAAAAGCATCCTTTCACTCCACCATCAAGTCTCTGCTTTACATCCTGCAAACTTCACACACACATACATACATACATACTGGAATGAGGCACTTTCTTTCTTTCTTTCTTTCTCAGCTACACTCACCTATTCCCCACGCTAACTTCTTTACCGCTTTTCTCTTGGCCTTGCTATGCATACTTTGCCTCTTAAGACACCCATTGTCTGGCCTACCCCTTCCCTACATTGCCTTGCCTTTCCTTTCCTATCCAACCTTGCATTTCTTTGTCATTCCTGGCCATTGTTTTCCTCTTCCTCCCTGACCCATCCATGTCTTTCCCTTGCCCTTCCTACCAGTCCAGTGCCTTGCACCACCCATCCCCCTTGCCACTTTGTCCAGTTTCCCTTCCCCTTTGTCCAGCTCCAATCTTTCATTTCCTTCTCCTTCTAGGACTCTCATTGCCTTGCTTGCCTCTCCTTTGTCTTGCCTGGCAAAGCCACCACTTTTCTTGGCGTTACCTTTGAACCTCTCCTCTCCCTTGCCTTGCATTCCCTTGCTCACTCGTCCCCCACCTGGAATTCAATACCCCTCTTTTTGCTGCATTTCTTCATCTTGCCTTGCCTTGCCTGTCTCTCCTAGGACTCTCAAGGCTTTCACGTACCTCCAGCGCTTCAGGAGCATGTGAGAGAAAGCCCAAAAGAGGTCACATGCAAGCACACCCATCTGTCCTGGCAGCTTGCTTCTGGCACCTATCCTTACATGTCTTGAATTTTGGACATAAAATTCACATTTCACCTTTGCGCTTCAGGACCAGAATGACAGTTCTTTTGTATACCAAGGAAAGCAGGTAATCCAAGTGTTTTAGGTGCAGATTAGAGATGGCCCATGTGAGATCAAGGCCAGCCAGAGAAGTCTGTCCTAGCCCCTTTTGTGTACCAGCAGTCTTTGAATGTACCTCTCATTTGTCTTGCCTTGGTGACCCAAAAGTTTCCTTGCCTTGCCCTGCCTTGCCTCCCTAGCCTTGCACTCCCTCCAGTGCCTACGCCCACACTTGATCTGCCTACTGCTTTCCTCCAGGGAAACCTAGCCTTGCCTAGGCCTTCCTGTTTCTGCCTGGCCTTCCTATGCCCATCCTTGCCTAGAAGTTCTGGGCCTTCTCTCACCTACCACTCCATTTGCTTGCCCCTCATGGCTCCAGCCTTGTCAGCTTCTCCCTTGACTTGCCTACAATTGCGCCTACACTTGGTTTGCATTGCAAAGAGCGGTAGGCAAGGCAAAGCAAAGCAAGGAAGGTCTTTTTAGGTCTTGCCAGGCAAGGCACACATAAGCAAGCAAGCAAAACAAGAGTAGACTAGCCACAGCATCAAAGGCAAGGCAAGGCCAAGTGACTCTGAGTGCCTTTCCTTGGCAAGAAAAAGATATAGTGGCAATGTAATAGGGCAGGCGTTAAAGGTACCATGAGGAGGTATAGTCCAGCAAGATATTTATGTCGTAGACCCTTCTGTGCAGGAGCCATTGTTGGACATAGTACAGGACATGGCATACAGCTTGGCTTGGTAAGTTCCTGAAGGAGAATGGCAATGCTTTCTCATGGGAAGGAAAGCACGTAGCCCCAGAGTTGGAGGTGCAGATAAGAAGCTGTGTCGCGCAGCTCAAGGACGACAGCAGCTTCTTGTGCCGGCATATTTGGAAGCACTCCCTCAATTTGTACAGTCATTGAGTCAGTATCCATCTTTGGAAGGCTGTCTGCCTCTAGTAAGAGTGTTCTGACACCATTGTATGGGATCAGTCACTGGATGTTTTGGATTTTGGAGGAGGGGATGCCCTTTCTCTTGAAATGAGCTTCTTGTTCTTCTCTTTGGCAAAGAAATTAAGTTTGGATGGGCACTTTGGGTGGTCTCAGTGAATTTAAAGGTTTTTCCCAAGAGGTTTCCCTGTGGGTTAGAGCTGTTGAACTGACAGTGGGAATCTAGACACCAAGTTGTTGAGCTTTTTGTCCTTGTAGCTTTAGTGTGTGAGTAGTCCCTGTTGCCGTGCTGCTTGGATCTTGACTCTGAGACTGAAAGCTTAGGAGCGTAGAGCTGAAAAGAAAAGTGCCAATAGCAGGGTGTGTGTTTATTGTTTGATGGGTGAAGCTGAAATTGTAGGCAGCAAAGAACTTTCTCTCTCCGCTGGCACATTTGTTGAGCGGATGTCTTTGAGTT